>NC_069804.1:147434196-147750696 GCF_027406575.1 Nycticebus coucang | reverse complement strand
ACACCCTACCCTTGCCTGATCTTTCAGCAATGGCCAGGAGACCAGCCCACACTTCCACACAAACATCCCCTGGGACTGTTACAATCACAGGGCAATGAGGAGACACAGAAGAACAGCAGTGTTCCTGAAGTTCTGACCTGTATAGTGTGCTACCTCAAGAGGACTGAAAAATGGCATAAATGCTTCTTAAGACATAGGAGGGAAGACAGTGCACTCTCCTAGACCAGAAAGTGCATGGATCATGATTCCAAGTTGTCAGCAGCCCTCCCAGTGAAGTTGTGAGTGTAGAGAAGAAATTATATGGTTGGGAGTGTCCCCATCTGAGAGCAGAGGCAGCGTAAGAGTTTAAGAAGGAAAAGGGACATGGGGACCTCTACCCCTCCAATGACCCAATTCTGCAGACATAGCCTTCTCCACTCCTAAGCATGAGCTTTTAGTACAGTCATTTCTAGCCAGGGAATCTTAGCCTCTGAGTCTCTATATCACTGGATCCATGGCCAGTGATCTCTAGCACCCACTAACACCACAGCTGACTTAGGGGGTAATATTTCATGGAGTTTGCAGCTCAATCCATTCCCTCTAAAAAGCTACAGCAAGTACTTTTGAGTGCTCTATGTACAAAAGCTACCACCATCTCTGAGGGAAGATGGGAGTAGTAGTCCTTTGCCGGAGCTGCCTGTTTCTTCTGGGAGGAGACAACTCACCCTGGAGGCAGGTTCCTAGCACAATAACATGATCCCTGCTATAATTTTTTCACAGTCCACAGCCAGTATGGTGGCTCTGCACACAGTAGTTTGAGGAACCTATGACGGCTCTGCTATAACTAGACAAGGACGACAGCTGCAATCTTGAAGCTTTGGGGCCCCAGAAAGACACAGACCACTGTCATTTTCAAGAGAGGGAAAGATGTGAGCGGCTTGTGCATCCCACAGTTGTCTGCCTATTGTAATTTTGCAAAGAGAGGGCCACCTTTTCTATAATAGGCTCACAGTTCATCCACCCTTCTCCTGCCTGAGAATTCTTTTTAAGCAGCAAAATTCTCATCAGAGAATAGGTAAACAGCAAAGCTATCTGTATTGAACCGAAGGAAGATATTTCACATGAGAAGGAACCAGCATAAGAATTCTGGCAATATGGAAAAACAAGCTCCTTCAATACCCCTGAAGTATTACGGAAGCTCTCCAGTAATGGACTACAAACTAAAGCAAATTTTTGAAATGTCAGATTTTGATTTCAAAATTTGGATTGCAAATGGGCTTAATGGAATAGTTTAGAAGGCCAAAACCAACACAAATAAACAAAAAAAATGTAGAAATACTTCTGTGGTCTTGCAAGAAATTTAGACATCCAGATACACGAGGATCAACAAAGTTCTGGAAGATTTATTGCAAATAGGACATCACTAAGGCACATGAATCATCAGTTCAGCCAAAGTCAACATGAAGGAGGAGCTCTTACAAGCCATGAAGTGAAAATGTGAACTAATTTACAAAGAAAACTTCATCACATAGCAGACTTCTCACCAGAAACCTTACAAGCAGAGCCTGTGGTCCCATCTTTAATATACTTAAACAGAATAACTGTCAGCTAAGAATTTTATATTCTGCAAAACTAAGTTTCATAAATTAAGGAAATATAAAATATTTCCCAGGCAAGCAAACACTAATGGAATTTGTCACCAATAGACCTGTCCTATGAGAAATGATCAAAAGTGCTCTAAACACCATAAAAGAGGAGTCAACACTCATGAGTGTGAAAAACAGTTGAAAATAAAAACTCATGGGTGGCGCCTGTAGCTCAAAGGAGTAGGGCGCCGGCCCCGTATGCAGGAAGTGGAGGGTTCAAACACAGCCCTGGCCAAAAACTGCAAAAAAAAAAAAAAAAAGAAAAGAAAAACTCGTAGCTCATATCTATCAGTAATACAAAGGAAAAAAAAAAAACAAAGTAAATAGGTAACTGTCAACATGATGACTGGAAGAGTATCTCACTTATCAATATTATCAATATTAACATTGAATTGTAAACAGTCTAAATGCCTCAAAAGGCATAGATTGAAGAAACGGATTAAAAAAAACTTGCTTTCTCCAAGAAACACATTAAACTAATAAATATTCATATAGATTCAAGCAAGGGGATGGAAAAAATATATTGCATGCAAATGAAAATCCAAAACAAGCAGAAGTAACTATTCTTATATCAGATAAGGTAGACATTAAATCAACACCGATATAAAAGACAAAATGGTCATTACATAATAATAAAGGGAACAATTTAGTAGGAAGTATGTAATAACAATCCTAAATATAGATACACCCACAACAAAGCTCACAGATTCAAAAAAACAGATACTAATAGATGTAAGAAATGAAATAAACAGCACCATGATATTTGTAGGAGACTTCACCACTCCACTAAGAGATCTAGTCAGAACTTCATAGTAGAAAATCAACAAATAGTGGACTTAAACAAGACTCTAGAACAAAGGGCCCAACAGACATTTACACAACATTTTACACAAAAACTGCAGAATATATTAATACATTCTTCTCATCGGCACATGGAACAATTTTCAAGATAGACTATATGTAAGACCACAAAACAAGTATCAGCAAATGAAAAAAATTGAAATCATTCCATATATTTTCTCAGTTGTGAAATTAAACTAAAAATCAATTTCAGGAGGAATCTCACAACTATACAAATACTTGGAAATTAAACAACCCACTGCTGAATGATCTTTGGGTCAATGATGAAATCCAGAGAGAAAGCAAAAAAATTGTTTGAATTGAATGACAATAGTGATAATACAAAAATCTCTGGGATACAAAAAATCATTTCTAAGAAGTAAGTTTATAGCACCAAATGCCTATAGCAGAAAGAAAAGTTCACAGATTAACAATCTACTGTTATATATCAGGGAACTAGAAAAAATAAGAACAAAAGAAATCCAAAGCCAGCAGAAAACAAAATCTAACAAAGATTAGATCATAATTAAATAAAATTGAAAGCAACAAAACAATGCAAAAGGCCAATGAAATGAAAAGTTGATTCTTCAAAAAGATAAACAAAATTAACATACTGCTAGCTGAAGCAAACAAGAATAGAGAGGATTCAAATAAGCTCAATTAGAAATAAAAAAGGAGACATTACAAATGATAACCACAGAAATACAAAAATACATCTGAGACTACTGTGAATACCTGTATACACAGAAAACCTAGAGGACATGGATAATTTTTTTGAAATATAACACCTCCCAAGAAAAAGAGAAAAAAAGTAAAAGGCTATATACATCAATGAATTTATGTGGTACAATGTGCTGATTTTATATATAATGTGGAATTCTTACATCAAACTGGTTAACATAGCCTTCACCTCACTTACTTAATTATTGTGTTAAGACATTTATACTCCACTCATAATAGATTTGACATGTACCCTTGCAATATATACCATAGGTGAGGTCCTACCAATTACCTTCCTTCCACCCACCTCCCTTCCCCCTCCTCTTCTCTCCTTCATTCTGGACTATAATTGTGTTTTGTTGTGTTTTGTCTTTCATATGAAAGTTTGGGTGATTATAAATAGGTTTCATAATAGTACTGACTACATTGGATACTTTTTTTTCCATTCTTTAGATACTTTACTCAGAAGAATATGTTCCAGCTCCATCCCTGTAAACATAAAAGAGGTAAAGTCTTCATCTTTTTTAAGGCTGCGTAATCTTCTATGGTATACATATACCACAATTTGTTAATCCATTCATGGGTCAATGGACACTTGGGCTACTTCCATGACTTGGCTCCAAAATCACTTTACAACAAAGATATTTGCACCAGAATATTTATTGCAGCCCAATTCATAATAATATTTATTTTGAGTATCTGCTGTATGTCAGGTAGTATATTAAGTGCTTTACATGGATTTATTCCTTGCAACCTTCACGTACATACTATTTGTCCAGTTATGAGGAAACTGAGATTGTGAAGTTAAATAATTTACTCAGGGTCACAGAGCTAGTAAGCAATGTGCTGGAATGAAGATTTGAATATAGGAAATCTGTAGTTTTAACTACTAGACTATATCAGATGTTACCTAACTCAGTGGGAAAAAAAAGTCAGAGAACAGATATGTAACTGAGAGCTGACATATTCCACCATTCTTCCATTTTCCTCCTCCTTCAGATCCACACACATTCTGCCCTTCAGTACTTACTGTGTTGCAATCATGTTATCAAATGGTAGCAGAGTCCACATGAATTTTTAATTTTACTGTGGAGTATTTTTTTGTGAGTACGGGGCCCCACTCAGCACTGAAGTTCATTGATTCAAAGAGAGCATCTAAAGTTTAGATTATTTAGGTCAATGTTCTTGTTATAAAGACTGTAGAGATTGTATCAGTCAATTTTCTGTTATTTATAATAGAATACCTGAAAGTGAGTAAAAGAAATCTATTTTTCTTTTTTTATTATTATTTTTATTATTAAATCATAGCTGTGTACATTAATGCAATCATGGGGCATCATACACTGGTTTTATATATCATTTGACATATTTTCATCACACTGGTTAACATAGCCTTCCTGGCATTTTTTTAGTTATTATGTTGAGACATTTACATTCTACATTTAGTAAGTTTCACATGTACCCTTGTAAGATGCACCACCATAGGTGTGGTCCCACCGATCACTCTCCCTCTGCCCATCCTCCCTCCTCCCCCCCCCATAATCTTAGGTTATAATTGAGATTCCTTTTGGAAAGATGTTTGGAGAACACTTAGAGATCTAAAAATAGACCTGCCATTTGATCTTACAATTCCTCTACTAGGTATATACCCAGAAGACTAAAAATCACATTATAACAAAGATATTTGTACCAGAATGTTTGTTTTAGCCCAATTCATAATTGCTAAGTCATGGAAAAAGCCCAAGTGCCCATTGATTCACAAATGGATTAATAAATTGTGGTATATGTACACCATGGAATATTATGCAGCCTTAAATAAAAATGGAGACTTTACCTCTTTCATGTTTACATGGATGGAGCTGGAACATATTCTTCTTAGTAAAGCATCTCAAGAATGGAAGAAAAAGTATCCAATGTACTCAGCCCTACTGTGAAACTAATTTATAGTTTTCATATGAAAGCTATAACCCAATTATAACATAAGAACTCTATTTTTCACACTCTTGAAGGCTGAGAAGTCCAAGATCAAGGAGCCTCATCTAGAGAAGGACTCTTTGTTGGTGGGGACTCTCTTGGGGACAGCCCCAAGATGGCACTGGGTATCACATGGCAAGGAGGCTGAGCATTTTAATGTGCTAACTCAGCACATCTTTCTTCTTATTATTCTTATAAAGCCATCATTCCTACTTCCATGATAATCCATTAATCCATAAATATATTAATTCAATTACTTCTTAAAGGACTCACCTCTCAGAACTGCCATATTGGAAGTTACATTTCAACAAGAGTTTTAGAGGGGGACAAATTTTCAAACCATGGCAAAGATGAAGCAAACTCTGAAAAGGTGTACACAAATGAAGAATTTGTAAGTTATTTCCCATTCCTCTACAGACTCATAATTTCAGTGTTGCTTACTTTTTATTTAGAATTGTTTTGTAATGACATGGATCCTAAAGCTGCAACTTAAGTGATTTTGGTTTTGCCTCTCAGCTAGTAACCCTCTCCCCTAAGTTTTCTTCTATTTTCTTTTATTTCCTGGCAACATAATTTTGTACATAGAAAAGAATTAAAAGTGCATCAACAAGATCTTTGGATTAAAATTCAATATAGAAATATCCATCCTATACCATTAACAATTAAAGAATTAAAGTTAACATGACCACACAAAACATGAAATGCATACAAATAATTCTTCAGAAATATGTAGTATTTCTACATGAAAAATTTCTAATTATTATTAATATAAAAATACATGTCTATATATATTGAAAAATTGTTATTAATGGTGCTTTTTTATACTTGTTGGTATTCCTTCTGTTATAACTCGGATATTGTCAATTTGCTCTGAGGGTTCAGGATTGTAGCGAACAGCTAGCCCACTGAGGGGCACACATATCTGATATTGAGTGTTATTATATATGTAAGTACCTTCAAGTTTTCCTTATGTTCATAATAAGAGTAAATCAATAATACAATTTTGACAGTTTTTCTAGTTTGGGTTACCTTTTGGATACATTTTTTTACAACCTTAATCCTGTCTTAAACCTAAGATTAAAGAAGGAAGGTGAGAAAGTTGAAAGCAAAGAATGAGTAATCAGTCCCATGCTGCTGGTGCTCATGCTCAAGCTTCTGCCATGCGTAGACCAGTCAGCTCCTGGTATGTGACTGGGACAAGGATATCGTCTGTTTTTTCAGAGTAAGATGGTGGGGATGCTCTGGGTGTTGTTGGACCGTCCACTCCCCATTGCTGGCTGGTTTCAGACGTGAATGATATATCCAGACAGGGATGCCATTCACATTTACTGCTGTTGGTGTGGACAGGATCACCAAGTAGGGGCCTTTTAACCATGGTTTCAGAGGGCTCAGGCTCCAATCTTTAATCTACACCTGGTTACCAGGAGAGTGGGGGAGATAAACTAACAGGATATCTATCATTCACCCATTCTGAAATATTTTTTCATTATTTTTCTTAGTGACATTAGTTGGTTAGTAAGGTAGTAAGTTTTGTTTCTTCCACCAGTACTCTCAGGGTCCCTGGTAAATTTCTTAAAATGGGAGGGGTCCTGGGATATAGTGTGATATAGTATTTTATAGGGTGAGTAACTTATTCTGTTTTTTTTCTTTTTAGTTTTTTGAACCAGGTTACATTGATTACATTTGTTAGGTAAAGTCCCTCTTATAATTGTGTTCCACTCCCAAAAGATACATCACACACCATGACCCTCCAGCCCCCTCCCTCCTTCCCTACCTCTACCTCACCCTCACACCTCCTCTTTCCCCACACCCCACCATGTACTAGGTTATTAATTGTCCTCATATTAGAATTGAGTACATAAGAGTCTTGTTTCTACATTCTCGTGATGCTTTACTAAGAAAAATGTGTTCCGCTTCATCCAGGTTATTACAAAGGATATAAAGTCTCCATTTTCTTAAATGGCTGAATAGTATTCCATGGTATACATATACCACAGCTTGTTAATCCATTCCTGGTTTGGTGGACATTTAGACTGTTTCCACATTTTGGCTAATCTTTGTGCTCAACTTTTCTTTCCATTCTATTTAGCTTTTTGGTCACATAACAGCAGAGCAAGAACATGATTGTTCTGACCAAAGGCCAACCCAGGGAAAGTGTTGTTGAGCTGTAGGAATGGCCTAGACTTCCTGTTTCTAAACTTAATTTCTTTCACCCTCTTTGACTTGCACTGGTGATTCTGTCTCCTGGGCATTGGGAGACAGACCACTTAACACATTGATTCTGAGAAACCTACCAAAATCAAGCTTGATTAAGGAGAAAAACAACTTAAGAGGCCCATAGAACAAGAAGAGAGGAGTGCAATCACTTAAATATTGATAAAACAAGACAGAAATTTTAGTATTACCAAGAATAAACTGAAACCTACAGTGTCAAAAGCCTTTTATTGAACATCACGCTGAAGGCCAAGAGACCCTGTAACTTTCCAATGGTACTCCTGCAATCTGACACTTTGAGTCATCCCCTGTGCTCAGGGATCTTTAAAAGCATCTTCTGTGAACCAGAGATGCCCCAAACTCCTTGAAATCTGCAGAAGTGACCCACATTTGCTTGAAAGTGCTCACAGAGGTCATGATGGATGCACCAATCCATGCAGAGAAACATCTATCACGAGAAGCCACGATCTTGATGGGGGTCCCTTTGAAAGCACATTGATCTAGTTCTTTCCTGAGCCTTTCCTCCAGTCCAGGAAAGAGAGTGGTTCCCCCACACAGTACAATATCTCCAAACAGGTTCTTCTGGATGTCAACAGAACATTTCATAATGCTGCTGGAGACCATTTTTGAGAGTCCTGGACTGTGGATGCCTAGCTGGTCAGGTGCAAAGAGAACTTCTGGTGCCTGGTACAACTGATGCCCAATGTGGATGACATTCCCATCTAGAAGTCTGTATTCTTGAAAGACTTCCTTTGGCTTCTTGCATAGCTCTTTATCTGGCTCCAAGGCAATGTAGCACAGCTTCTCTTTAATGTCATTCACCAAAGCCTTGTTTAGCATGCGAGGAAAAGTACACCCTCTAGGAAAGAGGATCCGGATGAGATGCTCTGTGATGTCCCTCCCTGCCACATAGAGCTTGGTGACTGCATGAGGCAGGGCATAACCCTCAAAGATAGGGACAGTGCAGGTGACCTCATGTCCACTGTCCACCACCAGGCCTGTGATGCAGGCAGAGGCATAGAGAGCTACCACGGCATGGTTGGACAGGTAGAAAGCAGGCACATTAAAGTTCTCAAACATCATTTCAGCAAGCTTCTCTCGAGACTCCCTTGGGTTCAAGGAGGGCTCCGTCATGAGTATAGGTTGGTCACAGGGTTTTACTCCCAGGCGGCACTCAAAAAGGTGTTGCCAGAGTTTCTCCATGTCATCCCATCTTGTTACCAGTCCACGTTCAATGGGGTAGTGCAGAGATAATGTCTCATACTTGCACTCGGCTTCTTCCCCCACAAAGTACTTCTTATTGTCTCTTTCTGAAGGAATGTTAACTTTAGAATGCCCCACGACAGAGTTGATGATATGACGAGGTCCAGTCTCTCCGGAAAAGCCTACTTTGCAGAGCCCTGAACCATTGTCTAAAATCACAGCTGGAACATCTAAGACATGTGGATTAAACATGTCTGCTTCTTCCTTTCCTGAACCTCACCAACTGAAGGAAAGAACTCTTAGGCTACTTTGTGAGATAGGCACCTTTGGAAGTTTTAATGCCACAGGATTCCAGAATTCTTAGGCTGTCATGCAGGTGGAGCTAGCAGGTTGTCTCCAATGCACCAGAACACCCCATCATCAACCCACTAATGTTTTCTCATTTCTAGCAGTCTAGGTCCTGCTGAGGCAACTTCAGGGGTGATTGTCCTTTATGTCACAACTTAGCCAAGGCAACAATTGTCCTGAGTGGGTGTCAGAGGGACTGGTTCTATGAGCCACCAGTGCTGCCTATCTGGTGAGACATAAATCCAGGGAAGGCAAAGCACACATATGAACAGCTTTAGTGAGCCTGTGAACCTAGAGCAGAGGCCTGTTTTTAGACCAAAGTGAAGGCTGCCAAACTGTGTGCCTGTCCTAAAGATACTCTCTACCCTGTCTGGTCTGGTGAGCTTCTTTTGCAGAATGATAAAAACATCTTTCCCTATGCTACAGGAAGGAACTAAACATCATACATAGGCTCAGCTTGGAGTAAGGATATAATCAAATCAAGATATTCTTTCTTTTATTGCCCCTTACATTTGCTTTTATGTTAGTAATGGTTTTATTAAGATAAATTTTACATACCGTACATTAACACTGCTGAAGTATCCATTTCCCTGATTTTAGTATAGTTACAGATATTTGCCAATATTATAAAAATAAATTTCACTATAGTTACAGATATTTTTCACTGTTTCAAAAATAAAGATTACAAAAGTAAAAATAAATAAATATACCTCCTAAAGAATCCCAGTGTTCCTTAGCTACCACTCCTCATTAGATCATCCACCTGAGCCCTATCTATGCAATGCTAATATATATTTTACCTCTGTAGATTTACTTTCTTTTCACTTTTTCATATAAATAGAGTCATATAATATGTGGCCTTTTGTGTTTGGATTAATTCACTGCATATTATTTTTAAAGTTCATCCATTATTTGGACATAACATGTTTTCTTTACATACTAGTCAATGGGTGTTTTAATTATTTGTTTATGATGAAGTCCAATTCTAGAAACCAAAATCTATGTTTTGTGTGGACTAATCTTTTCATTTCCTGTGTGTGTGTGTGTATGTGAACATATATATACATTTATATATATGTGTGTGTGTGTATATATATAAACTAAAATGGAGATTTCTGAGTAGAATATGACAAGTGTATGTTAAATTACTTGAGTCAGTTTCCTCTAAGTCTTTACTCCAAAGGGTTGCAACATCTTATATTATGAAACTGTGTAGGAATATACTTAGTTCTCTACATGGTCCTCCACACTGTTATCCAACTTTTTTTTATACACACAGATTGATATGATTTTTTTATTTGCCAATTTTTAAAATATCTTTTATCTCTCACTTTAGATTTAATAATCACTTGATTACTTGCTTCATTGCCCTAGACACTTCTTGTTAGTCAACTCTTTATTTGCATTTCCAAAGACATGAAACTAGGCATTACACTTATGTCTCAATGCACAGAACTGAGAGCTAAATTTAGTTGAGATTGGCTATATAAACTTTGACCGGTCATCAATTTTATCCTGTAAGTTTCTAATGGTTTCAGGGATGTACAACCTTATTGTTTTCTTCTCTGCTGAACATTGGAAGGGTGAAAGTTGTCTTGGACCACACATTAAATACACAAACACTAATGAAAGCTCATGAGCAAAATAAATAAATAAATACAAGGTCCATGCACACTTTTTTGTGATATCTGACACCACAGATAAGCACAAGCAAAAAAAGTCTTCACAAAGTCAGTATGTGACCCTGCAGCCCCTGAAGGCCAAAGAGGAAGATATCCTTACAAAGAGAGTTTTCTTTTACTTTTTTCCTTTTATTAAGTCATATATACATAGATCATGAATACATTTATGCCTTCGTAGGATTCAAAGTATTGATTTTTTGTACAAATTGGAGTGCTTACATCCAGCTAATTAACATAGCTTTCACTTCTTTTACTTCATCACTGTGTTAGGACATTTGTGTTCTAAAATTGACAGATTTGACTTGTACCCTTACAATATGCTCCATAGGTGTGTTCCCACCATTTACCCTCCCTCTATCAAACCAATCCCCTCCACTCCCATCTGCCTTGACTGCCCTCCTTCATCTTGGGCTATAGTTGTGATTCATTTTTCATACAAAAGTGTTAGTGATTATAAATTTGTTTCATAATAGTACTGAGTACTTTAGATATTTTTTTCCATCCCTGAGATACTTTACTAAGAAGAATATTTTCCAGTTCCATCCATTTAAACATAGTATTTACCATTATTCTAGTATTTTTTAAGTTCAATATGCAAATATCTATTGTATACTATTAACAATTAGAGAATTAAAATTAGCATGACAACACAAAATATGAAATACATAGAAATAATTCTTCAGAAATATATAGTATTTCTACATGGAAAACTTCTAGTTATTAATGAAAATATAAAAAGACATGTGTCTATATATATTACAAAATTATTATCAATATATTTTTTATTTGTTTAGGTATTCCTTCTGTTATAACTCGAGTTATTGTCTTTCTGGGAACATCAGTATACCACATACAAATTAAGTTTTTTCTGGGGGTTCAGAAGGATTACAGCAAACAGCTGACCCAATGAGGGGCAATATAGCTGATATTTGGTGTTGTTATATATGCAAGTACCTTCAGGCTTTTCTGTATATTCATAATAAGAGTAAACCAATAACACAGTTTTGAGAGTTTGTCTAGTTTGGGTTACCTTTTGGATATATTTTTCACAACCGTCATCATGTCTTATACCTAAGATTAAAGAAGGAAGGTGAAAAAAAGGCAAAGCAAAGTATCAGTAATCAGTCCCATGCCACTGCTGTTCATCCTCAAACTTCCGCCATACGTAGAGCAGTCAACTCCTGGTATGTGACTAGGGCAGGGCTATAGTCTTGTTTTTTTCAGGGTAAGATGGTGGGGATGCTCTGGGTGTTCCTGGACCATCCACTCCCCATTGCTGGTTGATTTCACACATGAGTTATGTATCCAGGCAGGGATGCCATTCACATCACTGTTGTTCATGTGGACAGGATCACCAAGTAGGGGCATTTTCACCATGGTTTCAGTGGGTTCAGGCTCTAATCATTAATCCACAACTGGTTACCTGGAGAGTGGGGATGGATTGTGGATGATAAACGTATAGGATATCTATCATTCACCTATTCTGAAATCTCTTTTTCATTATTTTTCCTGGTGACATTAGTTGGTGAATAAGTTAATAAATTTAGTTTCTTCCATTACTCTCTCATTTTCAATTTCTTGAAATGGAAAGATTCCTGTGATATAGTATTTTATAGGATTAGTAACCCATTCTTTTAATTTTCTTTAATTTTTTGAACAAGGTTAAATTGATTGCATTTGTTAGGTAAAGTCCCTCTTATAATTGTGTTCTGCCCCAAAAGGTATGTCACACATCGTGACTCCTCCATCACCCTCCCTTCCTTCTCTCTCTGTTCTCTCACCTTCCCCCACCCCCACCATGTACTAAGTCATTAATTGTCCTCATATTAGAATTGAGTACATAGGATTCTTGTTTCTCCATCTTGTCATGCTTTACTAAGAATAATGTGTTTCACTTCCATCCAAGTTAATACAAAAGATGTAACATCTCCATCTTTTTTTAATGGCTGAATAGTATTCCATGGTATACCACAGCTTGTTAATCCATTCCTGGCTTGGTGGGCATTTAGGCTGTTTCCACATTTTAGTGATTGTAAAAGGAGCTGCAATAAACAGTCTAGGCCAGGTGTCCTTATGGTAAAAGGAAATTTTTTCTTCTGGGTAAATGCCCAGTATTGCAGCAACAAAAAGGAGGTCTAGTTTGAGTTTGTTCCGGATTCTCCATATGTCCATAGAAAAAGGTTGTATTACTTTGGAGAGCCACCAGCAGGTTAAAAGTGTTCCCTTCTCTCCACATCCAGGCCAGCATCTGCAATTTTGAGATTTTGTGATGTGGGCCATTCTTGCTGGGGTTAGATGATATCTCAGAGTGGTTTTAATTTGCATTTCTCTAATAATTAGGGATTATGAGCATTTTTTTCATATGTTTGTTAGCCCTTTGTCTGTCTTCTTTAGAGAAGGTTCTATTCATCTCTCTTGGCCATTGATATAAGGGATTGTTTGCTTTTTTCATGTTGATTAATTGAATTCTTGGTAGATCCTGGTTATCAAGCTATTGTCCAAATCGAAGTATTCAAGTATTATTTCCCATTTTGTAGGTTGTCTATTAGCTTTGTTTGTATCTCCTTAGCTGTACGGAATCTTTTTAGTGTAATAAAAGCCATTTGTTTGTATTTGTTGTTGTAGCAATGGCCTTGAAAGTCTTCTTCATAAAGTCTTTCCCCAGGCCGATATCCTCAAGTGATTTTCCCATGCTTTCCTTGAGGATTTTTATCTTTTAATGCCTTAACTTTAGGTCTTCTATCCATCTTGAATCAATTTTTGTGAGTGTGACCTGCACCTTTCTCCAGTTTCAGTCTTTTACATGTGGATATCCAGTTCTCCCAGAACCATTTATTGAATAGGGAGTCTTTCGCCCAATGTATGTTCTTGTTTGGTTTATCAAAGCTTAGGTGGATGTAAGATGTTAGTTTCATCTCCTGGTTTTCTATTTGGTTCCAGATTTCCATGTCTCTATTTTTGTGCCAATACCATGCTGTTTTGATCACTGTGGCCTTATAGTACAGCCTAAAGTCTGGTAGGCTAATGTCCCCAGCTTTGTTTATGTTTCTAAGAACTACTTTAGTCATGCTGGGTTTATTTCTGGTTCCATACAAAGCGCAGAATTATTTTTTCCAAGTCTTGAAAGTAGGATATTGTTATTTAAATAGGGGTGGCATTGAATATGTAGATTGCTTTGGGAGGTACAGAGATTTTAACAATGTCATTTTTCCCAGACATGCGCATGATATATTCTTCCAGTTGTCAGTATCTTCTGCTATTTATTTCTTAGGGTTACATAATTTTCATTATAGAGTTCCTTCACCTCTTTTGTTAGGTATAATTCTGAGTATTTTATTTTCTTTGAAGCTACTGTCAGGGGGATTATGTTCTTGATTAGCTTCTCATCTTGGCTGATATTCGCATATACAAAGGCTACTGATTTGTAGTCATTGATTTTATATCCTGAGGCATTACTCTATTTTTTGATCACTTCCAGAAATCTTATTGTTGAGTACTTGGGTTCTCTAAATATAAGATGATATTATCAGCAAAGAGGGAGAGTTTGATCTCCACTGCTTGCATTGGGTTGCCCTTTATTTTCTTCTATTGCCTGATTGTATTGGCTAGAACTTCCAGCACTATGTTGCATAGTAGTGGTGGTAGAAGACAACCTTATCTGGTTCCTGTGCTAAGTGGAAAAGCTTTCAGTTTTACTAAATTCAGTAAAATGTTAGGTGTGTGTCTGTCATAGATGGCTTTGATCAGTTTAAGAAATATGCTACCTATGCCTATAGTCTTCAGTGTTCTAATTAGAAATGGATGCTGGATTTTACTGAATGCTTTCTCTGCATGTATTAAGAGGATCAGATGGTCTTTGTGTTTGCATCTGTTGATATGGTGGATTACATTTATGGACTTGTGTGTGTTAAATTAGCCTCGTGTCCCTGGGATGAAACCTACTTGATCATGATGTATGACTTTTTTGATGAGAAGCTATAATCTGTTGGCTAGGATTTCGTTGAGAATTTTTGCTTCTATATTCATTAGTGAAATTTGTCTGAAGTTCTCCTTTTTTGTTGGATCTTTTCTTGGTTTTGTTATCAAGGTGATGATTGCTTCATAGATCATGTTGGGGAAGATTCCTTCCTCCTCAATTTTTGGGAATAATTTTTGCAGTATGGGCATAAGCTCTTCTTTGAAGGTTTGATAGAATTCTGGTGTGAAGCCATCTGGACCAGGGCATTTTTTGGTTGGGCGATTTTTTATTGTTTCTTTGATCTCAGTGCTTGAAATTGGTCCATTCAGGAGATCTGTTTCTTCCTGGATAAGTCTAGGGAGAGGATGTGATGCCAAATATTGATCTATTTCCTTCACATTGTCAAATTTCTGGGCATAGAGTTTCTAGTAGTATTCAGAGATAATCTCTTGTGTCTCTGTGGCACCTGTGGTTATTTCCCCTTTATCATTTGTGATTGATGTTACTTATAGGTGAAAGGCCTATATGTCTCTGGCCAAAAAAGCTGTTTGAGAGAGCAGTGAAAAGACTTTGTGCAGGCATACTTGTGAGAAACTGAGGCAGAATCCCATATGGCCGGGTTGAACGTGGGCATAGGAACCCCCTAACCTAAGGTCAGCCTGGTTGGTTGCGGGCATAAAAACCCCTGGACTTAAGGCCCACATGGAGTGGAGTCCTGCAAACAGGTTTCTGTATGTCTTAGGAATTTCCTGACTATGCCTTGCTTAAAGATTAAAGTAACTGCCTCCAGATGGTGAGGCCAGTAAGGCAAGTATTCAATCTGCCTTTCTCCCCCAGAGCCTCAGGCTTTATCAGATAAGAGCAAGGAAGTAATGGCTAACATGTTCTCCATTAAGTCATGTATTTTTAGGAGGATTAAGTTAGATAAAGTAGTATCAGTTAATCTGGTTATACCTTAGCCCTTAAGGATAGCTTTAGATAATGTTAATAAAATGGTTAACAGTTAATCTGGTTTATCCCTAGGCCCGTAAGTACCAGGCAGTAAGAGGCCTGGGGCCAAGGTTTATTTCATGTGTTTGCTGATTAAGTTAATCTGCCTATATAAGCTTTGGTGGAAGAAATAAAGATTGCCACATGCCATGAGAAACAGGTGGTCCCCTTTATTTTTCATACAATTTCAATTGCAGGTCTTATTCTCCATGACATTGCTTCTCCATGAGACCCTAACAGCAATAGTTACTAGAGATTTTACTTTTTTATTTCTAGTTAGTCTGGCCAAAGATTTATACATAAACCTTTTAGGGAAAACCTTCCCTATCTGTAATCTCTTTGTTGCTGTAGCTATACCCATGGCAGTCACCACAGCCTCAGACCCAATCCAACCTCTTGCCACTTCTCCAATGCTTTTGTCCTCCTCCTGAGGTCCAGAAGTCTTCTTCTATCTCCCTGCATCCCTAAAGGGGTTTTTCTGGGCAAATCCCACAATCCAGAGGTGCCTGGAATCTTCTCTCCCCAATCTCACTATACCTGATTGCTTCCTTTAATGATATCTGAATGAACACTTAACTTCTTTGAGGGAAATAACTGTTTAAAGTAATCCTGTGGTTAATCTTTTTTAATCTTTTTGTCAAAGCAGAATCCAGTAATGAGAATAATCACTCCCAAATTGTTGTTTTTGAAATCTGGATTTTTTGTATATTCTTGTCTCAGAGCAGCTCAATTTGTAGGCAATGTTCAAGGCCCAGCTGTCGACCATAGAAAAGACAAAGGCAAACTGAGAATGGAGGTGAATGCATTTAGGTCTGAGTATTTTCAACAGGGAATAAGCAGCTCATATTGGCACTTCTTAGAGCCATATCACTGGAGGACAAGTATGTTTATGAATATTCTCCTGGCACTTGAGGAGGATAAAACTGTGTTTATTCCCAAAGTGGATCTGATCAGCTCTCCCATAGTGAAAGCAATGGTTGGTTTAATTTGAATATAAAAAATATTTTTAAGATGCCTTTGCTTTCCCTATCTATAAGTAAGGTAGGCATGAATCTTCTGTATAGACTGTGACAGAGGAAAAATAATATATCTCACCACCCATTGTCTCAAAATCATTGAAGTTAGGCAAATTGCCCACAATCACAGAACTAGTAACTGGCAAAGACAAAACTCTATGTAGAAGAGAATCAGAGATTGCATAATAATAACAGTATTAGCAATTGTCAGGAGCTAGCTATCTACTAGACACTGGTAGCATTTCAAAAAAGATAAAAATCAGATGATAAATTTAGGATTGAAACTAAGCTCAGTCAATAGAATATATTCAATGACTTTGAATTGTCTCATGTTAAAAATAATGATAAAGGCTGAAATTAATTTAGCACTTACTAATGCCAGACTCTGGGTAAAGTATTTTACATTTATTATCTCATTCAATCCTCACGACAATACTTTAAAGGGGCTTAAAATCTAGTGGTAGAAGTAGACAATAATCAAATAATCTCATGAATAAATTAAAATTGCAATGTGATAGGTCTTAAAAATGGCTACAGAAATGCCTAGTTAAGCAGTTGCCCTAGTCATAAAGATCAAGGAAGATTTCCCTGAGGGAATTATTGAGAATGGGGAAATAGCATGTGCAAAAGCTTGTAAGGAAGGAAGTATAGGGTTTCTGGAAACAGTGAAAGTAGGGTAGTATGGCAGGAATATAGACAAAACATGAATGTGGTTTTCACAGAGTCTGGAGATTTAGGGAAGGGCTAGATCATGTGTTCATTGTATTAAGTATTTCAGGCCATGAGAGGTGTTTGAAATATTTCAAAGAAGAAGATGAGCTGTTTAGATATGTCTTATGAAGTGATTGATTACTCTAGCTGACTGAAGAACATATTAGAGAAGGAAGAGAGTGGATGAATGGAGACCAGTTTGGAGATGATTGTTCTACTTAGGCAAAAGGTGATCATGACATATTAGACCATCTAGTTGTGGTAGATTTGGAATGAATTTGGTTTATTCAAGAAATATTGTATTGGTTATAAGGAGCAGGGCTTGGTGATACATTAAATTTGGGGAATGAGTGTTAATAATTACTCTGCTGTGGAGTAATTGTGTCCCCTAAATTCATAGGCACAAATCTTAGCCCCCCAATGTGACTGTATTTCAAGTTAGGAGCTTTAAGGAGGTAATTAATGTTAAAAGAGGCCATAAGGGCTGGTTGGTAATCCAGTATGACTGGTGTCCTTATAAGAAGAGAAAGAGTCATTAGGAATGTTTGCACATTGAGAAAGCAGCTATGTTTAAGACACAGAGAAGAGAGCCATCTGCAAGTCAAAGAGAGAGGCTTTAGAAAGAAAGCAGCTATGTTTAAGACACAGAGAAGAGAGCCATCTGCAAGTCAAAGAGAGAGGTTTTAGAAGAGCCCAAGTTACTGGCACCTTGATCTCAGACTTCCAGCCTCTAGAAATGAGAGAAATAAATTTATCTCATTCTTTAAGACACATAGTCTATGGTATTTTTTCACAACCAAGAAGATACACACTCCTAGGCTTCTGGTTTTAGCAACTGGCTAGTTATATGATGGTGGCAATTACTAAATTGAAACGCACAAGAGGAGGCCTGGTTTCACAGAAAAAGATTAAGGAATGGAGACCAAGAATTTAAAATAACTTACCCATTTTCCCTAAACTGAAGCCTGACTGACTAACTCTAAACCCCAGATTCTTAATTAGTATTCTAGCATAGGGTAATTAGGGCAGGAAAAAAATTCAGTCTACTATGAGCCCTAGAGCTAAATTATAATTTTAATTTTTAAGACCAAGTTTCCAGTTTAATTCTATAATGCAAAAAAAAAAAAAGTCATCTGGACAAGTAAATGCTGCTGCCTTTGTTATCACTGCCTTAAAAACAAGAAACTGAGCTTACCTAGCTTCAGAGAGCACAGGCCAGAAAATGAACTTGACTGTGTTTTCTATGGAAGTGGAGGAAATCTGCCTTCTGATTGTTGATCTTCTCAGCGCTGCTGCTAAGTATTGTTAACATGCTTATGACCTTTGAAATCTGCCTGACTTTTGAAATATGCCTAACCTTTGGAAGATGTATTCCAAAGACACAGCTGCCAGTTATAATGAACCAGACTGACTTTTAAACCCAACCAAGTATGGGAGAAGGTATGACTAATACTGGATAATCTACTGTAGATGAGCAGCTCTGTTAGATTTAAATACTGCCTACTTTTCAACCAATTCTCTCTCCTCCTTCTGCCTCTCCCTCCCTCCCTCCTTTCATATGTCTCTCTCTCTCTCCCCTACCCCATCTCCTTCCCCCTCTGTAAAACACAAATTCCCCGCCCCCTACCCCCCCCCCGTGGAGAAGAAAACATTTGACATTGGGGTGCTTTACTTTCTCTTTTTGTATCCTAGTGTGTCTGGTGCCTGGAATAATCATCACAGTTCTTCCATGTCAGGGTTTGTATTTTCTGAACTGCCCTTTCTGTTTTATTTATTTATTTATTTTTATTGTTGGGGATTTGTTGAACATACAAAGAAACAGGTTACATTGATTGCTTGTGTCAGATAAAGACCCTCTCATAATAGTGTTCCTTTCCCAAAAGGTGTACCACCCCCACAACGTGATCCCCCCATCCTCTCCTTCCTTTCCTTTCTCCGCTCTCCCCATCCCCCACCATGTGCTAAGTCATTAATTGTTCTCATATCAGAATTGAGTACATAGGATTCTTGTTTCTCCATTCTTGTGATGCTTTGCTAATAATATGATGTTACACTTTCATCCAGGTTAATACAAAAGATATAAAGTCTCCATCTTTTTTAATGGTAGGAAAAATATGCTATTCTGTCCACAGCCCAGCCTTGCTTACTAGTATATAAGAGTGAGAGGTTTAGGGATAGAGTCCAGCCCAGGGTCCACAGGGAGGACAGAATCCAGGGACTAAGGACAGGCTTTATTTTAAAGGAGCAGAATGGAGGTCTGACCAGAAGTCAGCCCCGCCCCCCCCCACACACACAATTTCAAGGGACTTTTATTAGTGTAGTTGAAATGTGGGAGGGGGTCATGAGAAGTGAGGGAAGTCATCTTTCCTGCAGAGCGAATGATGCTGTGTTTGAGACTGATTTTAGAATTAATGCCTTCCACAAAAGGTGTTAATCTTATACCAGGGCCTTATCTCTAGTGCCAGTCAGGACCAGGGTAGATTCTATGTTTCCCAGGAACACGGGCCCTGAAGCATTTCAGGAGAGTGGGAAAAGGGAGTTGCTGTGACCATGCCATTTGGTCTTTGACCTGCTTTCTATCACTAGCTGTCCTCCCAGGATGCCTATACTCTTGATAGGGTCATGAGGATTTACAGGAGTATGGGAAGGAGGTTGCTATAGTCATGCAATTTGGTTTCTGGCCTGCTTTCTTTCACTACCTGCCTCCTAAGTAGCTGTATTTTTGTCAGTGTCATGAAGATTTCTTCCCCACAAATAGGAGCTAACCTGATAAGATAAAAGATTTCTTCCCCACAAATAGGAGCTAACCTGAAAAGATAAGCAATGTCGGGGCAGTGCCTGTGGCTCAGTTGGTAAGGCGCCGGCCCCATATACCGAGGGTGGCGGGTTCAAACTCGGTTCCGGCTGAACTGCAACCAAAAAATAGCTGAGCGTTGTGGCGGGCGCCTGTAGTCCCAGCTATTGGGAGGCTGAGGCAAGAGAATCGCTTAAGCCCAGGAGTTGGAGGTTGCTGTGAGCTGTGTGATGTCATGGCACTCTACCGAGGGCCATAAAGTGAGACTCTGTCTCTACAAAAAAAAAAAAAAAAGATAAGCAATGTCAACAGTGGTAGCTAAAAAGAATTTTGTTACTCATAGGACATAGCTTTTCTTTCTTTCTTTCTCTTTCTCTCTCTCTCTCTCCTTCCTTCCTTCCTTCCTTTTTCTTTCTCTCTCTCTCTCTCTCTCTCTCTCTATCTATCTCTCTCTCCTTTATTTCTTTTCTATTTACTACCTTCACCAGAAAACAGTGACTTCAATGGCAACAATTACGTGAATAAGGCTTTTGGCTGTTGTTGCAAGCCCTGTCCAATACTGCTTAGGAATAACATTTGTGGTATGAGGAAACACTATTATAAAATTTTAAATTTCTGGAAATAGTTTTTCTCTCTCTGTTTTCTTTTTTTAAGAAAGCCAGAAGTAGAAGGTATGCCTCAGCATCTGTTAGTACCATCTTTTATCTATAAGGTGTTCAATTCCCCAATCATGCTTGCCCCTTGTCATGTAGAAAGATGGCAGGTTGATATACCCCTGGTATAAAATGAAAAGAGGAAAAACATAAAAACTAATTGACACACAGGCTGCTACATACTGCTTTCACATGAATGGCAGAGAGTGCTTATCTATCATGAAATTCTTTACTACTGAACCCAGAAAAGGCCTCAGCATTCTTTTTAACACTGCAAAGCAGACAGTCAGTATTAATAGAATAAAATTGATCCTTGGGATGAAACCTATTTGCCATTTCTAGTCCAGATGGTCTCTAAGAACTCTTGCAGCTCTTCTCTGATAATTACTTTTAAACTTTGGGTGGAAACCAAAGGAACACCATTTTACAACTGAAAAAGGCAAAAACTTGAAAAAAAAAAAAAAAAAGAAGAGGACATTTTCAGGGATATAGAGAAAATGAATAAGAACCCAGAAGTACTTTTTGCATATATGAAGTAGGCAGATTTCTAATTCGTGAGTTGTGAAGCTTGCTGGTGTACCATAAGCACTTAAAATAACTATAATTAGCATCACTCTTGTGAGGTGAGATAATGAGGACTCTGAGAAAAGGGAAGTATAGACGTCTTGGAAATAACATATAGTGAAGGCAGAGGGATAGTTGGTATTTCCATCTGATTAGTTCCATGAGACAAAGAACAGGAAAAAAAAGAGAAGAAATGGTCTAGAACAGTGGTTCTCAATCTTTCTAATGCTATGGCCCTTTAATACAGTTCCTGTGGGTCACAACCCACAGGTTGCGAACCACTGGTCTAGAACATGGAGCAATTGGGAAGGGAAGTCCTGGGGAGAGGCTCACAGTGGGCATTATAAGGAGAGTGGGTTGGGGTGAAGGAGATAGGCACAGGTTGGTGTCCTCAAAGATAAGCTTCTTTATTCACTTCATCATCCCATCTTTTTGTGTTGCTGAGTGACTGGGAGGTGGTCCTTTAGCGAGAATGCTTCTTCATTGAATATAAAATAAGGAGGCTCAGAATGATAACTATTTATCTGGGTTGGCCTGGCTGATAGGATTTATATTGACTTTAAGCTAGAACCCCTTCGGTTTATAGCTTCACTGATTCTAGTCCCCACCTCAAGGAGGTTTGTGTCCACGTGAACTAGGGAAGAATGGGAAAGTAGCTGTTCTTGCATTATTTTCACAAAGGGAGCTAAACATGGGTGTCCATCTCAAGAACATGTCACCTAAGGAAGTAAACGTAATAATATAATTTAGAGGGTCTAATTAACACAGTTGTTAGATAACTAAGGAAGCTTTACAATTACATCTTAATTAATGAATAATATACTGTGTATTCATAGAGAGAATATGACAGAAATTCAAGTTGCTAATGAAAAACCAAGGCTCCAATTGCACCTAGATCTTGCTAATTAACAAATAGCCTGTGCATCCACTAGGGCCAAACTACCATAGTTTTCAGTTCACATCTTATTAAATGTCTTCCTCTAAGCCCGGTGAATGTTAACATATTTTCATATAATTCAATGCAAAGATGACAATATTATGTGTATTATTAACAATGTTTACTATGGCACTTTAAAGAACTGTGACTACATTAAAATATAAGGAAATTAGATATTTTATACCCATAAAATCCTCAACTGGGTTTCCTTTAAAAGTCAATATTATGTGGTATCTGAATGCACTTGTTATTTGAGGATGGACTATTTTTATTATGATTGTCTACTGGGAAATGACCCATTTTTTTTTTTTCAGCTACAATACAGAACAGAGCTCAAATAAATGTATCAAGAGAATGCAAAGTACCTGGCTCAATTCACTTGAAGAGTACAATATTTAAATAGAAAGATCAAATGATTATCTATTTTAGGAGGGAAGGATAACCTAGAAGGGTTAATGTTTTATGGAATCTGTAGTAGTAATATGTTGAAAGATTTTGGCTCTGAAGTGTTAAAATACATTGCAGAATCTAAAAAAAAATACATTTATAGAATTATAATGAGCACAATAGCATGCCTGCATACAGACAATGGGGGGGAAAAGCAGGGAACAGTGTTTTTATTCCCATTTTGTAGAAAAGGAAGCTGAAGAATAAAGATAATAAAGGAATTGTTGGAGAAGCACAGAAAATCAGTATAACAGCCAATATTAATAGTGTTTTCTTGCTTAATGTATAAAGGGTTTCAAACAGATCCTAACATACTATAATTCTATTACTAGCAGATATTATATTTCCTTTCCATAGAGCTTGTGTATTTCCAACCCCTCCTTATACAAGAAGGCCTTTTAACCCCTTGTGAAAGGAATTCCTTCTTTGTTGCTTTATTATGTATTATTTTATTTTTAAAGGAATTCCTTATTAAATTAAAAAATGAAAGTCTCTATTATTTTTGTTTATAGGATAAAATTAATATAGTCTTACTATAGAACATGTAGAAATTGCAGACAAGAATAAACATAGAGTATAATTCTTTCAGTCTTTTTTTCAAAAAATGCTATTAACAATATAGGGAACTAAAACCAGAATGCATTTTTGTCATTTTCTCATGCACAGTCATTCAGTATAGCACAGAATGTTTCACCTCTGATCACCAAAAGCTGTGTGGATTTATCGCCATAAGCAAAGTGATTCTTCAGCGGACACCAGCTGGGTATCCTCTTATTCAATTTAATTCTCACACCAGCTACCTAGAGATAGTGTCAGATTCCACAGGTTGAGGGCTCAGCCTCACAGGAATTCCTCCTACTTTAGATGCTAGTGGAAAGTAGTAGCCCAGGGGTGAAGAACCTGTGGCCATAAGGCCTCATGTGTTCTTCTAAGTGCTTAAGTGCAGAATCCAAATTTTATAGAACAAATAATTTTATTTTTATTAGTACATGTTCCTCTTTTATATTTTTACTTTATTTTTAAAAATATCAAAGAATAAAATAAGTTTAAACAAAATGATCCTCCCAGATTGATTGGCACAATTAGAACATTAATAAGCTATAAGGGCTGAATCGACAGCCTCTCTGTTCTTGATTTAGCTGTAGCTTACCCTCTTGACTGGTGTCACTACCACATGAGGTTGGTTGGAGAAAATTTATAGGGCTCAGTTATTATCTTTTAACAATGGTTCACTGTGTTTCTATTTGAAATGGAATACGTGAATAGTTGCACAGCTCTACGGTATTTTTTCATTCTGTCTGCTTAACAGCCTGTCATGTCAAAGAAGACCAAGAGAACACTGAAGGAAGAAAACAGATTTTTTAATGAGGATTGGGAATTGCAACATTATCTTGCTTCCTGTTAAAGATAAGATGATTTCCTTGCTTTGTGATACTGCAATATCAACATTAAAGAAATTCAATGCTCATCAGCACTGTAACACTTATAAAGACCACAAATGTTTTAATTTGGAGAGGCATAAAAGGTTGCATTGTAAAAATCAAACAATGAAAAGCAAAAGCAAAGATAATTATTTCAAGCAACAATAAGACCTGGAAATATTGCCACTGAAGCAATTTATAAAGTAGCATATGTGCTCAGGTGAAAAGGGAACTCATTCAGTGATGTAGAAATTGTGAAAGAATGCATTGTTCATATTGTAGAATGCTTAGACCCTGATAACAGTGATTTTCAACTGGTGTGCCATGGCATACTGATGTGCCGTGAGAGCATC
Source organism: Nycticebus coucang (assembly GCF_027406575.1). Classification (NCBI taxonomy): domain Eukaryota; kingdom Metazoa; phylum Chordata; class Mammalia; order Primates; family Lorisidae; genus Nycticebus; species Nycticebus coucang. The sequence continues at coordinate 147,726,246 of NC_069804.1, read as the reverse complement.
TTAGGTATGTCCCTATTTTTCTTTTCTTTTTTTTTTTGTAGAGACAGAGTCTTACTTTATGGCCCTCGGTAGAGTGCCGTGGCGTCACACAGCTCACAGCAACCTCCAACTCTCTGGGCTTAAGCAATTCTCTTGCCTCAGCCTCCCGAGTAGCTGGGACTACAGGCGCCCGCCACAACGCCCAGCTATTTTTTGGCTGCAGTTTGGCCGGGGCCGGGTTTGAACCCGCCACCCTCGGCATATGGGGCCGGCGCCCTACCGACTGAGCCACAGGCGCCGCCCTCCCTATTTTTCTTTTTAAAGATCATTAATTAAACTATTTTCAAAAGAATTTCAAGGCATAGTAAGTATATTCTATTTTTTTAACTCTTTCTTTTTTTGATCAACATAATTTAAGTGTGCTGTGGAAGTTTAATTATAGGTTCAAGTGTGCTGTGAGATAAAAAAGTTGAAAAACACTGCTGATAATGTTTTAAAGTAAAAACTGCTTATTTCAAGAAGACCCATAACTGATCAACAGCACAAATTTGCCTTCAATTTAAGGGAAAAACTGAAATACTTCAAAAGGAAAATATATATTAGTCAATTGGTTTGGATACATCAACTGATACTAATGACAGTATAGATTTTATACTTCATTTAGGTAATAACAGAAGATTTTCTTTGCTACAAAGAGTTACTCACTTTGGGCACTCTGGAAGACAGAACACAAGAGATGGATATTTTCTTTTTTTTTTTTTTTTTTTTGGATTTTGGCCAGGGCTAGGTTTGAACCCGCCACCTCTGGCATATGGGACCAGCGCCCTACTCCTTGAGCCACAGGCGCCGCCCAAGATATGGATATTTTCAACAACTTTCCAGAAAAATGTTTTGAAGTTAGACTGAATTTAGTAAATTTAGTGAGTGTATATCCAGATGGTGCACTTTTCATGATAGGAAAACATGAAGTTTATTACACAGAGAAAAAGTATTAGCAGATCCAGATGCTCTCATTTCTTTTTTTTTTTTTTTTTTGTAGAGACAGTCTCACTGTACGGCCCTTGGGTAGAGTGCCGTGGCGTCACACGGCTCACAGCAACCTCTAACACTTGGGCTCACGCGATTCTCTTGCCTCAGCCTCCTGAGCAGCTGGGACTACAGGCGCACGCCACAATGCCTGGCTATTTTTCTGTTGCAGTTTGGCCGGGGCTGGGTCCGAACCCGCCACCCTCAGCATATGGGGCCAGCGCCCTACTCACTGAGCCACAGGCACCGCCCAGATGCTCTCATTTCTTTTGATTGTATCTTGCATTGGCAAAATCTCCAAACTAAAGCTACTACAGTAGAACCTCTGTAAGTTGACCACCCAGGGGTCTGTAACAAATTAATGAACATACACAGGTTGTCAACATAAGGTACTAGGCCTACTGTACTGTTACATGCATATGGTGCATGTCTGCTCCATGAAAATTACATCAACCTAAGAAGGTGATCAATTATGGAGGTCCTACTGTATTAGAAATGACACTTTGTAACAAGTTATAAGTATTGTTAACAATGCAAATGCAACACAACCTCTTCAATTTTCTAACATGTTAAAGTTGAAAGGTGCGGTATTCAGTGTGGATTTGCCCTATCATTCTAAAGTATATTGGTTTTTCCAGGCACAACTATTAACCAAAATTTTATCTCTGTGAGAACAATTAAATATTATGAAGAACAGAGTTGCAATGTGAATTATTGAAAGAAGGATTTTATAGGGATACAACATTCCTGTGTGGTATTGTGTCAAATCAAAATGACTTGAATATTTCTTTGCACTGTTAAACTAAGTAGATATATGATATTTGCCAAAAATTCCAAGCATTTTTGAAAAAAGCTACCTCTTTTCAAAACACTTCTTCAAAAGAAATTTTGGATGAATATTTTCCTCAATTGGCAAAGGTTATTGACAAGCAGGATGATGATATAGGAAAATCATTTGAAGAATATGCGGCTGTATAGACCTGTTAATTGGAGCTGACAACGACAGATTCACTGACTGACAATCATGACACCACAATTAAATTAGCATTTCAGCCTCACATAGTTGATATCATCAAGGCACATAAAGAACTATAGATGGAATTTATTGAGCTCTCAGTAGATGACATTTTAAAGTCATTGTTTTACAGTAAGAAATATTCAGTGGAAATATGAAAACATGCAGTAGAACACCCATGCCATTGGCAACATGCCTGAAAAATGCTATTTTGCTCTTCAACCACTTTAATCTACATTATCCTAACTAGCCCATATCAAGATGGCCTTAAGGTCACAAATGACTGACACCCATCTAAAGGATCAACTGAAACTGTGGACTTCCACAATGTAACCAAATATTCAAATGCTTGCCAACAAAAAGCAGACCGAACAAAGTTGTTAAAAGGTTAGTTAACTTTAAAATTAACAAATATTAATTATTTTTGGAAATGATGTACACAGTAGTTACATTTTTATAAAATAAAGTACATTTTTAAGTGTGGAGGAAGTTTCTTGAATGCAGCCTTATTGGATGAAAACTAAATTAATGCAGCCTCCTAACACGAAAAATTAACCATCCCTATAGTAAAGTAGGCTGTCACTTATACTCCCAACCAGTGTGCCCACAAGTCCTTCCCCAGGTTTCATTAATTTGCAAGAATAGCTCATAGAATTCAGGGAAACACATTATTTATGCCTACCAGTTTATTATAAGAGATACTAGAAAGATGTACAGCCACATAGAAGAGGTATATAGGGCAAGGCATATGAGAAGGGGCAAGGACAGCTTTTCTGCTCTTTCTGGCACTCTCTAGGTGTCCCCATGTGTTCAACAATCTCTCTGAACCCAGTCCTTTTGGGTTTTTATGGAGGCTTCTTGTGTAGTCATGATTGCTTACATCACTGGCAATTGGTGACGGTCTTTATCCTCTCACTGGGGGTTGGGAGGTGGGGCTGAAAATCTCAACCTCTAATCCTGCCTTATTCTTTCTGGCTACCAGTCTCTATCCTGAAGCTATTTAGGGACCCCAGCCACTAGTCATATCATTAGCATACAAAAGTCACTTATCACTCTGGAGAGTCCAAGGATTTGGGAAGCTGTATGTCAGGGAACAGGAAGAAGACCAAACATATATTTTCCAGTATCAAATATGCATTTACAGATTATGTTTTCATTTAAAGATTATACTAACACTATTAACATTGCTTTGTATCTTGCTTTTTCAGTTCATATTTAACCTTTCATTTTATCATTTCTTCTCTCTTTTTAATTTTTAACTCCTAGGATGTATTCCAGTGCCTAGATGGGATGTGGGGATTGGAGTCTGTGTCACAATCAGAAAGAAGGAACAGGAATGACAATTTTTTTTTTTTTTTTGCAGTTTCTGGCTGGGGCTGGGTTTGAACCCGACACCTCCGGCATCTGGGGCCAGCGCCCCACTCCTTTGAGCCACAGGTGCTGCCCCAGGAATGAGAATTTTATGAGTGCATATTCCCACTTACATGCTCCTAAGATTTTCTCAGAAGAGGAAAAGGCAAAGAGGTAGGGGTGAAGATGTAGTAAACCTGCTTCCCCCAATCTCCTTCTTTGTTACCCTGCATGAATGCAGCAATGCTGAAACTCATAAAGGAGAATGAAAAGGAAACATGAACAAAGGATACAGATGAAAAAAATAAGTCTCACATGTTGTACTAAATGTAGAATATAAATGTCTTAACACAATAACTAATAAGATGCCAGGAAGGCTATGTTAACCAGTGTGATGAAAATATGTCAAATGGTCTATAAAACCAGTGTATGGTGCCCCATGATCACATTAATGTACACAGCTGTGATTTAATTAAAAAAAGAAAAAAGAAAAAAGGTAAGTCTTTGATTTAACTGTGGGAGACCCAGGGCATGCATTCTCTCCATCACTGTTCAGATATGGCATGCAAGTTCAACTCCTGCCTCCTATCAGATCAACTAGAGCAGAGAGAGATGGCCATTGAGGGGACACCACATAAAATATAATTAAGTGCTACCATAGCACCTTCCTCACTTCTTAGCTATCTGTGATACCAGAGGCCAATGAATATGAATATATGAATGACTTCATTAGTGTAGCTTTCTACCAATTAATTCTCTCTTTATAAAAGCTTAGTTTACATCTTCTATAAAACTTGATATAAAGAACCAGCATTTCAGAGAATGCCCCAAAGTTTATAAATTTCTCTCATTTAGATTAATTTATCTTGACCTCCCGTTAATTTTATAGGCTTTTAAAATTCCTGACCCAAAAGGGCTCTTCTAAAGCATTGATACAACCAATTTATTTCCACATTTTCACAGGAGAAAAATGTGAGGCTTGGAAATACTGAGTGATTTATCCAAAGTTACACAAACAGTCCCCCTGGCTACCACTCCACTTTGCTTTCCACTTCAACACTTGGCCTCTCTCACCTCTGGTGACATCTAAGGTGAAATCTTTATTGCCTGGGATAGACAACGAAGAGGCAGTATCTATTTATGGTTTGTGGGGTTTGTGATATTCCAATCAAATATATATATCAAATATATATATTTGATTGGAATATATATATGTATATATATATATTTTTTTTGACCACAATTTTCCAGAAAAATTTTTACAATCACACTCACTTTCTTTCTTTATGTACAAGACCACTGGAGAACCTGGTTATGGCCAGTTTCCAAATGCTAATTCTTTCTCTCCTTTTGGTACATTTATGGGTTTCTCTGAGATTCTTCCACTGGGGAAATCCAGTTACAGTCTCTTGGAGAGGATAAAGCAAAGCATCTCTCACATCCCAGGTGAGGACAACTTATATCTCTCATATCTGCAGGAAGCCCTTTTTAGTTGTAGCCTTTTACAACATAGCTCACACCTGGTTACTCTTTGGGGGGCTCATATATAGCCCACAAGAAAATGAAATTTTGTCCTGCCTACATGAACATACAGATTATTCTCACTGTGGTACTTTCTCTCTGTAGTCTATCAACACTAACCCACTCTAGTCACGGCATTTTGACTGTAGATATTTTCTAGTCACATGTACACATATCAACAGTTCCTACAATACTCAAATTGAAGGTGATATGTTTCAAACTCTTGAGGAATGCCTCATCCTAACTTGACTTGAGATGGGGGGGGCAGGGAAGAGATTATAACACCACTTCCCTACCCTCCATAATATAAAAATTTGTAACTTAATAACTTTGGTTCAAAGCTATGTTTGCATGAAAATTTTAGTTGGAAAAAGAAAAAAAAAACCCCTGAGGTATGAAGAAGAGAACCTACTTTCCTTAGGTCAGTTATAATGCAGTTTAGGTAAAATAACAGTTTAGGTAAAATAATTCTATTATTATTTAGCTATCCAAATTTTGGTAAAGGTTATTACTCACCTAATATTGGTATTTGTAATTTGTCATCACAAATTGTAAGATAATTTATTTTAATCAAAGGCCTTAATCTTGGGAGAAGCCCCAAACTCTTAAAAATATTAAGCTTTGAGGGGGAAATTTGAGTTTAAAATGGAATAATGGGTCACTTCATAGCTGATCCATGGCAATCCATGGAATCACCAACTGAAAGTGTCAACCATTTTTATGGTAGCAAAACTGTGTTCTCAATAAAAGGAGAAAATATTTGAGAGAGTTTAAAAAAGCAGCTGCATTTAGAGTATGCAAGGTGTCTGTGTATATATGAACATCCTTATTTACAGACTCCATACTCCTTATTATATAGCAGGTACAAGTATTTTGGCCAGAGGGAGGAAAATATTTTTCAAATGAGTTAGATTACCTTAGTGTAATTTGAAATAAAAGAAAAAGCAAACCATCACCAAATGCAAATAAGCAAAATAAGGAATAGTTGTGTTCAAAGAAGGCAAATACTGTATATGTATCTATTCAGCAAATATTTGTTGAGTACTTACTATGTGCCCAACAATATTTTAGACTCTGGGGCTATGTCAGTTATCCAGAGAGATGATGTCCTTGCTCTCAAACATGAAGAAAAATACATATTAATGGATTAAATAAGAATGAGGAAGGAACTACTTTAGATTCAGCAGTCAGAGTAGATGTATGAAGTAAGAAGGGGACATTTAAGCTTGTACTGAAATGGCAAAAAGAAACCAGACTTGTAAAAGTAAGGCACAGGATTACAGGCCAAGAGAAAGAAAAATGCAAAGGCCATGTGGTTTTAATATTCATGGACATTTGAGAAATGCAAAGAAGGCCATTGTAGCTTCCAGTGTAGTGAATGAGGGGAGGGTGTTACATAAGGTTGAAGAGGGAAGCAGAAATTAGATTGATAGGGCCTGAAATGACATGGAGTTTGGTTTTATTCTCTGTAGAATGGCAATAGAAAGTCATTGGAGTATTCTTAGGAAAAGAGTACTATGTGTATTACATTTCAAAGATATTACTTTTACTCTATAGGGATTATATAAGATAGAGTCAAACACAGAAGTGGAGAGAATATTTAGAATTGTGTTGCAGTAGTACAAGTGAGAAATAATGGTGGATTGGATTGGATGGTAAGACATTAAGAAAACTGGTCAAATTGAATTTATACTCTGGACTAGAGTAAATAGGACTTTTTGATAGATGATGAGATGTTGACGAGTTTGTGAAGGGAGGAGTGAAATAAATAATAAAGTCTAGGTTTTACTTGATCTAATGATGTCAGTTTATCTAAAGGGGAAAATCTGGAGGGGAACTTTTCTGTCTGGGAGAGAAATCAAATGTTTAATTAAATTTTAAATGTGTAATTTATGTTTAAATCCAACAATAGAACTACTCTATATATTTTCCTCACACCTCCCCTACCCCAGAAACTTTGAGACATTTTGGACTGCTATGAAGGTATTATTTTCAACATCATTCTTGTGTACTCGAAATCTTAGACTTTCAAATAAAATGAAGTTCAATATATTAACATTTAACATACTTCCTGATAATATGACTAGAATTTTATAAAGTTAAATTTAGATCTTATGAGAGACTTGAATTTATCACATGGAAAAGTAAATGTAAACAGGGTAACTACTATATTTATGTGAACTTAACTTTGGCTACTGGGATTGCTTAGTTAACTCTTCAATGTTTAGAAGCTTCTACTCATGAAACAGCAATTAACTGACCAATATTTTCTTCTTCCTATTAAAGAAAAATATTCATTTGCAATTTAAAAACTCTTTGCATTGATGTTGCTTTAACATAAAGACTTTGTTATTCCTTGTAAACACTCAATGTGGCTACAAATTAGTCTCAGTAGTCTTACATAAAGTGTAGATAACATTTGCTATAGGCAATTTCTAAGGTCATGATCTTTATAATAATACATATTTCCACCACCTTTGGTTACTGGTCACTCAGTTTAAAAACAACTTTTTTTTTTCTTTTTCCCTTCTGTGAAACCATTCATAAAAATACACATATTTCAACTACCATCTATTGAAAGTCTTCCAGAGAAGAATGCTGAAATTTTGGGCCTATCAAATTATCCAAAATGCAATTCCTTTAGTCAAATAGCATGCAGGATGGAGAAAAAAAAAGCATACCTTAGATTCTGTGAACAATTAGCTAGAGAGGAATAAAAATAAATGAACTAATGCTGTGGGTGAATTTTAAGCATCCTCTTCTATTGTATGCTATATTGTAGGCTTTTCTTTTTTTCTCTCCTTTTATTAGCTGGAAGCCACATTACAAGATGTTTAAAATCCATGTTATATTCCATGTACTGGTAGACTTTGTGAATAGCCCAAGGGAGTGCATATGGCTTAGTTTTTCAAATCTAAATCTTCTTAATTAGGGCAGCTTTCTAAAAATCTATTATGATTCTTATTGGGGGCTCAGAAAACGATACCCTAAAATATGGTATTAGGCATGCTGAGTTCTTTGAAATAAAGGAGATTGGAAGGCCTCAGAAGTAGCCTCAGAAGCAAGTTCCCACTCATCTTCACCTGCCCTCCTGTCTCGACCCTCTTTCTCCTTTGAAGTGATTCAAAAATCATAATTTCTCTTCCTCAAGGTAAGTCATAGAAATTTGAATCCCTCTCCCCCAGATCGAGCCATAAAATCTAGATATATTACCCTATCCTTCAACTGCCTTTCTGTGTAGTAGCTGGCCATAAATTCTATGTCCTACTCTGTCTAATAATAGGGCATAAAACCCTCATTCTAGAGGGGCCTTACTCTATATCTACGAGGAGGGAAAGCTACATAGAGAGGCCAAGAAAAATGTGAACCTACAGACTGTCCTGGGTTTCCTCCTGTCAGTCTCTTAGTATTGGATCATATCCCTTTTTGTCTATTTGCATTTCTATATGGCTATCCATTCTTCATCCAATCTAAGCATGAAAATAGACAGTTTTCCCCAAATCTTTGGGTCTTCATTTCTAAAAGTTCCTGTGTCAGGTAAACTTTGATTAGATAAATTTGTTATGCTTTTCTCTTGTTGTATGACTGTTGGCCATAGTCCTTATGATGAGTGAGGAAAGATATCACACCTTTCCATTCCTGCATTTCCAGAAAAGATCCAGAGAAACACATAGAAATGACCCACACCTGCCAAGCCTGGAGTGCCTCACTTGCTAAGTTTTGGGAAGCACAGTAGGTTCATCTACCTTTCTTAGATGAAAGTGACTTATCTTCCAGGATCATGTCTTCCCCCAGATTACAGGCAAAGAGAAACTCTCAGAAAGCTATATTAAGAAAGATATAAGAATGGAACTATTCACAAGCACTTGACACGTGTCTGTAAATAAAAGTTTATCATTTCACATGTGAACTTGGTTTGTGAAGGATGTAATTTGGGATTAAAAATAAACATACTGGAACATACATCCTGATCAGAAACATTTATATGCACAGCTGGAAACAGACAGTTTAATCTGAAAGGATAATTAAGATTTACTATCTCTATTTATAGAGTACAAGCATGGCACATTCATTGTCTTTAAATATAAAGGTTCGGAGAGTGTTAGGGAGAGAGGAAATATCAACTATGAATAAAATGACATACAGCACACCAAACAGCTGTATTTGAATATAGGATTAAAGAATGAAATACAGGGGAAACTGAAGTATAAATGAAATCATACACACAAAGGAAAAAAAAATATTTCAATGCAAGCCAAGGAAGCATCACTTAATCCTCTGAGAGAACTATTGTTTCCTCCAGTTAAGAAAACATGTCTTCTGAGATACAGAGCATTAATGTGTAGGTATTTAAGAAAGAACAACTGTGGAAATAGAGCGGACAATGCTTTCTTGCAAGTAAATTATTTGCAATGGTAATAAAGCCCTTTTCCCCTGACAAACCCTATTATTTAGTAGTCCTTAAGAGAAGGGTTCTTCCAAATGCATATGGATAGGCCAACCTGCAATTGTTGATAAAAAAAGGGCCTTGCAAATAAATGCATTGCTGCTATGAAAGAGACTTAGAAGAATTTTAATTTTTCATATTCTTAAACCCTTGATTACAGTATTAATAATAATCAGATAAAGTAAACTGAAATGATTCATCAAATCAATTTCATTTCAAAATGTAGAAATTGTATGGCTGAACTCCTTGGATCAGATATCACTGGGATTAGTATTTTGGAGCATCCCTGGAGGGGACAGTGCTGTGATTTCTTGTGTTTTGTGTGTGATTTATAATATATTTTTTTTATTCTGTCAGTAGGCCAGCCTTGTAGTCAGGTTCTGTAGTCAGTTCAGAAAAACAAGAGGAAAAAAATCAATTACAGCGGTATTTCAGAAGGGATAGATTAGAGCTTTTTGGGTTGCTTCTTCTTTGACAAATGGATTTACAAAGAGCTTTTTAGAGCCGTCACTAGTCCTCTTCCAGGGCAGGCTCCTGAGCTTTGAATTCTCCTGCAAGGAAGGCAGTCACTTGTCTTTGTTTAAGGGAAGCGCTAAACAATGTGTATCTCCTTTCCACACCTTTGATGGCACAGGGATTTTAGCCCAAAGACATTTTCTTCTCTTATTAAGGTGCCTGGTTTGGGGAGCATTATAGAGGATCTATTTGAAAGTACCCTTTTTTACAAGCAACAAGCACTGTTTCCAGAGTTGTAACAAATAAGCTATTGACATAGTCATTTACAGTTAAACACTTTCTTAGAATCTTTAATAATTTGGATACTTTAAGATAATTTGATGCCTAATCACTGTTCAATATTTGCTTCCCAAAATGTAGTGGGATTATGGGAAATGGAGCTCAGCAGAGTTCTCACGGTTGTTTTTACTTCAGATTAATTAAGATCATATGTGTGAGGAGTTAGCGTGAAGCACAATTAAAGCTGGCAAAGGCTGCACAGAACATGCCTTTAGGATGCACCTAAACTGAAAATCTTTGGTAGGCAGAATTGTCTGCAATAAGATGCCCCTAAATAATCTCCAGGACTGTGTATGTACCTTACATGCTACCTTACATGACAAAACAGACTTTGCCATGGTTAAGTTATTAATCAGCTGATTTTAAAATAGGGCTATTATCCTGGATTATCTGGGCAGTTAGTGGGGTGGGGCAATGTAATCACCTCAGCCCTTAACAGCAGTGGAGCGTAGAAAGGGAAATCAGATATGAAGCACAAGTTTTCCACTTTTAATGGCTTTGAAGATGAAAGGTGCTTTGAGCTAAGAAATGTGAGAGTCTCTAGAATCTACTCCATGAATCCCCAAAAGTAGAAGTCTGATTCCCCTAGATACCTGGTGATCTTTTGCATGGGCACAAATTACCTTACTACCCTACTTAGCCTCTACCCCTTACCATGTACTACAGTCAATGTACCAGGTCTGCTCCTAGATTCTGTTTCTGCTCGTTAGTCCGAGCCACAACAGATAACATTGTTTTCCTATGAAATTTAAATAAAGATTAAGAACACAAAAAGTCAAGTCTGGTTTTTGTTTGTTTTTGTTTTGAGTTTAAACTCTTTATTTTGAAAAATTATTGAGATTCACAGAAGAGCTGAAAAGATAATACCATTAATGGGTTTTTAAAATGGATTTTGAGGAATATTAGGAGTTTGAATGTTTGCAGATCAGTTGTGTTCAGATTATATAATCCATTAAATAATAGTACCAATAAACTTTAAGTTGGCCTAGACATGGCTGGATGGAAGAGTGTTATTTCTCTGTCCTAAGTCTTGATGTGTTGCAATAGCAGTGGAAACCTCATTTGCACTTTGTCATCCAGTGCAAAAGAGTGCTAGACACTGGATCATGGGGGGAATAAAACATACTTCAATTGCTTAAAATGAAAATTGACAGAAAAAATGTAAAATATATAAATTCACAAACTTAATTACCTTTAAGTGAGTAGAAAATCTCTTTGTGGAAGACATGCAAACTGCTTATGCTTCTTTAATGGTTTTCAAACTGTCATTTCATAATATATGAATTTCCATCATTTCAACATATTAGCAAAGTGCACTAAATTCCATTTGATTGTATATGGAGATGCTAATGTGGAATACAGGAAAACAAAGGTCATCCTCAATTATTTCTATAGTAATAATGTTCACTGGATTGTTTTTAAACTCCCAGGAGCAACTGTGATATGTCTAATGGCTTCTTAGGAGTCAGAGGCAAAAAGGTAATGGTTTATGATCCCTCAGTGAGAATCTTTCTTCTCACCTTCATGATTCAGGGTAGGGTTGTAAGACTGGCTGAAAGATGGCTTTGGCTCTGGCATGAGGAAATGAAAAAAATTGGGGTGGCATGGAAGTGGAAAGGTGATAGAGGAGTGTAGGTGCCAAGTTTCCAACTTGTACTAGGGAAGAGATTGGTTGTGAGTTGGCTGCTGAGTCAGCCAGGAAGTTGTTTCATTGTTTTTAATCCAGTGCCTTTTATTGAGAAACTGTTCTGGCTAATGGATGAACTTGAATAATGTCCAGGAACAGGGAACTACTATTAGCAAACTTGGGGTAAATTAGGGTTCTGTTTCTAGTTCTTTTGTGTAGGATAACCATTTTTTAAAACTTTACTCAGACACCGTATTCCTTCTCTTTAAGGCCTATTATTCTGTGAAAATATTGATTAAGGCTGATGTTCTTGGGGAAATGGAAGTAGGCAATTTACTTCATATTGGTAAAATCCATGCTTTTTAAAATTGATAAGCATGACTGGCTGTAATAAAAGAAAAAGGACATAAATTCAAAAAGTACACCATTATGCCAGGTGATAAAAATGTAAACTGGACCACAATGAATGTATCTCTTCTATAACTGTCTCTTTTACTGATTTTTTTCCCAAGTCCTTCCATGATCTTGGATAGATCTACCTGATTGCAAATGTTCAATATTACTTTCCTAAGTATTTGAAAGCAGTTCTCTCGCCTTGTCACATTAGTCCCCCTACTTAACTCAGCTTAACCAGGTAATATCTCTGGGTGAGGAAAGTTTGAAGATATAGGAATAAAGAGAAACCTCATTATTTCTCTGAACTGTACCTGAAATAGAAGTTCACTGGGGGCTATTGAAGACAGCTGCAAATGTGGTCTGAGAAAGATGGTTCGGCTATATGACAAGAGCTACAGCTGGGAAAATTTGAAAATTGAGTGTCTTGTTAGCTTTTCCGTTGGAAGGGGCTTTAAAATAGTACATTATTGTTTGTGGTAAATTTTCAGAGATTCTCAGGTGCGCTAGAGGTACTTAGTAGTACTTAGTAGTACTTCAGAAAATCCACCATAGAGTTTCTAGGGCTTTAGAATTTTCAGAAATATTTCAGTTCCCCTGATGTTACATTTCTGAGTCACTTCCTTGCCCTGAAACTTTGTTCATTAGAGATCTATTTAGTATGAATAACTTTAGAATTTTCTGTCTGGCCATACTCATGATGTCACAAATCAGCCTACTCATTTAGAATATAAAAAAGGAGAAGTGGACCTTGATCTCTAATGGAGAAGAAGAAATGTTAATGAAATACCTTCCTCAGTAGCAAGAGAGCTCGCAGAAAAGTAGATGAAATAGTGAAAATACAACACAAAAAGAAATGAAAATACAGGCAAATTTCCCATATGCTGCATATAAATGGTACTCTCTGCTCCTTGGATGGTACTATTATTTTTCTGCTAATGTCTATTTGATAGAGATGTACAGTATTTAGCAGCAGTGCAAGCATTGAGAAAGAATAAGGTCAATTTGGGGAAAGAGAAAATGCTATGTGATGAAAAGTTGAAACGAAGGTCTATATCAGTGGTTCTCAACCTGTGGGTTGTGACCCCCTTTTAACAATGAAAATACATTGTGGCATTAGGAAGGTTGAAAACCACTGGTCTATATGAATTAAAAAGAAAAAAAGTCAACAAGCAGAGGAAAGAAAATTGGAACATTTCATACAGTGCTAAGGAAATTAAGATATTGGATTTAGATTAAGTTTTCATAGGCTGAGAATTTTAATATAAACCTAGGGAAAAAAGCACAAAGAAAAAAACTGTGTACCTTGAGGCAACTAGAGAAAGTGCCAGAGAATAGAAGAGCCTTTGATAAGACTGGCCTGAGGCCAAGCCATATTTGAGATTTCTTTTATTCTCCCTGAACTCTTGTTCTTTGTCTCATCTTTGGGTGCTCTCTGGCTTGTCAATGACAACTAGCTAATCTGGTAAATAAATTCACAAGTGATTAAAGATATGGTGAAAAGAACACAGGCTTTGGTGTCAGATAGACTTGGGCTCAAATCTCACTTCTTCCTTTTTTTTTTTTTTTTAGTTCTTTTCTTAGTTGTGTGGTCTTGGGTAGCTTTCTTAAAATATCTTATCTGATGCATTTTTAAAATGGGGATAATCACTGCATTGCTATGAGGATTAAAGTAATGTCTATAAAGCAAGTAGATGAGTACCTCACATATAGTAGGTGCTTAATAGATGGAGGGGCTTTTTCATACTCAGAATACTCTTCTGCTCAACATTATATGATTTAATATGACTCTTCAATTAACTATACTAAATGAATATCAAATAGATTTCCAGGGCCATAGATGAACCTTTTACTTAACTATCATTGCTAGTATTAAGTTTGTACAATGTGCTAGGTCTCTTATCAAGGGCTATAATAAACTATTTTATTTTTTAACTTCACAGAAACCTTATGAGCTAGATGCCATATACTATTTCCATCTTATGAAAGAGGGAACTAAGATATAAGGAAGATATAAGTAACTTGGTCAAGGTCATGGAACTAGAAAGTGGAAGCACCAAGTTTCTAATATCCTACTCAAATATGATGGTATAAGAGTCTCTCTCTATGCTGCTTATAGAAAAAGGTTCTCCTACAAAATGTTGGCGCATACTGCTTATGTTTATCAAAAGATTTCTGTTCAGATGATTCAACCAACAAATTAAGATATTATGGGTCAATCCCATAATAATAAAAATAACTAGCATTTGTTGAGTACCTATGATATTCCTAGCAGCGTGCTATAACTTTTTTTTATTTTTTTATTAAATCATAGCTGTGTACATTAGTATGATCATGGGGCAGCATACACTTGGTTCATAGACCGTTTGACACATTTTCATCACACTAGTTAACATAGCTTTCGTGGCATTTTCTTAGTTATTTTGCTAAGACCTTTACATTCCACATTTACTAGGATTCACATATACCCTTGTAAGATGCACCGCAGGTGTAATCCCATTAATCCCCCTCCCTCCACCTACTTCCCCCCTCCCTCCCCTCCCTTTCCCCCTTCTCCCTATTCTTAGGTTGTAACTGGGATATAGCTTTCATGTGAAGGTCCTACATTAGTTTCATAATAAGGGTGAGTACATTGGGTACTTTTTCTTCCATTCTTGAGACACTTTACTAAGAAGAATATGTTCCAGCTCCATCCATGTAAACATGAAAGAGGTAAAGTCTCCATCTTTCTTTAAGGCTGCATAATATTCCATGGTGTACATATACCACAATTTATTAATCCATTCGTGGATCGATGGGCACTTGGGCTTTTTCCATGACTTAGCAATTATGAATAGGGCTGCAATAAATATTCTGATACAAATATCTTTGTTATGATGTGATTTTTGGTCTTCTGGGTACATGCCCAGTAGAGGGATTACAGGATTGAATGGCAGATCTATTTTTAGATCTGTAAGTGTTTTCCATATCTCTTTTCAAAAGGAATGTATTAATTTGCATTCCCACCAGCAGTGCAAAAGTGTTCCCTTTTCTCCACATCCACGCCAACATCTCTGGTCTTGGGATTTTGTGATGTAGGCTAGTCTCACTGGAGTTAGATTATATCTCAAAGTAGTTTTGATTTGCATTTCTCTGATGATTAAAGATGATGAGCATTTTTTCATATGTCTGAAGGCCATGCGCCTGTCTTCTTCAGAGAAGTTTCTCTTCAAGTCCCTTGCCCAGCCTGCGATGGGATCCTTTGTTCTTTTCTTGCTAATGCGTTTGAGTTCTCTGTGGCTTCTGGTTATTAAACCTTTGTTGGAGACATAACCTGCAAATATCTTTTCCCATTCTGAGGGCTGTTTGCTTGCTTTACTTACTGTGTTCTTGGCTGTGCAGAAGCTTTTTAATGTTTACAACAATTCTATAGTGTGAGGTTGATCTCATTACCATTTTATAGGTAAACATATAGCAGCTTAGAGAGGTCAAGTAACTTTCTCAGTATTATAAGTTTAAGAAGTTGTAGCACTAGTATGCACCCCCCTGGCCGTCTTCTATTAGGCTGTGTCAAGGACTGTGCACTTTTCCATGCATGCCTGTGCAGAGGAGAGCAATTCTGCTTACTCCTCTCCTCAATGCTACTAGCTCAGCTGGGAAGTTCAAATTCATCTTCTAAAACCATTTTCCATCAGTGCTAACTTGTACTAATCAGTGGGGATATTCACTTGAAAGGAGCACTTTGGAAATAATGCCTTTAATATACTTAAAAGCAAAAAGGAATTTTGTGAGGGTTTTCCCCCCCTTTTTTCCTTTTATTTTTGCATGAGTCATACTGCTGGCAAGTTTCATTGAGAACCAACTATAGTCTGGCTCCCTGCCCAATGGTAATAAAATACATAATACAAAGGCTTAGGGGATAAAATTTTTGGGTCTACATTTCTGTTTGATTTTGGAGTTTTGTTTATTTAAGTTCTTAATGTAATTTTCAGCAATAATAGTAAACCCTCACACAAAATCACAGATCTTCATCTCATGAATTCATGTAACTCATAGGGACTGAGGCATTACACTGAAACTGCTAGGCACTAAGAATTCAGTCATGGCAATGGTAGTTTATGTTCCTACTCTCACAGAGCTAACTGGTTAGCAATAAGATGCACCTTATTCATTCATTTGTTCATTTTTTTAATCAGGCATTTGTTAATTGAGCATGTGCTAGGTACTATGGTAGGTATTGTAGATACAAACAAATAGCGATTAATATTTTTTGAGGACTTACTAGGTACCTAGAAATGGTTTAAATACAGTACATGTATTAACTCATGTAATAATTCTTTTGAAATGGGTGTTAACTTACTTTGTAGATGAGAAAGCTGAGATGCTAACAGTTTAAACAACCTGCCCAAGGTCAAGGTAGTGGGAACAGGATTTGGACTGAGGCAGTCATTTCAGAGCCTGAACTCTTAGCTACCAAATTAAACTGCTTACAATAGAAACAATCTCTACCTTTAAGATGCTCAGAGACTAGCAAAACAGACTAAAATTAAAAATCAAGCAGTTGCATTACACTGTGATCTATGATATGGGGGTTAGAGGATGTAATGAAAGTATGTTACAGGGCTATCAAACACAGTTTAGCAGGAGTGTCCAACCTGTGGCCTGTAGGCCACATGCTGATTTTGTGAAGACCTTTTTGGCTTATCTGTGGTGTCAGATAAGCTTATCAACTTATGTCAGTTTATGTGTATTTAATGTGTGGCTCAAGAAAACTCTTATTCAATGTGCATCACAGAACAAAAAAAAGGTTGGACACCCCAAAGAGAGTGTCTAAATCAGTGGTTCTCAACCTTCCTAATGCTGCGACCCTTTAATATACAGTTCTTCATGTTGTGGTGACCCCCAACCATAAAATTATTTTCAGATAGAGGAGCGGTGTCTCGGTTCCTAAGACCATCGGAAATATCTGTTTTCCGATGGTCTTAGGCGACCCCTGTGAAAGGGTCGTTCGACCTTCAAAGGGGTCGCAGCCCACAGGTTGAGAACTGCTGGTCTAAATGAACATCTAAGCTAAGGAATGAAGGATGAAGGTGAGTTATCAAGGCAAAGGGAGAAATAGTATGGGTATGTGAGTGGAGAAGGAGTGGAGGCTCAGTAGGAAGTGTGTTCCAAATAAAGAGAACAACATAGGCAAATGGAAATTAATTCATTACGTTTGGGAAACTGGGAGTTGTCGAGGAGAAGGTGTTGCTTGAGGATGGAGAATTAGTCAGGTTTTAGATCATGCAGGGTTGTTTAGTTCATGTCAAGAAATACTTTATCCAAAGTACAATATGAATCCCTGAACACATTTAAGCAGAGGAGTGACAATAGTTTACATTTTTCATAATTCTGTATTTAAATGTTTATCCTAGTAATAGTGTGGAAAATGGAATGAAGGTGCAGGAAGACCAGTTAGGAAGTTGTTTTTGCAAATCAATAGCTTAATATATGATGCACACTTAGGCAGTTCCCACATCCTTTTTGGAAATTTTCTGTAATTTAAACTTTCAGTTATCTAAACTTTCAGATTTCTGTAGTCCTTACTTTTCCTGTGTCAAGTATATTTGCCCAGCATAATAGATATATTTTTGGCTTAAATAATTTTGGTCGTTATTTCAGAAGGAAAGTATAATCAGTCAACTAATCTTTGTGAGTCTATTTACATTTTTAGTTTAGGGGAAATAATTTGCTAATTGATTAAAAATATCTACTTTTGGTTTCATATGATACAGTTAAACCTGTTTTTTAGGTTTTAGTCCCATTATATAAATATACTTTCTAAGGCACTACGAATGTGAAACAGTTTAGGACAAGACAGAGCTAGTACTCAAGTCCTGTTATCTGCTTGCTTTCTTCTCTCCCTCCAGATAAAAGATTATGTGTTGAATACATGTTTTTTTCATGGATGAAAATGCTGAGTAAGGGAAAGATAGTTCTGGGAGAGACAACAACTAGAATTCAAACAATACTCTAAAATAGTCCCTTGAATTCTATAGCCATGGAAAAATACTGTACCTTGAATAAATAATATGATACAACTTAATAATTACATCTTTGGTATGGTCACAAAAAGATAATTGCAAAACCTAGAATCTATGTGAGAATAGGTGGAAAAAGGGAGAGTTGTATTGTGTTACATCTGCTTGACTGAATAGAAATCTGAGACCTTTACTATTCACAGTACTTCATGTATCCTTACCAAGTTGCTGTGGTTATATGATGAAAGAGTGTTTTGCCATGAGTAGCAGCACAGCACAGTACAGAGTGCTCGGTGGGGAGATTTTTGGACTTGAACTTAAGCTATTCCAGAGCTTAAACTTTACACATTTAGATAGATAGATAAATACATGCACAGATAAACACAGGTAAACTTTACAGTTCAAAATTACCACCATCTTAGTGTTAACAGTAAAACATCTGAGAAAAAAAAGAAGGAAAATTTAAGTAGGATAACATGGTACATTGTTCTAACCATAGAATTCACAGAGCAGATACTATTGTAAAACAGAGCAAAATAATATTTCTTACTAAGCCAAAAAGAGTTATAAGGCATGACATTAACCATTGCTTGTGTCTGCCAATTGGCAGTGCTGAGGCTGCATGGGGACAAGGTCTCCTTTAAGGACCAGTGGACTCACCCATGCTGTGTTATGTCTAAACCAATCTTTGTGTTCGTGCCCTCAGCAGCTTATCAGTATTCCACCAGCTGTCAGAAGAGCCATGACACATATGTAGGAGTGGGCTGCTCTTCAGGAGAAATAATCAATGTTACTGTAGACTTGTTCCCTACACAATCCTTCTTCTCTTTACATCTCACAAAGTTAAGAGCTTTATACTTCTCTTTTACTGAGGCATGTGTAGGAAGCAGTGGGGTATGATGAACAAAGCAGAGAATTAGAGTCCTACCTCTGCTGTGTGTGATATTTGGAAGTCATTCAACCTTTCAGAGCCCCAGTATCCAGTTTCCTTATATGTAAAAATTGGAATAATAATTATTTACATGTGGGGTTATTGAATTTTAAACACATTTGTGAAAGCACTTTCCAAATGCTAAGTAACTATTAGTATAATTATTCAGATTCTCTGGGACTTAATTTCCCCATCTGGAAAATTAATGTATTAGAAAAGATGACTTCTAAGTCTGTTATAGCACTTTAATATATGATCATCTCACTATCATTTAATTATACTGTTTTTAAAAAATATTGACTTAAACTATTTTATACTCAAAATAGAGTACTCAAAAAAAAATGACTATATGTGCTGATGGTCTTCAACTTGATAGCTTTAGGGCAGCGGTTCTCAACCTGTGGGTCGCGACCCCTTTGTAACAATGAAAATACATCCTGCATATCAGATATTTACATTATGATTCATAACAGTAGCAAAATTACAGTTATGAAGTAGCAACAAAAATAACTTTGTAGTTGGGGGTCACCACAACATGAGGAACTGTATTAAAGGGTCATGGCATTAGGAGACATTAGGAAGGTTGAGAACTACTGCTTTAGGGGAAAGTAGATCCTAAGAAGAGAGAGAGAGTGATCAAATTCCAAAAAGAAAACTGGAAGTAGATACAAATGTCTTACAGATTTCAGCACAAAGGAAAAAAGGGAATGACACTGAGAATAAACAAGAAAAAAGCAGAGACTCTTCTCCCCCACAAGAGTTTGCTGTAAAGATCAGGTACATCTCAGGAAAAAAGAAAAATCTGCAAATGCTAGCCAAATGTTTACTGATGATAAACATCTCAATGATGTTTATTGGCCCCTACTACAGTAACAGGGGCTTAAATAGGCTGGCAGAATATTAAATAGAAGTCAGACCCATAAATGGCTACCAAACACAGTTTAGCAGGAGTGTCCAACCTGCTAGGTGATGAATGGCAGTTCAGTGGCATGAGAATTAGCTGTTTTTAGCCACCTAGTTAAGTGGGCTGGATTTAGACCTGCTATGGTAACATAGGCAACTGACACTAAAGGGGTTGGCTTCTTGCCTTTACATTTGCTCATGGGTCTCTAGACAGTAGAGGAAGCTCTGCTTGATTCTGATTGAAAAAAAATTAATTGAATAGCATTTCTTTAATTCACATTTCTTGTGAATTTATTATGTGCTTATGCTTGGTAATATGTTACTGAACAAGAGTCCTGCTGTTGTGGAGCTTACGTGCTAGTTGGTAGAACATAACAATAAATAAATATTAATTAAAACATGCAGTTTATTAGATTGTTATAAAACAGAGGATATAGAATATGTGTAAAGCAGGCTGGGGGCATTACAATTTTCGTAGGGTGGGGAGATTCGTTCTAATTGAGAGGGCTGCATTTTAGTAAGGATCTGAGTGAGGTGAGAAGATTAACTATTCAGATATCTTGGGAAAGAAAATTCTAGGCAAAGAGAATACCAAGTACAAAGAGCCTTGAAGTGGAAGTGGGCTTGGTATATTCATAGTACTGTGAGAAGGTCACTGTGGTTGTAAAGAAAAAAAAAAAAAGAAAAATGAAAAGCAGGTAAGGGGGAGAGTAGGAGGCAAAAAGATTAGCGGTCAGATTAAGTATCCTCACAGGCCATTGTAAGGACTTTGGCTTTTAATATGGATAAAATGAAAGGGTATTAGAGGTTTATAAGCAAAAGAATAATCTGTAATTTACATTTTAAGGGAATCACCCTGGTATGTGATGAATATACTATCTGTATATAAGAGAGAAAACCATGAGAACAGTTACAAGACTACTGTAATAATCCAGGTGAGATTAGAAACTAAGGCAATACTGATAGAGTTCACGAGTGGTTAAATTCTGTATACATTTGTAAGTTAGAGCTATCAAGATTTGCTGACAATTTGATGTGAGTATATAAAGAAAGAGATAGGTCACGAATACCTCTGAAGGTTTTGGCCATGTGACTGGAAGGATGCAATGGCCAATAACTGAAATGAAAAAAAAAAAAAAAAAACAACAACAAAAAAAACACAGTGTGATGAATACATTTTAAGGAATGGTCGGGGGCTCATTTTTGGAGATATTATATTTTAATTCAAATACAAATGCCAGGTAAACAATTGTTTATATAGACAGGATTTGGGGGGGAGAAATCCAAGCTAGAGGTATAAATTTGTGAGTCATCAGCCTATAGTCTGGATGAAGTCTACAAAGGAGGAGAGGAAAGTGTGTATGTGCATGTATGTATAAATACACATATAAACAGATACTTTTTCTAGATTATGAATTTACTTTTAAATTTATAGATAGATAGGGAAGAAGTGCATAGAATAATACGTAAGGCACTGTAACATTTATGGGTCAGAAAAATAAAGCACATATTAGTTAGGTAAACATCAGTTACCCTAATAAGCGAATGGTAAATGTCTTTTAAAAGTAAAAGTGTATATCTTTCTTATGTAAATTCTAAAATGGGTGCTACTGATGGAGAGGGATGTTCTCCCCAAGGGTTCTAACTCATGGTTCCATTCTTCTTAATATCTGGCTTCCAAATTCACAGTATTAATCTTCATCATAATACATCAGGATAGTAAAAGGGTAACAAATTTAGAAAATCATGAGTAAAAGTTTTTTTATGGGCCAGATTCGGAAATTGTCCACATAACTAGTGTACATTTCCATTAATGGAAACTCATTTATCTGACTATAAAGCATTGCAAAAGGAGCTGGGAAATACAGTCAAACTGTGTGCCAAGGTGAAAGGAAATGGATTAATAACATCTAATCAGTCTCTGCCATAAGGAGAAATTAGCAAAGGAGACTTCAGATGAATGGCCAGTGAAATAGGAGAATATTTCACTTTTTACCAAGTAAAAGCAATTTTTTTCTGGAAAGGGAGAGTGATGGATTCAGTAAGATGATCCATAACAATCACCAGTAGATTTAGCAAGGCATAGGTCAACGAGAATCTTTATAGAGAAAGTCTAACTGGGATAATTCAAGAGAAAAGGAAAGGAGATTGGAGGCAGTAGGTATGAATGTTTATTTCACAAAAGACTTTCAGTTCTTTCAAACAGCGATTTCCATCTGTATCCTAGCATTGCACACACACAAGTAGCTCTGCAAAATAAAATATGTTTCTGAGGTTTGGAGTTGATGATTGTGAACAAGTTTTGTGGCTTCACCTGGACAAGTTATGTTCCCAGTCATACCTTTAAAAATGAATTGAAACTAGTGCTATGATGATGTAGAAATTAAATTTTTCTGGAATACATATCCCATTCTGACCTTGATGAAGATATTCCTAAGACAGCAAAAAAAAAAAAGTAGGTTGACTATAAATCCTGTGAATGTTCCTTCCACTTTCTTCATGAGCAAACAAGTTCAGATAATTAAATTTGCAAACTCATCTTAGAAAAAGTGCTACAAAACATCATTGCTGGAAATCACTACAGTCACATTTAAAATTCTCCCCTTGGCCATCTGGTGACTGTAGTGATATTCAGCAATGAGGTATGTAGCACTTTTACTAGGATGAGTTTGCCAACTTAATTGTCTGACTCTATGTGGAACCAAAACTTATTAATCCAATTCTGTGACTTTGAGGTCAACTGAAAAATGACAAAGAAAATCCCCAATAATAACCTTGTATAACTCCTTACACTATAGATTAAGAAACTGAAGCCCAAAGAAGGAAAATGATACATCACTGGTGAGTAATGAGGATAGGATTTGGACCTAAGATGCATGACTCTTAGGCTAGGGCTTATATCTCTCAACCAGTAATACTCATTACTTTCTTGAATCATGCCACACAGAACAAATAATAGTTAGGATACTCCAGGGGACATAGGGAATGCAGAGTTCTTCAGTTCTAGCCTTAATTCTGCTTTCTTTTCCATATATCCATATGTGGGTAAGAAAAGACAAGGCAAACTTGAGTTGACTTTAATTCATTTTAAAAAGCAAAGAGTTTGCAAACATTTCTACTGTAATAGTTATTACTAAACCTTATCATACTTTTCATACTGCCATTGAAATCTGCTACATGCTTCCTATTTGTTAATTGCCTTTCTTATTTAAGAAACACAAAGATACATGTAGAATAGAGGCAGTTTCTCAGATATTTTAAGGCAAGACCACATTTTCTTTAATAATTTGTATGTTCATTGAAACCATTGAGAAACAGTTCAAGCATTGGATTTAGACTTTCTCCAATTGCCTGGAACCAATGTAGATGTCCTCAGAATCTGCTTTAGCTTAGACTAAGAAGGCATTACCTCTTAGACAGCAAATCATACTAATAGTAATCAGGTTGTGCAGGAGCTGTAAACAATAGGCTAAAAACAGCAGTATGGATTTGAGAATGACTCTTACGAAATCTACCTCAAGCAAACTGACTTATCCAAACCTTAGGCTTCTTATTTTTGTAAACAAGGTACAACGCACATTGATTCCCAATACCATAGGATCCAATGAGAAGAATTTTAAATCATACATCTGCTTAAGTGAGTGGTAACTACATTATGGGTAAATTACACTATACGGCAGTTTTCATTATTTTTCTCAGCAACCCCATATGGTTAAATTATATACAGCATTTTGGCACCCTCGAGAAGGCAATAGGACTTCAAGCATTTGATTTATTGCATAACAGTGGTATTCATTTCAACCTAGGCTATCGTGGCTATGGTTTCACAGTGGGTAGAAGAGAATTATTTGGGAGGACAAAAGTAAGCAATGAATGTCAGGTGATATTGAAAAAGACACTTAATTTCTTGGTACTAACTATATATAAGTTTGAAAGTCATAATTAACCATTAAATGGATAATGTTGAGGGAGGGTTTTGGGGAATATCCAACCTAAAGTGCATAATGCAATGACACATTTCTACACTATTAAGAATAGAGTATGAATGTTTTTGCCACAACAACTAAGTAAGCAAGGAGATGGTCATGTTAATCAGTTAGAAGTAAGCATTCCACATTGTATATCAAATCAGCACATTGTACCCCATAAATGCATTAATGTACACAGTTATGATTTAATAAGGAATTAGAAAAATGGTTCTTTCAAGTGTTAAAAAGAAATAAAATTGGTAATTTTACTTTAAGGAATGACTTGGCATTTATAGAAAAAATTACCAAAAAACAGTGTTTGGTTAAAAAAGATTTTCTTTGTAGATGAAGCATTCATTAGACAAGAGAGGCTAATAAAGAAATTCTGAGACTGAATTAGTTGGAGAGGAGTGGGTGGGAGGTAATCCGTATCAGTAATTTAGTTACCTGGGTAACCATAATCACATTGGAGGGTGAGAGTGATAAGATCTTGAAATGCCTGAGGAGAAAGAGAATCAGTGTGATGATACCTCCTTTTCTGTGTTCTCAAGCTGGAAAAGGGCAGACTAGGGAGTGGAAGATCCAGGGAAAAATAGTTTACGATTTTACTGAAAATCTCAGTAATGAGAAATAATTATCTAAGAGAGGATGCGGTGTTAGGCAAACCACAGGTTTCTCGATTTATATCTGCAGTGCTAAAGCATCAAAGCTCTAAACTGCTTTCTTTTGCTGCCAAAGAAGTGTATACATCCAGAGCCCCATTTACAGAGCCTGGAAGCATATTAGGTGAAAGAATTTAGCATCTTAAGTCCAAACAAAAGTAAAGATTTTAGTTAAGCAGCATATCAAAGCAGCTGATTGCCTCGAGCATAAATGTTTAAAATTTCTTTTAATCTGCTCTATTCGTATTTTTCCTTAAGATTATGAAACAAAATAAAAATTTACATTATCATTTTGTATCACAGAAGAATGATTTATCTTTCATACCTCTCACTTATGCACACCCAAGGAAAGTCACAGACTTCACTACTCCATCAGAAAATACTACACCACACTAGCAGTAGTTACTCAAATTTTATAGTAACCAGGCTTAAGAGGATTAACATATTATCTAGAGAAAATATGGTAAATATTTGATACCTGTAGTAGTGCTTCTCTTCTTCTTCAGCCACGGACATGACAAATTAATTATGGGATTCTTTCTGGCTGAGCTAGAAACTGGCTTAGCATTCCTGTTAGCAGTGATGTAGCAATCTCTACAAAACAATTGAAATTGCCATATAAAAAAGAAATCTTTGTGTCCTCTCAGCTCTAGAAAGTTTACTTTGCAAAAAACAATCATCCTTACTAGATTATGAAAAACTTTACAGAAGTTATTTCTGTTTGAAATGAAAGGAAAATGCATGTCTTTGAAAGTTCTAATTCCATTTGGACAGGGTAGGGTCTTGGGATTAGTGTGATCAGGAGACCATTTCTCTTTACATCCTCTCCTAATTCATTGGCAATTACAAGGGGATTCCATATGTATGGTGAGAGCGTAGTGAATAGATTGCACCCTAGAAATGTGCTATTCAAAATGTTTTAACAATGTTTCCTTAAATGAATATCAATTAACAGTTCAGGTTACTTTTTTTACCTCACTTGAAGTTATTATCAAACAAATTATCACTACTACCATGGAACATTTAAAGAATTAAAGAAGATAACAACTGCCTGAAATATTCCTTTTAACATTTGTAATCCCAGAGGCATTAGTGCTTTCTTACAAAATTCCTTACTATTTTCACATGTGTGTGTCATTTTCAAAAATATTAATTGAGGGATGGAATGAAGAAAAACAGCATGCAGCATAATTTTCTGTTAACATTCCTGATTGGCATCATTTGTAGTTTACAGCCTTCATTTAGTAGCTCATTAGGTTTCTAGGAAATCAGTTCCATTTTTTCTGGGTACCATAGTGGAACACTTTGGAAAACTAAGCCTTTTTTGTGTCTGTTCTCTTTTTGTGGTATTTACAAAGAATATTTTGCCTTTACAGGCTCCTTTTAATTTATTTCATATATGATATAATGTGCTGCTTTCCATCAGAGCTAGACAGCAAAAATCAATCAGTTGTGGTTTGATCTCCTAGACCCTTTTTCTTTCTGGTCCTCATGTCTAAAACTGGCCTCCATCCCATCACATATTATTTCTTTCCTACTCCAGGTATTATGTATTCCCATGTTGTCCTCTGGCTGCCTAGGATTTTTGGATGGGCCTGTTTATTCAGAGTCTTTCCTTTTTATTCCCTTTCTCTCATGAAAATATATCTAATGGTCTATTCTTTAAGGTGGGATATTGAAGCTAACTGGTTACATTGATTTATAAAATTGAGCTACTGTCTACTTCATGTGGTTCTCCTTCAATGGATTAACCAAACATGGAAATGTAAGGTCAAACCAGTTGAAGCAAAAAATTTGGGGCCAGGGTTTTGAACTGTTATTCCTATAACTCCAGTTAAGAGGTTACATATATCATGTTACAAACTTTAGGAGCACTTTATTATTAAATTAAAATATGCCGGAAACCAGTGTATCAGTAATACAAAAATTCTATAGAGGAATTACCAGAAAGGTTGTGCGATAAGGAGAAGAGAAACTAGTCTGGGCTATGCTACTTATTAAACATCACAGGCAGAAACTTGGTTTCTTCATCTGCATCCCTCACGTAGTTGTTTAAAACTTAAGCTGAGGTAATATAGATAAAAGCACTTTGAAAACTGTCAAGGAGTAGAGCAATAAATACAGGTAATTATTATTATGATATGAAACAGTCATTTTATGGCTCCCCCCCACCCAATGCTTTTAACAAAGCTGCAGACACAAATAAAACTCACATCTTCTTCCCAGTTTGTAGGTGACTTTTCTGGTTTAGGTAATTCCTTGTCTATTGTCTTTCTCAAGAAAATATCACTGTCAGCAGACACACAGACTGATGCAAGTATTGTGTTCAGTTAAATTTATGACCAAAACTCAATGCTTCCTGTAGTTGTTTATGGTCCAATTCCTAGGATATTCAAAAGCCCTCTGATATGCCAAGCTCCAGATATGCACCCAAATCAGATGGAGTCAACTGGCTAAGAAGGGCTCTGTGTATTGCACCCTCCCAGCACCTGTACACTTTTTCTTGCTAACTCATATGCAGTTGGGGTCATTTATTAAAATCAAATGGTACACCCTGCAATCCTAGCACTCTGGGAGGCTGAGGTGGGTGGATTGACCTCACGAGTTCCTGACCAGCCCGAGCCCGAGTGAGACCCTCATCTCTAAAAAATATCCAGACGTTGTGGCGAGCACCCGTAGTCCCAGCTACTCAGGAGGCCGAGGCAAGAGAATCACTTAATCTCAAGACCGAGGGCAACAAGTGAGACTCTTTCTCTCTCTCTCACACACACACATACAAAACAAACAAAAAACTCAAGTGGTACTCTGCTTAGAATCTCATCACTTGACTGATAAGCAGTAGGCAGGAAGAGAGCTTTTTCTGAGATAGTGACGTATATACAAAGTCAATCATTCCTATAAAACAGGATGAGAAAGGAAAGAGCAAGGGAAGGAAAGAATAAAGAAAGGCAGGCAAATTGAGGTTCAGATTAGAACTACTGAGGCAATATTTCATAGTAGCTAAGCTCATGGACTTTGAGAGTCATCCATACTTGGATTTTAATGAATCCCAGCTGTGCCACAATTAGCTGTCTGGTCTTGGGAAAATTACTTAACCTTTCAGGTTTCTCACCCAGAAATGGTATAAGTAATAGTACCTTCCTAATGCTGTTTTTGTTTGTGTAAGAATTGAAGACAATTAATTGAAAGCAATTAGCACACGGTGCCTGTCACATAAACATAGTTGACATTAAGTACTTAATCATTAACACATTCAACACACATTTATTTAATATCTACTATTTGGTAGACCTTGTGTTAGTCATTAGGATACATTGATGAAAAAGTAAAAAACAAACAAACAAAAAAAAAACCTGCCAAGTCTGGGACTTTGTGCCAGTTACTTAGTAGAGGGAAAGACAGAAACATAAGTGAAAGGAGAAAGATAAAGCAGGATAAGGATGGAACAGGGTGGATGTTACCATTTTTATGTAGATCAAGAAAGACCTCTCTATGTAACATTTGAATAGAGATCCTTGGAAGTAAGTAGATGTCTGGAGGAAGAGCATTTCAGGCAAAGTAAACAAATGAAAAAGTTCTGTATATAGTTCAAGGAATGAATAGCACAGAATCTAGTGTGACTGTAATAAGGATTGAGGTAGAGAGTAGCAGGAGAGAAAGGCAGAAATTTAATAGTGAAAGAGATTGTGTAGGTTCCTGAAGGCCACTGGGATGAGTTTGGAGGATATTAAGTAGCAGCATAACAGTTTAACAGAATCACTGATGATTGTGAAGGGTAGATCATAGAAGGCAAGGGTGGAGGCAGGGAGAGAAGTTAGGAGGCTACTGCATAAATCTGGCGAGAGGTGATACCCTGTTTCCCCGAAAATAAGACATCCTCCGAAAATAAGACCTACTTATAGGCAAGATAAGACGTCCCCTGAAAATAAGACCTAGCGCATCTTTGAGAGCACACCTGAAAATAAGACACTGTCTTATTTTTGGGGAAACAGGGTAGTAGTGGCTTCAGTCAGAGTGGTAGTAGCGGAGGTGTTAGGAAGTGATCAAATTCTATCAAGTAGGACACATGGTCATATTTGGTTAAAACCTTAACTGTTATTGAAACAGGTTAGTATTCCATGTGGTCTAGCTCAACTCACTAGAATTTTCTCAAGTGAGATTTGTGGTCAAAGCCACAGCAAATACTCTATTGTCATTATTCACTGCATGTAACTCCTTTCAGGGAGCAGTTGGTAATGGTTTGTGACAGAGTTATGGTATTCTTAGGTCCCTTCCTGATGTTATCTTTAAAGTAGCACCCTGAATGATAACGTTATTTCTAATTGCTTCCACTATTCTCTGTTGTCCAGGCATAGAAATTCTGTAATCTCTGCATCCCTTTTCTCTTACCAAGTTTGTCTTACTTATGCATTTTCTAACCCCACTAACATGAAGCAAAGTGGTCAGTAGGAGTGGGAGTCAAACTGAGTGGGCGGTGGTTCAAAGTGGAAAATTTACATTGGACAAGTCAGTTTCCCTCTATGGATTCTAATTTCTTATCTCTAAAAAGAGTGGGTTGAGCTGAGGATCCCTTCTGGCTTTCAAGTTTTATGATTCATTCAATGATTCACTCATATCCAGACCCTCATCAACACTTTGTATATATATTTTTAACAGTTTAATATTTATCATCTTATCTTTAAATCATTTCAAATTTTAATAGATGAAGAAAAAAAGGACTACAGAGATTCTAAGAAACTTTCCGAAGGTCACTTAGTTAATAATGAGCTGATTCAAGGTCCCAGTTTTGCCATGGCATCTCAAACAATGATCATTTGTAAGTGGCATCAGTCCAGTCATTTTAACATTCAGTTGCTGTTCACTGCTTTTCTAAAGCACGATATTAGAAGATGGAGATCTTTTCCTTAAAATGTATTACACGTGAATGAGTGGCAGTAAGGTATAGCAAGCAATATCATAAAATATTGTGCTTATGACAATCTTCTTAGGTTAATTAAGATAGAAAATGCCCTCGCTCAAATTATTCATCTATAATTTCCATGATCCCTGGCATACTGTTTCTCTCAAATGAGAGACACCTTTAGTACATCTGAAAGTTTTATTCTTTTCTTCCTTCCTACAATTGCTAACCCTCTGCAGTTTTTATAGTTTTTCCAGATGGAAATATGAATTAAATATTAATTCAGATGCAATTATTTTCAGCCTAACTACTGCTCCAAAGCTGTGTCAATGACTGAGAGGGGTTTGGCAGAAGTTCTAGAGCTGGTTATGCCCTGCTGATTGCTAAATAGATTTAAAAAGGTTGGGGTGTAAACATAAAGTTTAAACATCTGTGCCTAAATGGGGTTCTGCTTTTTCTCATGGGATGAATTTAAGCTTTGCATGGTACAGACTACATTTTTGCGTGAGTGTCTGGCTTTCTAGGTAATTAATCTGATGTGCAATTGCTAATGGGAACAGGGCAACTCCAATGTTGAGCCAGGATGTCATTGTGAGTGGCCTCCTCTTTGATGTCAGGCTGTATTAGCATAAGAACAGTAATTAAGCTGGAAAAATTCCCATGTATGAGTTCCTTCTTATTTCTACCTTTTTCCCTTTCCATCCTCACCTCTCACTATTTCATATCTCATACCTATTCTTTGCTATGCTGAACTATATCCAGCTGCTCAATAAACAGCTTAATGAACCTTTATATGTTTCCTCTGGTAAAGGTATATCTCTCAACTTTCCCCATTTTACCTGTCTATCCGTCCTTTGAGATATAGCTTAGATGTTATGTCCTCTAAGAAACTTTCCCTGAATATTGCCTACTGAGTTAGGTGTCCTTGCTTTGTTTGTTCCTAGAGCCTATTTTCCTATAATAATTGTCTGTTTACTTGCCTTCTTTCACAGCTATTATGTCAGCTCCTCAAGGGGAAGGAACAAGGATATTCATATCTGAATTCTCATATCCTACAGGTAGATCCTACCACATGGTTCTCAATAAACTTCTTATGGATGATTTGATCAAACATTGCATCTATTGCTCTACAAGTATGACAGAATGAGTGAATCATGAGGGCAATCTTTCAATATTTTCCTGGAGGGAAAGAATGCTTGTCCTCACAACATATAATATAAGCTGCTATGTATGCAAATGGGATAATATATAAAGCGATTTCCAAACAGTGTGTTTCAGGGCTATAGTATTTTTGAGCCACTTATTATAGTAGAATTCTTCAAACATGGACCTGGAATACTGTGGTGGTGGTAAATGGGTTGCAGAGGCAGGGAAAGTGGAAAAAGATAAAATGGTGGTATCAAGTTTTAGTGATCCTTCTTAGTTTTTGCTAACCAACTGGCTGAGTTTCCTGCCAGGGAGCAAGGTATTTATCCACCCTGGTTCTTTTTTGCCTCACCTATAAAATAAAAGGTTTAAGTATTAAAGTGCCTTGTAAAACAGAGGGCTACTACTTTAGTAAATTTGACTCCAGATCTGCCAAAAGACAGGGAAATGGAGCAATGGGCCCCTTGAGGACCTTTTAGAGGTTTACCAAACCATCTCTTCTAAAATTGTATAAGGCATTATATTTTCACATTAAAAATTTACACAAGTAATATATTTTAATTGACCAAACTTAGAAAACACAAGTAACCTAAAGATCTATATTTAAAATAACTCATAATTTTACCAGCCAGAGCTATGTGAGTTTCTAATCTCTCACCGTTCTCCTTATCTTAACATGATACTGAAACAATTGGTTAAAAACTGCAAAATCCTTATATGTTGGCATTAAACTATTTCCTTTTATTGTAGTATGTTTTAAGTAAGTCAAGTCATTTGGGTGGTTAGACATGGCTTTTCTCTCTGGGGTTCACTTCAGACATTTCAGATATCTGGAGCTATAAATCTAAAGAACAATAATTAAATCAAACCTGAGATCACTCCAGACTTGGGTTTCCTTTTCGCCTTCGTTTTACTCTAAGTACTGAGAATGATTCTTCTGCTCTCTTACTGTATTTAGTCATTATTTCTGACAGTGTTTCTGACTTAGATGTCCAGATTATTTCCCTCATTTGACAAAGAAAGAAGAGGTCTGGAGACATATTATAATTGGAATGACTTGTGCTACCTCCAGGTACAGGGACTATGGTTTCCCCTCACTATCTCCTTATCCTGTGTCCTCCATGATGCTAAATGTCTGTTTAAAGAATGAGGATAAATTAAGCAAAAACCTATGAATATCCTAAGAGCTAGATAATTGGTATCTGATTGATAAATTATCCAAATGCTGAACTGAATATCCTGGTTTGTCTAAATTTTCCTGAAGCCAAATCTCCTGATTAGGAATCTGCAAGATAGTTTAGTTTATTTTGCAACTCACTCAGACAGTGAAAATAAAAAAAAAAAAAAAAAAAGATGTTCCTTATGTAACTGACATTTCTGGTTGGAAGCGCATCTTACCCAGGTCTTTGTGACAAATCACCAGTCAATTACCCTCAAAGTGGTCTCAATAGGCAAAGATGCCATCAGCTCTTTCAGAGTTAGTGCTGAAAACAGGAAACAATCAAGTGTCCTTTCATGACTATAGCCTAGATGATTTTCCTCGTATTTCAGGTCCAGTTACATAAAGAATCACTATTGGCTGTATTGTGTGCTCACACAAATTCTTCTCTCTGATACTTTAGGACAGTTTGTGGTATTTTCCAAGCGAGGTAGGCTCAAGTCTCAGGATATGTATGAGAGGCAGTATGGTAGAGTGAAAAGAGCACTGATAGAAGTTCAGAGCTCTGATACAAAGTCTGTGTTCATAACTTTGTGTTACCTTAACCTAATTACTAAATGTGTTACCTTAACATAATTACTAAATGTGTCTCCTTTTTAGTTTTCTTATCTGTGTAATGAGTATCATAAAAGTTGCTTTGCTTACCTCTTAAAGTTAGAAGGATCAAAATCAATGTGAAATAATGTATGTGAAACAGTCATTCCCCCCAAAAAAGATAACCATAGAGCACTGTACAAATATGCCCTCCTTATGGGTTAATAAAAACACTTCCTATTAGTCTCAAAGCATCTGCAAGTCCAATTCCACTCTAGTCCATAGTCCATTGATTTAAAACAATCTGGCTATCAGCCCAGAGTGGATACAAAATGACCAGAGGTTTATGTTGGGCTTTCCCCTAGAGAGTATTTTATGAGACCAATTTCTCAAAGGAGGACTTAATTTAAAAAAGATGAGGATGACCACTTTTCCTGTGCCAGGTCTCTCCTTCTTCTTCTCACTATGTCTGTTTTTCCACTAGGCATTTATCTTGGGTGTATCCCAGAATTTTTTTTTTCATTTTTATTTTTATTTTCATCATTAATTATGTCTCAGTATTAAGAAAAAATAATTTGAAATCCTAGCACTCTGGGAGGCCGAGGTGGGTGGATTGCTTGAGCTCAGGACTTTGAGACCAGCCCAAGCAAGAGCAAGACCCCATTGCTACTAAAAATAGAAAAACTAGCCAGGTGATGTGGCCCATGCCTGTAATCCTAGCTACTTGGGAGGCTGAGGCAAGAGGATTGCTCAAGCCCAGGAGTTTGAGATTGCCGGGAGCTATGATGCCATGGGACTCTACTCAGGGCAACAAAGTAAGACTCTGTCTACAAAATGAAATTCATAGGGAGTGTGACTTCATTCTGATTCAGAAAAAACAATTTATTCTGGATTATATATTTTTTCTCCTCAAATGAACAATCAAGAGGAACTATAATTGTGCTCAGTTAATGCCAATGTGTAAATGGTCTCTATCTTCTCTCATTTTGTGCCATTTTAATTAAAAAGCTTGTATTGTGAGATAACGCCGGAAAGGCTATGTTAACCACTGTGATAAAAATGTGTCAAATGGTATATGAAGTGAGTGTATGATGCCCCATAATCATATCATTGTATACAGTTATGATTTAATAAAAAAATAAAAAAAAAATAAAAGCCTAAAAGTATATTCTGCCAGATATAGTCCCCTGCAAGGTGCAATTCCACAAGGACCAACACCTATGTAATATACTCAACAAGGCCCCAAATGTAGTTTCCTTTCACATGTAAGCTGCTCCTAGAAGTAATCTGCTGAGCTGTTATGTACCATTATACTAAAATACTCCTTTATATTCTCTCCACTTTAAGATCATTGAATATTGCTTGGTTTCACCTCAGCAGTGGTGGAGGCGTCCCTCACAAAGGGTTTTATTTGTCTCCCCTACCTCAGGTATTCAGCAGTACCTACTCTCTGGTGTTTAACTAAGCTCATGATGACCCTGGAGAAGCCCAAGAGAGTTTCTATTTTCTCGGTGGTTATGTTATATCAGAGGTAGCATTCTTAAGTCCAGAAAGCTGTTTTGTTTATCCTTACAGTATAACCCATGAAGTGTTTTTTTTTTTTTTTCAAATTAATATGAGGGTATGATTTTTAGGTTACAGCGTTCTCACTTCCAGGGTAAAGTTCCATTTGTAGAAGAGCCCCTCACCCAGGGGGCGTGTTATACACCCTCACAATGTGCACATTAGGTGAGATCCCACCACATGCCTTTCGTCTTTCTGCCAAACATCCTCCTGCCTCTCCTGTCCCACTTTCTTCTACCCCCAAACTGGACTATATTAGTGTTTTATTATTCTTATGAGCATGTAATTGTATATATTGTATATATACAATTTATATATTGATTTCATATTAGTATGGAGTACATTGGATATTTATTTTTCCAATCTTTTGATACTTTACTAGGATGGATGCATTTCAACTCCATTCAGTAAATGTAAAAGATGTAAAGTCTCTGTATTTTTTAATGGCTCAATAATATCCCCATGGTGTATGTGTGTGTGTATGTATATATATATATATATATATATATATATATATATATATATATACACCACAGTTTGTTGATCCATTTAGGGGTTGATGGGACTTAGGTTGCTTCCACAACTTGGCAATTGTGAATAGACTCCAATAGACATTCTAGTGCAAATGTCTTTGTGGTAAAATTGTTTTTGTTCTTCTGGGTGGGATACCTAGTACTGGAATTGCAGGGTCAAATAGAAGGTCTACTTTTAGCTCTTTGAAGATTCTCTATACTTATTTCCAAAAAGGTGGCATGATCTTATACCTGGAAAACCCAAGGGACTCAACTACAAAGCTCTTATAAGTGATCGAGTAATATATCAGTGTCTTGGGATATAAAATCAATACCCATAAATCAGTAGCTTTCGTATATGCCAGCAATAGTTAAGTCAAGAAGAAAATCAAAGACTCTATTCCTTTTACAGTAGTGCCAACAAAGATGAAATACCTGGGAATATATCTAACAAAAGGCATGAAAGATCTCTATAAGGAGAACTATGAAACCTTGAGAAAGGAAATAACAGAAGATGTCAACAAATAGAAGAACATACAATGCTTATGGCTGGGAGGAATTAACATTGTTAAAATGTCCATACTACCCCCAAATCTATACATTAAATGCTCTACAGCAAAGCACCAATGTCATACTTTAAAGAACTTGAAAAAACAGTACTTTGATTCATATGAAGCTAGAAAAAAACTCCTAAAGCAGAAAGAGGGATGGAGGGAGGGGGGTGGGGCTTTGGTGTGTGTCACACTTTATGGGGGCAAGACATGATTGCAAGAGGGACATTGCCTAACAACTGCAATCAATGTAACCTGGCTTATTGTACCCTCAATGAATCCCCAACAATGATAAAAAAAACCCAAAAACTCCTAAAAGCCAATGCAATTCTTAGAAACAAAAAGAAATCTGGAGGCATCACATTGCAAGATTTCAGGTAATATTACAAGTCTGTAGTGGTCAAAACAGCGTGACACTGGCCCAGTTTTTAATCAAATTATAAGATTTTTTTTCTACCAAGTTCTTTGACCTCCTTGTATATTATAGTTATTAATCGCTTGTCAAATGAGTAGCTTCAAAGTATTATCTCCTGTTCTGTTCTTTTTATTCTCGTAAAAATATCTTTCAACAAGCGACAGTTTTTATTTATTTATTTATTTTTTTTATAGAGACAGAGTCTCACTTTATTGCCCTTGGTAGAGTGCTGTGCCATCACAGCTCACAGCAACCTCCAGCTCCTGGGCTTAGGTGATTCTCTTGCCTCAGCCTCCCCAGTAGCTGGGACCTACTTTTTGTTTGTTGTTGTTGCAGTTTGGCTGGGGCCGGGTTTGAATCCACCACCCTCGGTATATGGGGTCGGCACCCTATTCACTGAACCACAGGTGCCGCCCCACAGTTTTAAATTTTAATGAAGCCCAGCATTATTTTCTTACATGCATCTTGATTTTGGTGCTGTATTAGTCTTACCACTAAAACCAAGGATACCTAGAGATTATTCTGTGTTTTCTCCTATGAGTTCTATAGTACTGTATTTTACATTTAAGTGTATTATCCATTTTGATTTTCTTTGAAAGATGTAAAGTTTACCTAGTTTCATTTATTTTGCATTTTAATATCCTATTTTGTGGTAAAGACTCTCCTTTCTCCATTAAATTGCCTTTGTATCATAGTTAAAAATAAATTGATTGTTTTTGTGTGGATCTATTTATGTGCTCTCAATTATGTGCTATTTATCTATGTGTCTATTCTACCTCCCAGTCCACTCTGTCTTGATAAAAATAATTTTATAGTAAGTCATACAATCCAATAATATGATTACTCCAACTTTGTTCTTTTTTACTATTGTGTTGACTATTTTGGTCCTTATCCTTACCTATAAACAGAATAAACAGTATCAGTTCATCAATAAATTTCAGATACAGCTCTCTGGAATAATTTTAGATATTTCTTATTTTCTAATATATGAATTTAATCATATAAATTTTCTTCTGAGTACTACTTTGCATCCATAAATTTTGATAAATTTTGTTTTCAATATCATTAGTTCAAAATTATTTTCGATTTCTCTTGATACTTCTTCTTTGAGTTGTGTTATTTAGAAATTGTGTTCTTTCATCTCTAAATATTTGGAATTTTCCCCAGGTATTTTTTTGTTATTGATTTCTTGTATTATTTCTTTATGGTTTAAGAATATTTTTTATAAAATTTCTAATCTTATAAATTTGTTAAGATATTCTTTTTTTTTTTTTTTTTTTGTAGAGACAGAGTCTCACTATATCGCCCTCAATAGAGTGCCGTGGCATCTCAGTGCTCACGGCAATCTCCAGCTCTTGAGTTTAGGTGATTCTCTTGCCTCAGCCTCTCGAGTAGCTAGGACAACAGGCGCCCACCTGCCTGGCTATTTTTTTGTTGCAGTTTGGCCGGGGCCGGGTTTGAACCTGCCACCCTCGGTATATGGAGCCGGTGCCCTGCTCACTGAGCCACAGGCACCGCCCTGTTAAGAAATTGTTTTTGTGTCAGAATGTTGTCCATTTGATTAAGGTTCTATATTAAGTGAGAAAATGTTTATTCTGATGTTGTTGGATGGAGTATTTTATAAATGTAATTTATATCAAGTGATTAATTTTGCTGTTCAGATCAATTATATCATTACTGACTTTATGTCTGTGTGATCTATCAATTACTGAAAGAAGGGTTTTCAAATATCCCACTAGATACAGATTTGTTTATTTCTCCTTTCTGTTCTATCAGTTTTTGTCTCATGCATGCTTACATTCAATTTTTAGGCTTATATGCATTGCAGAATGGTATATCTTCATGAAGTAACCCTTGGTCATTTTGTAGTGCTCCTCTTCATTCAACTACCTTCCTTACTCTGTAGTATGTTTCGTACAAAATACTAGTACTCCAACTTTATTTTGAATTGTGTTAGTATGGTATATCTTTCTACGTCCATTTACACGTAACCTATTGGTCTTTATATTTAAAGTGGGTTTCTTATAAATAACATATAGTTGGGCCATGCATATTTTTAGCCTCTTGAAAATATGTCTTTTAATTGGTGTATTTAGACCATTCACATTTAAATAAATATTTATATAGTATGGATTGTGGGTTGAATTGTGTTCCCTAAAAGTTAAATTAAAAATTTAACCACTGTACCTCTGAATGTAATCTTACATGGGATAAAGTGATAATTGCAGTTGTAATTAAGCTAAAACAATGTCATTAGGGTAGTCCTGTGATAATTACTTTACGCGTCAATTTGGCTAGGCCACAGTACCCATATACTTGATCAAACACTGTTTAAAGTGTTTCAATCATGGCATTTTTTTTTTTTTGGAGGATTAACATTTACTTCATAAGACTTTGGATACAGGAAGTTATCCTCTATCCAATCAGTTGAATGCCTTAAGATAAAAACTGACCTCTCTCAAGAAAGTGGGAATTCTGCCAGTAGACTAC
Source organism: Nycticebus coucang (assembly GCF_027406575.1). Classification (NCBI taxonomy): domain Eukaryota; kingdom Metazoa; phylum Chordata; class Mammalia; order Primates; family Lorisidae; genus Nycticebus; species Nycticebus coucang. The sequence continues at coordinate 147,688,300 of NC_069804.1, read as the reverse complement.
CTTTGGATTCAAAATACAATGTCAGCTAATCTCTTGGTTTTCAGCTTGCCAGTCTGCCTTGCAGGTTTTGGATTTGCCACCCTCTTCCACTGCCATGCAAGCCAATTCCTTAAAATATATTTTTTCTCTGATACATATGCACATGCACATGTATACACATACACTCAAATTCACTTGGTTTGGTTCCTCTTGAGAACTCTAATGCAGGGCTCTAATCCAATATAACTAGTATCCTTAGAAAAAAGGGAAATTGGACAGAGACACAGACATGCACAGAGAGATGGCCATATGTAAAGAGATAAGAAGAATAACATATAAAGATTAAGAGTCATACTTCCATAAACCAAGGAATATCTGGAGCTACTAGTATTTGGAAGACACAAGGGACTCTATGTAGTATTTGTGCCTTGGAACACAAAATGCCCAAATTTCCCTCATGTCTCTAATAACATTTCTGTTATTCACTTTACTTATAACTATGCTATAAATACACTATAATTATCATTGCCTTAAACAAACACTTATCTTTTAGATCAATTAAAAAAATACTTAAAACACTTTATTTCACCTTTGTTTCTTCCCTTTCTGACCCTCTTAAGTAGATCCGAGTTTCTGAGCTATATCATTTTCATTCTGTAAGAAGAGTTTCTTTTAACATTTATTGTAGGGGAGGTCTACAGCTGATTGATTCAATTTCTTTTTGTCTACAAGTCTAATTCTTTGCTTGTGAGGGATTATTTTGCTCCATATAGAATTTTAGGTTTGATGAGGATTTTACTTTCAGCAATTTAAATATTTCACTCTTCTCTCTTCTTGCTTACATGGTTTCTGATGAGAAGTCTATTATAATTCTTAACCTTGTTTCTCTACAGATAAGGTTTTTGTCCTCTGTCTTAACATTTTCTCTGAGTACTTCCCTGAGTACTTTTCTCCAATAAAATACAGCTCTTTCAGTAATCAACCACTGTTATTACACTGGAGCTGCCTTGTTAATGTAGTGTGTAGATGTGGGGAGGAACTGTATTCTGTACTTTTATGATTAAATAAGTCTTTCAGTGTGTCTGAGTCCCTAAGATCTGTGACTTTCACCAGTGTATCGTGCCCCCTGCACCAATCCAAGGGCTGTGAAGGAGACCTCCTCCCTATTCCTTTCACCCAATGCAGCATTTCCACCCTGCTTTCTTGAAGCACTGTTCCTTGTTGATTATTTTTCTTTTCTCCCTTGTGGCTATAGGGAGGTTGGTGGAGAATAAAGTGAGGAAAATTTTTCTTCTCCCAGCTCAGGATAAGGTTTCAGAATTGAGTTCTGGAAAATTCATTTCTCCTGGAGAATAGGATTTTGTTATGGAGAAGAGACTTGGCCTATAGACTTGGCCTATGTCAAAAGGTTATACTTCCTTTCCTCCTGACAATCAAAAGAGACTGTTTCTTGGCTCCTAGTCTTGACAACTTATTAGAGTTCCTAGAGGAAAAGCCCATGTAAATGTGCCCCTCCTCAAGAACAAGATAAATTTGCCATAGATGATGAACAGGCCCCCTGTCATAACAAGAAGCTCTGTTGTGTTCTGGGATATTGATTTATATTGTCTATTTTGTACCCTGCTTGTGGTTCAAAGGTCACCATCAAAGCACTTTGATGGGCAATTAATACATGATAATTAGACTCAGGTTACTTTAGGTCACTTTCCAGACCTTATTGGGCCTAGGCTGCCTGGCCCATGGGCTGGAGCATTCCTTGTATTTTTTTACAGATTGGAAGGGTATTCTTTCATCTCCTGGGAGTGGCAATTGCTTGGGGTGGCATCAAGGTAGGTCAGCACCAAGGTGGGGTGCCTACCCTTGTCCTTTCCCATGTGTGGCAATTGCTTGAGATAGCACCAAGGCAGGGTGTCAGCCTGCGCCTCTAGGAGAGCCAGAGGTCTTCATTATCTACCTATGATTTCAGCCTTGTGAGGCCCAGACTAGAGAAGCTTCCTAAGCCTATTTTGACTTCTGATATACAGAACTGTGAACTAGTAAGTGGATGTTGTTTTGAGTCAAATTATGTGATAATTTGTTACACAGCAGTGGAACATTAATATAGATGCTTCTCAACTTACCACAGGATTATTTCCTGATAAACTCACTTGAAAAATGCATTTAATACACCTTAACCCACTGACCATCATAGCTTTGTCTAGCCTAATGTCAAAGTGCCCACAACACTTATTTTAGCCTATAGTTGGGCAAAATCATCTGGCAACACAGTACACTGCAGAGTATTGGTTGTTAACTTTTGTGATTGTGTGGCTCACTGGGAGCTGAGGTATGTTGCCATTGCCCAGCATCACATGAGAGTTTGGTACTGTTTATAACTAGCCTGGGAAAAGAACAAAATTCAAAATTTGAAGCATAGTTTCTCTTGAATGTGTATTACTTTGCCATCTTAATAAAGTCAAACCATTGTAAGTTGGGGATCATCTGTATAGTGGGTTATCATTGGATGGCCCTGTTTAATAAATGTAGAAATGAATCATGAGCAAAGAGGGTAATTGTGCCAATTTCTGTGATATAAATATGAGAGCAATATCAGCCATAGTAACTTTGATCCTAGCCCTGCCTCCTCTTAAATAGGGAGCAAAATGTGGCTGCCTAAATTTCATCTGAGTCCTGGCATTTGAGCTCTTACAATAACCTACCTTCTTTTCCTTTCTGCTAGTCTGGCATAATCAGTCTAACACATTGGCTTATTTCCCAAAAGGGAGATATATTTACATGCCATATGTAGCTTGCTGTAGGTTTTGTTTTATCCCAAAATAATTTCTCTGAGGAGTGAATCCACAGCCATCCCAGTAAAGAGAGTTCAGGGAAGAGACAGAGACAAATGAACAGTACCTCAAACATGACACCATGTGGATAGCCATCTATTCCATTTATTTCAGTCCTGCCCAATTGGCAAAGTCAAAGAAAGCCATCTCCCTTGGCTTGCATCAGTAAACCAGTTTGAACTCCTAAAATCAAATGAGAAGAAAGTCACAGTGAGCCAGAATAAGCCATTCGAACAAGCTAAGCTGATTTTGACAGGTTCCCTGGTAACAAACCCAAGTATGGTTATAAATGGGCCACTACAGCCTCCAGCTGTATTTTTTGTTACATAAGCTTCCTGGAAAAGAAGATTAAACCATATTTAAGATAAACATTTGTTTTTCTATAGTAAATTTAGCACTGTTGTTTAAAGTGATTTGGGATTGAATTGTGCAGGTGCTAAAATTCTAAATGCCTGTTTTCCCTGACATTCATCTTAGAATTGCTCAAAGAAAGACATATTCTCTGACTTCTTCCCATAAAATATAATGATCATAGAGAAAAGGGGAATGGACAACAAAGAAACAAAAGTAAAATGAAGGCCCTTTGGAAGTCATAGACTCAAGCAATCCATTGATGAAAATGATACATAATTTATCAAATGAATGCACTTTTGGTTGGTGATTATTTGGGGTAGAAAAACAGGTGCCTGGTTTATAGTAAGTGGAATGAAAAGCAAGTACATCTACTTTTGTGGGATGTAAAACATCCAATATTTCAGTTAAAATGAGGAATGTTTTTAGGGAAACAAAAGTTTCTATGAGTCAACCAGAACACTAAAAATTCCTGATTATGAATTCATATTTTGTTAGAGTCTAAGAACATTATGCAGTGTGTAGAAACTGTGTGTGTGTGTGAGAGAGAGAGAGAGAGATTGACTGACTTCAGCTTAATTAAGCTATTACCTAAGGCCAAGGAAAAGTGCAAACAAATACTAAAAAGGACTTAAGTGACTTCATAAGCTTTAAGTCTTTGTTGTGAAACAATAGTAACACTGGTGAATTTAGTCAAGGCTTTATATTGATTTGACAAAGTAGCTATGCCATTGTTTGGATCATGAAAATATATACTGATATGTCCCTTCTTTGATTACATTTTCAAGCTGTCTGGGTTGTTACATACAACAATTGTGAGTCACAAAAATACCAGATTGACTTTGGCAAAGCAGAGGTCTGAGATAATCAGAATGCTACAATTTACTATGACAGTGTTATTAATTTAAGATCTACTTATATGAGCTGCACTGGGAGAAGTGGTATGGAGCAGAAGACTCTCTCCAAAGAATCTAATGTAAAGAATTGTGCTCCCACTAGAATCCATCTTCAAGGGAAAAGTTGAGTTTCAGAGTCCCTAGCATGAGCAGGACAGGGAAAACCACTATAATTCAATTCAACAAAGAGAAGCCATATTCTCCTAAATGTTTTGTTGGTCTTATAAGCCAAATACTGCTCTCAAGGAATTTACAATCTTGTTGAAGAAATGACAAGAATTTAGAATACAGAAATAAAGAGTATAAATTTCTACCTAGTCAAGTACCCAAACGTGTCACTAGTATTTTGAGATGGTCTTGAAAGGACAGAGGACAACATGATCAAGAGAGCAACAATTTAAGTCTGAGCTGACATATGAAATTAATTATGAAGGATGAACAAATTTGGAAATTTTGTGTGCTTTACAACAAAATAAACGCTGCCATTTGATTTTATTCTATTTAGAAGGTGGTCATATTAGTGGGAAGATTTCTGTATGATTGAAGATGTTTATGACTACAAGTAACAGAAAACCAGACTAACAGTGGCTTAAACTGTAGGATGATTTAGTGTTCTCTAAAGGAGAAATTCAGAGATAATTGGTGTAGGATTAATTCAACAAAATGACCATGTCAGGAGTGAGCCTCTCTGGAATTATTTTTGCTTTTCCCTTATAGTCATTAGGTGGCTGAAATAGCTCCAAACATATATTTATGAGGTCTGACAATTTTAAGTTTGCAAACTCATCCTAGAAAAAGTGCTACATACCTCATTGCTGACTATGACTATGGTCACCTTTGAAGTACTCCCTTTGGGAAGCTATGCGATCACACGAGTAGAATCAGTCTACTCTTCAGAGCAATTTTAGAACTCTTTTTCTAATGGCCATCAGCACTGATGTGATATTACCCTTGATGTCCTGAACGTCATCAAAATGTCTTTCTTTCAATATTTATTTTATCTTCAAATAAAGAAAAAAGTCATTTTGGGCCAGATCAGGTAAGCAGGAGGGATGGTCCAATATAGTTATTTGTTTACTGGCTAAAAACTCCCTCCCCGACAGTGCCGTGTGAGCTGATACATTTTTGTGATAGAGCCATGAGTTGTTGACCCAGACTTTCAGTTAAGATTTTCCTGTTTCTCTATTGATGTTTACTTGATCTGCTATGCTTCTCAAAGTCAGACAACAATTTTGACACCAAATTCAATGAATTTTTGCAATGTATTTATCAGTTCTTCCCATTACTGGCCACCCTGATGTCTCTTCATCAGTGATGCTGTCTCTCCCCTCAGAAAAAAATATTTAATCCATTTGTACACTGCTGTTTTCTTCAGTGTATTAATCCCATAAAGTTGGATTAACAGTCCATGATTTCACTTCAACTCTTGCCAAGTTTAACAATAAATTTACAAATGTTTGTTTGTTGCTCTAATTCAAGCTTGGAGATTCTCATGGTGGCACGAGAAAACACCCAACAACAATAATGAATGCCACCTGACAAGACACTACTACATGTTGACACGTAAACAACTGTGAGACACTGACATACTGAGTTGTTGGTGCAGTGCTGCCAACGTAAATGCACAGAGGGTTAATTTTCAGACCTTGTGTATGAGAATGTTCAAGGAAGAAAGGATCACAGAAAAAGAAAAAGTTGTATTTGTTAAAGCTAAAATATGTCCAGTTCTAGGAAATAACTCATAATAGATATAAACTTGCTGGGTGGTTAGGGGAGAAAGATCTTTTCCAGTGGCTTGGTGCTTGTAGCACAGTGGTTATGGCGCCAGCCACATATATCCAGGCTGGTGGGTTTGAACCCAGCCTGGGCCAGCTAGGGAACAATGACAACTGCAATAAAAAAATAGCTGGGCATTGTGGTGGGTGCCTGTAGACCCAGCTACTTGGGAGGCTAAGGCAAAAGAATCCCTTAAGCCCAAGAATTTGAGGTTGCTGTGAGCTATGATACCATGGCACTCTACCTAGGGCAACATAGTGAGACTCTGTCTCTAAAAAAAAAAAAATCTTTTCCAGAAGTTTTGAGCAGTTTTTTTTTTTTTTTTTTTCAGATTCCATTGACCATAATTGCATTATATTACATGTAGCTCATTAGTTCAATCACTGGGAAATAAGATCTGAATTGACATAACTAGCTTAGACCTGTAGTGATTAGTTTCCTGGGATTAAGCATATTTGAGCAAACAAAATCAACTAGAAAAGAGAAATAAATGCCTATGGGGTAAGTCAAAGAACAGAATTAGTCATAGTCCCCCAAATAGAACATGGTATTGAAAATGTGAATGCTTTGCAACAGAATCTACTATGTAATGTTCTTTGGCTCCCTATCTCTTTATATTTATCTCTGTGTCTCTTGTTCTTCTCTTTCACCACCTCCTCCTCTTCTTTCTCTCTTAATATTACATATATATCCACATACAAAATCACAAACATACTATCCTTACATACATTGAAAACTTAAATTTAAATGAGTCACCAAGGTAGTGGGGCAAGAGAAGCCTTTTCTGGCTTGGCTCCCTTCCCCTATGCCTTTATGTGTCAGATAGTACTCATGTTTTATGATATGACCCAATAAAAATCTTTTGTCATTCAAAAATTTCAACCTGAGGTCTCTTGAAATGAAAGATATTGAATGATTGTAACAACTTCTAGTGAACCATGAATCAAATGCAAACAGATGGAATTATTCTTCTTATCCATGATCCCTCCCCATCTTCATTTTTATTACCATCAAATATTAGGTCAGTGGTTAAGTAGACATTGTGACTTAATAATATTTTTACCACTAAGAAAGCAGTGTGATTTAGGTTTACTGCAGGTATTAAGTTACAAAAGGAGTCATGCTAAATCATATTTTAAAGCATCTGGCTGTAAATCTGGCTATAAATTATTTTGTCTCCCTGAAGAGCTTTGTCCTCAGAAACCTACAGAATAAGTGCTCAGACAAGATAAGCACAGAAGACAGCCAGAGGCAACAAAGAAGTTTTAGAAGAAATACTTTTCTTGAATTGGGAGGCTGAGGAAGGGTAAAAGACTAGGGTTCACATTATGTCCTAATGTTTTATTCATGAATAAAAGTTTTTAGCCCAAACCTCTGAGACATGTAGAGATCCTCTACTTTCTAAACCATAAACTCATTTATTCTAGATGTAAATGTCAGTTCCTATAACATTTCTGGCTTTTTTAACTGCCAAATTTGTTTTGATGATATTGTAATGAGATCCATTCCTCTTTAAGTTAGGAAAACTTTACCATTTACACTGATTTTTGCATTAACTTGCAAGGCAAAACTGTTTGTGCCAAAATACTAAATTTAGCTTAACATATATATTTAATCTATTGAGCCAGATTTTTATTTAGTTGGTTGAACTTCGGATTCTTAAGCAGCTGTCTCTTCTGGACTAACAGTTTTTATATAGACTATTAGAAAGAAACATAGAGATCACCTATTTAAATACTTCATTTTTCAGATTAGAATAAAAATATTGCAGTTAAAAGAGGTTAAATGAGTTGCCCACTATCACATACCTTATTAGTAGGAGAGTCAGAAACTATAAACAAACATGTCTTATTTCAAAGTCCATAAATTTTGTGCCATACAGTGATGCCTCATCTTCAGTAAATTTTACCTATAGTATTGAATGCACTGGAGCCTATAACCCTGTAAGGTCCTGACTTTCTCAGTCCTGATGATAAACATAGAATAAATTTCTCTACTTGGGCCCTCAGAAAGCCCACAGAAACAGATAGATCATAGAATGATAGTTGTGAATATGAGCATTGATTGACATAGAGGAAGATAGAGGTTCAAATTTTTACTCTATAATCTAATTACTGAAACAAGAGCAAATTGCTTAACCTTTCTGTGCTTCACTTTTTTTTTTTTTTTTTTTTGCCCGGGTTGGGTTTGAACCCGCCACCTCCCATATATGGGGCCGGCACCCTACTCCTTTGAGCCACAGGCATTGCCCTGTGCTTTACTTTTTTGTTTGTAAAATGGGAATTGGAAAAAGTAAATCCATATGGAATATTTGGAGTTTGGAAATCTCTTAAAAGTTGTTAACTTATTACTTTTTATCTCAGTTTCTGAATCAAACACAACCAGAACAGCAGATACAGTAGAATTCTTTCACCAGATTAATAAGTGTGGACTAGATTTAGTTTTAATTTCATGAAAGAAATAATAGAGAATGGTGGCAATGTTTTCTTTTCTATATTTTGTTTTTTAATTGTCTTAAATATTATATTGCATTATTTATCTTTTATATTTCCCCCTTTTTAAAAACTGAAACAAATGAATGCTATACACTTATCAAAAGAAAACTGGACTATACGGTAGGTACTGGATAGAGATCACTGGACATGAATAACTGAGGATCCCAGTGGATTGTACATGAATCTTTATATGTGTATGTAGCATTTGTACACAATGTTGTGGGAAATACAAGAGAAGAATTCAATATAAAATTTCCCTTACAGACTTTTGTCCCATGATGGGAGGACCACAATTACATGTATATTACCACTGGTGACATATAGAGATCTTCCTTTTTTATTAATAGAAAAAAATGTGGCTTAGTGATAATTTATACTATTATATAAACTCAGAGGATTTTAAGATCAGTGTGTGCTGGAACCAGCATGAGAGGCTTAATTAGCAAGGTAAAAGTTGAGCTATGTGTTAAAAAATATGTAGAACTTGAAGAGGCTGGGAGGGGAGGGAGCACATTTCAGGGTCAAAAAACAAGCATAAATAACATCATGGAGAAAATAATTTATAGTGTACATTAATGGTAGTAAAGAAAGGAGTTGGAAAGAAGTGGAATGAGGGTAAGTGACTAATGAAGCTGCAAGATTCCCAGTGGCTTTACCTGGGGAAAGTTGAACATGGTCTAAGCAGGGATGTCCAGCCTGTGATCCAAAGACTGCATGTAGATTATTCAAGAACTGTTTTGCTTATCTGTGGTGTTGGATATTACAAAAATCATGCATAGACTTTTTTATTTTTTGCTCATAGGCATATATTAGTGTTTCTGTATTTGATGTGTGGCTCAAGACAATTCTTCTTCTGATGTGCAACAGAAAAAGGAAAATGTTGGTTACCCTTCATAGTGTAACCCATTATGAAGGCAGTTAGAAAGGCAAAGATAACACCTAGTTTAAAGATGGTATAGTTGGCCAGGATTCATCCTAGTCTGTAACTCTTGTGCTGTACCATAGACAAAAGTGAGCTATTGGTATTCCCAAGGTTAGCTATACAGGAACAAAGATTCACATCTCACTCAGCACTGTAATTTCTAAAATTTATAATGTCAGTCATTGATTTTTCTTCCTGTGTAAGGAAGGGAGAAAATGTACCTTCCCAAATTTTCACTGAAAAGTATGCGGTAGTCCAGCCTAAAGGGCAAAATTGTTCTTGAAGCTGAGAGCCTCATTGACTACCTACAGCACGGCCTCTTAGTGATACTTTCAATAGTAATAGTAGGAGAGTAGAGATCTATTAATATCCTAGAGAGTCAAGGGATGCAACTGGAAGGATTCATGGGTAACATTAACTTCTTCCATCTGTACTCCATTTAGATTATCTAGCAGAGCTATTATCAACAGAGATGCTGCATAGTGACACTGACTCTGAACATTTGTAGAGTTGATAGAATCCCTATAGTTAGAAAGAACCTGCTATGGGTTTACTACAGCCTTCCCTTTCTCACACTCACAGAGGGAGACCTAGTCGGCCATTTAGTGTACAAGTTTGGAATTCTAAGACAGGTGCACAGCCTACAGACATATGAAAAAATGCTCATCATCCGTAATCATCAGAGAAATGCAAATAAAAACTACTTTGAGATATCATCTAACTTTAGTAAGATTAGCCCATATCACAAAATCCCAAGACCAGAGATGTTGGCGTGGATGTGGAGAAAAGGGAACATGTCTACACTGCTGGTGGGAATACAAATTAATACATTCCTTTTGGAAAGATGTTTGGAAAATACTTAGAGATCTAAAAATAAATCTGCCATTCAATCCTATAATTCCTCTACTAGGTATATACCCAGACGACCAAAAATCACATTATAACAAAGATATTTGTACCAGAATGTTTATTGCAGCCCAATTCATAATTGCTAAGTCATGGAAAAAGCCCAAGTGCCCATCAATCCACAAATGGATTAATAAATTGTGATATATGTACACCATGGAATATTATGCAGCCTTAAAGAAAGATGGAGACTTTACCTCTTTCATGTTTACATGAATGGAGCTGGAACATGTTGTTCTTAGTAAAGTATCTCAAGAATGGAAGAAAAAGTATCCAAGGTACTCAGCCCTACTATGAAACTAATTTATGGCTTTCATATGAAAGCTATAACCCAGTTGTAACCTAAGAATATGGGGAAGGGGGAGAGGGAGAGGAGGGAGGGAGAAGGATGGGCGGAGGGAGGGTGATTGGTGGGATTACACCTGCGGTGCATCTTACAAGGGTACATGTGAAACTTAGTAAATGTAGAATATAAAGGTCTTAACACAATAACTAAGAAAATGCCAGGAAGGCTATGTTAAACAGTGTGATGAAAATGTGTCAAACGGTCTATAAAACCAGTGTATGGTGCCCCATGATCGCATTAATGTACACAGCTATGATTTTATAAAAAATAAAAAGAAAAATTGAATTAATTCAGTCATTTTTCTAATCTGTTGTCAAAACAGTTCTGTTGGCAGAACTGTTCTCACTGTTCTGCCACTGCCAGTAACACCACCAGTCCTTAATACTTTCAGAACCCTTACCGTGTGTCAGTTACAATGGTGAATTATTTCTGAGCATTATGAAATTTAGTTCTCACAAAAAGTATGAGATGGATACTGATATTATCCCCTCCTGCTTTTTTTTAATAAATGAGAAAACGGATACTGAAAGAAAGTGAAAAGATTGCCTCTATGGTTAAGCAGTTAGTGTAATAGCATACATTCTATTCCAAGCAGTTTGATTCTAGAAATCACAGGCGTAACAACTATAGTGTAAGAATTGACAACTTAAGGGAAGTTCTGGATGTTTTAGAGTTTCTAGAAGAGAGTAGTAAAATAACTTCTGTGGGTGAATTAACTAAAGGCCTGTGAGGAAGTGGCTAGATTAATATTTTTAGGACAACATCTATGAATTTATGTGATGGCTCACATTGTACTAGTAAAGGAAAATGTCAGGAAGAGACTTGTGGACTATAGTCAGGAGGGCTAGAGAAGGAAGAAGCTAAAGGAGGGATGGTGGGAGCTGTTTTTCATCCTGCCCAGAGGGAAGGGTCTGTTTTAACAACAATAGGCAAATGGAGGTTGTTCAAAACAAGGACATTCACATTCTTTTCCCTTAGGGCTAATGTAGTATTGGATACTTGCTTCAAATTCATCATTTGGTGAGTCAATATCATTGATTGATCTCTAGCTGGGTACAACATGTTTTGTAAGTAATGTGGAGCTACATAAAGACATCAGGAATGCAGTCTTGCTCTAATACAGCTGCTAATGAAGAACATAAATTGGGGATAACATTAGAGAAGACATTAGAGCAGTTATAAGGACCTAGCACATGACAAAATCAAAGGGTATAGAGCAAAAATTCTAAAGGCTATGTATCAGAATCACCTTGGCTATGCCCATCAAAATCTACCTTGCAGTGAGATTTTTTGAGTTTTAATCAAAAGTTTTCAGGAGAAGATTTGGGGTATACCCTTTGAATGTTTACTGAGTGGTATTTCTAAAGCAGAGGTTCTCAAATCTGATTGTGTACCAGATTTATGAATTGAAATATTGACAGATGCAAAGGGTTTGGTCCCTATTCAGGTATACTGATTTAAAAATCTTCTAGGTATTCATGCCCTGAAATCTCTATTTGTAGTAAGAATCATCTAGAGAACTATAATGTAGATACTGCTGATTTTATTTTTGTCAGGGTGATGGCTTTGGAAATCAAATCAGACATGGAATACAAAATTATTTAGACAAGCTATGTTACATTTATTGAGGGCTTGCTGTGTGCCAGGCATCATGATAGTTGCTTTAATTATATTATTTAATTACTTAATCTCCACAGTACATATAATTTTGAGCCTCAGCTTCCTTATTTAAGCTTATCTATATTTGCAAAAGAATATACACCAACATGTGAATAGTGGCTAATTTCAGGTGATGAGATATGGGTGATATTCTCTTTGTTATACTTTCTACATTCCACTTCACCCCATTTTCTATTACAAAGGCTATTCTTTGCATTTATAATCAAATAATTTCCAAATTCATAAAAATTACTGCAGGTTTTCCAATTACACATGGTCAGTCCACATTCACACCCATCTTTCTGCCTCCAAAGCCCATGTTCTTTCTATTACTAGAAATGCTAATAATAGGAATCTAGCCATTGTTAAAGAAAGTATTAGCAAATCTGTGAGTAAAGTGGTCTGAGATTAAGAGATGGTTGAAGGTGATTGGACTAGGTATTAGACACCTCTATCAAAATGTTGTCATGACAACATTCCTTCATTCCTTTGGAGAACATCCAGTCTATTCACTTGGAAATTGCCTTCATTCTTCCAAGAGAATGAAAAGTGAATAAGAGTGTTTGAGAGAAGAGAAAGACACAGGAAAATTTATGACCAGAGCACATGCTTAGGTCCAATGTTGTACAAAATCAAGGAATCATAGTTATTAGGAGGATATTGAGAAGGCTTTGGGCACACCATAGAAGAGAATGGAGATATGCAAACAAAGATAGCAGATTCTGAAGTTGTATGCTGCTTATTTCACAATTTTTATGTCGATGCTGGGTTTGGAAGGATTCCAAGTTGTAAATAGTTAATAGGATTCCAAGTTGTTAATAGTTACATATGAGATGGTCACCAGCGGGCTGTGACTCTAAACCTAAAGATGCACACCTTCTAAATCCTGCCAGAAGTCTGTAATATAACCATGATGTGTCGTGACATTTGGAGATTTAGTACTTGACCTACATATGCCACTTTATTTCCCTTCAGAGTGTAGTAATTCAATAGTGGCAACATTAGCATGAGCAGAAATGGCAGCTAGTAAAGTGCCTTGATTATTAGCAACATAGTGGGGTCACATATCCTGAACAATGTTTATGCAAGTCACCAGCAAGTCTGTGAAACATAATTTGAGCAAAGTGTTCTGAAATTAGGAAACAGTTAAAGATTAGATATTCAAACTCGGAAAGAAAGAATTTGGGCTTTCTGTCTTGACCTCTACTGTTTCTTAAAATGACAGGTTTTAATCTCATTTTCTGCTTCCTTTTGGCTGCTCTTCTAAATTACCATGGAAATGAGTGAATGGTCAAAACCAAATGCAAGCTAAGGTGGTTAATGATTCAGATAAGACATTTGAAAGACTAGCTCAAGCTCTAGTTTAAGTTATAGTTTAAGAAGATAAGTGCAATTAGGAGGAAGGAAATATACGTAATAGTACAATGTACCCCAAAGAGGCCAAAACAGACATAAAAATGCACTGAGTTTTTTGTTTTATTTCTATTATACAGTTTAGTTCTTTGGATGAAAGTTGTAGTCTCTTTGCAATACCCCAAAATACAATGCCCAGAATTCAGAGTTTCTTTATCTTGAAAACCCATGGAAACGCAGTGCACATTTGTTTTGGCTGGCCACAGTTGTGACACACTGGCCACTTAGTATTAATTCACCCTTCTTATTAGCAATTTGGTTTCCATTTAGAAAATTACCTGGCTCTCATTGTATGAAGTCCGAGTTAAGTAGTTAATGGAAATATTGTGCCTCCCAGAAGGATTCTGAGGAATACCAAAGAAAGCAATATTTAAGGGAACAAAAGGACTGGTTGAAATTTGTGAGATGAGGTACAGATTTATATTACTTTGAATATCAGAACAGATGTGACCTTGTTTTGTTCTCCAAATCTGGTGATATAGGTTATATTGGTAATGACAATGAGAGGATATATGAGGGCTTTCTGGAAATTATCCATGCACATAATATGAAAAATAGAGACATACATGGCTGGATACTTTCTGGACAGCCCTCATATATCAAATTTTAGTAGTGCTTTTCTCCAGGTAATGAGATTATAGATGTTTAGTATTTTCTTCTTTATAAAAGTGATACATGCTTATTTTGTGATATGTAAAATTGAATAAAACACTCCAATATATTTGTTTTAAAATACCTCAGTCCGTGTGCTGTCTACTTTGGGAAGTTAGACAGATCTTCCCCTGAAGAGATGGCAGCACACCTCATCTTATCATTAGCAACCCAAGCATCCTGAAGGCTTCAAGAATAGTTTTCCTTTCTTGTTTCAGAATCACAAATTAATCTATTGTTCTTACAACCTAAGATTTGAAATTTTCTGTGTACGTAATTCATGCAAAAGTATATTGTAGCATTAATACCTTGTGAGAAATTTTGATATATTTTGAATCAAATCAGATCCCTCCAAATCTCACAATGCTCATCTTTCTTACTGCAAGTATACAGTCTTTCCTGTTGTTACTGCCTCTGACAGTCTGAGTCTGAGCCTGAGCCTGGGAATCTTTTTGCCTTTTGTCTTTGGCAGTATACACTTTAGAATAGTTTATTCTATTGCTTCTTTGGTATTTCTTGTCTGATCAGATTTCTGCAAAGTTATTTTACCTCTTTATAATCTGTCTCCTATTGTAAACAGACCATACAATCCAACCAATAACTCATCCTCTATGAATTTGTAGCAAACTTATTTTCATGTTAATGAAATATTATTTTTTTTCTTGGAAGTCCCATGGACTTTTCTCATAAATTTGAATAAACTTAAGATCATATTTTGATTTTGATGCATTGAAGTCTAAACTCATCCAGAGTCAATCCTAATTCACAGTTACTTTTGAGGGTTCTGTTGGAAGAAGAAAATCTACATTTTTTTTTTTTAGATGTAGAACAATACTAATTAAAACTATTATGTGGCAAATATTAAAATTTGGGGATTTTTTTTTAGTTATTACCAAGCAAATTTTGTCCAGATACAAAATAATGATTCCATACATGCATATTTTACTTTCAAATTTTATATTTGTCATGTTTCTCTGTCATGTGAAGATAATGAATATGCCTCCTCTCTAAGGCCTACCCTTAAGACTCCTAACTATACAAAGTTAGCCTTTCCTAACATATTTTATCATTTCCAGTCCTTTTAAAACAATCTACAGAATTTAGGAGCACACTACATTCTATCTTAATGTGCTTCATATTAATATATATCTTAATGTGTTTCATGTCTCTCCAAATAGATTTTAGGTCTCCTGAACAAAGAATTGGACTGAGTCTTCAGATCTGAAGAATAACAAGTTTATAAATTTGTAAAGGAGGGCTTTATTTCTCATTAAAGATTACAGCCTATAGGCTGGCCAGCATGCAGGCTGGGTGAGCTCAGGGGAAAGGTCATAGATTGGATGAGAAATTTTAGGGTATTTTGTATTTGAAGTCATGGGAGTTGTGAAAATCTCTGTCTTCAGCAAGAAGGTAGAAATCCATATCAAACATAGCCTTGGGCAGAAACTGAGAATAAGAAATTTGAGGGAGCAGTAAGTTACAGGAATTTATGCCAACCCGGGTAGACAAATATACATATTTAACAAACTGTAGGAGGAATTATGAATATTTATGAAAGGACAGACATGCACATATACAATGGAGCTTCATGGGACCCGTGAAATGGTAGTGTTAAGATGATCCGAGGGGGTATTTTTCAGCCCTCTGATGTCAAAAGGTAAAGCAGAGAACTCAAAGGCCCTTTGTGCATAGCCTCCAATAAATTGGGCAGAATTACTCCATGGTCAGTGGTCTCTTATCAGGAAGGAATGCTGGTCAGTTGTTCTGTTGAAACTGCAAAAATGGAGGGGGCAGTCACAAGGTTGGTTGAAATCAGCAGTAGAATAATTCTTCCAAAAGGCCCATTTCTGTTTAAACTTCAGGGAAAAAAGCCTACTGGCAGTTAGCAAAGGAGGGGGTGTGACCAGGCATATTTGACCTCCCATCCTATCTTGCCCTGAAACTCAGTTTTTTTTTTTTTGGTTTCTCTGCAGTCTCCATGGCCAAGGGGGATTCATTCAGTCAGTTAGGAAGCTTAGTATTTTATTTTTATTTCTCAGTTTTTATCCAATTCTGCCACTAGTCTACAGGGAATTATGTCAATATCACAGTGGGCATGATAGACAAAATCCATGCTTTCATGTACCTTACATGTAGTGGAAAGGAAAGAAAAGGAACTAAGTGATTTTATTATCAAGATAATTTTAGCAGCAAGTGATGAGTACCATGAGGAAAAGGAAAATAAAAGGGACATTATAGAGATGGACTTGTGGAGTGGGGAAGAAGAAACAGAGCATGCAAATGTCCTATAGTGGTGTGTCCAATAAATGTGTATGAAGTATAATGTGCAAGGAAGGATTAGAAAACAAAGAGAGGGCAGAACATGATCAACTTTCTTTGGTATCTTGTTAAGAATTTGGATTTTATTTAAATTGTGATGAGATGGGATTAGACAGTTTTAAGCAAGTGAGTGACTGGATATATCTCAAGAATATTACTCTTGATAGATAGATAGACAGATAAACATAGGAATAGCACAAGGAAACCTATAACAGAATATTGAATTCTAATATTCTGAGTAAGAATAGTAGTAGTTTAGATTAGGATTATTGAAATTTTGACATAGAGGAGTAGCCAGAATTTGGATGTATTTTGGGGAAAGAGTTTTCAGGAGTTGCTGATGGATGTTATTTGGTCATGAGACAAAAAAAATCAAGAATGACACGTAGGTACTTGGTTTGAGCAGCTGAGTAGATGGTGATGACATTTATTGACAAGGAGATACTGGAAAGGACTGTTTGAGGTGGAGTCATGACTTCTCTCTTTTTTAAATTAAATCATAACTACACATTAATGCATTTATAGGGTACAATGTGCTGATTTTATATACAATTTTGAATGCTTGATATATTATGCTTAAGATAATAATACCTAGGTGGAGACATTGAAAAAATGTTTGAAGTGGGAAAGAGACCAGAACAGAAACTTCTCTGAAGGTGACAAATAGCCAACAAACACATGAAAAAATGCTCATCATCCCTAATTGTCAGAAAAATGCAAATCAAAACTACTCTGAGATATCACCTAACTCCAGTGAGATAAGCCCACGTTATAAAGTCACAAATCTGCAGATACTGGCATGGATGTGGCAAGAAGGGAACATTTTTGCCCTGCTGGGGGGATAACAAACTAATACAAAATCTATAGAAAGAAGTATGGGGGATTCTCAAAGAACTAGAAGTCAACCTTCATTTGGCTCCACAATCCTATTACTATGTATCCACCCAGATGAAAAAAAAAAAATCATTTTACCACAAGGACATTTGCACCAGAATGTTTATTGCAGCTCAATTCACAATTGCCAAGACATGGAAGCAACCCAAGTGCCCATCAACCCATGAACAGATTAACAGACTGTGGTATATGTATACGATGGAGTACTATTTGGCCATAAGAAAAGATGGAGACTTTACATCTTTTGTGTTTATTTGGATAGAGTTGAAATACATTTTTCTTAGTGAAATATCATAAGAATAGAATAAAAAATATCCAATGTACTCAAAACTAATAAGAAATCAATATATAAACTAAAAGCCCACATGAAATAAAAACAGAAGTTTATTCTAGTAAGGATGAGGGGAAGGTGGGAGAGGGGAGGGGGAAGGAGAGAGGGGATTGGTGGGATCTCATCTAATGTGCCCAGTGTGAGGGTGTTCAGCATGCCCCCTTAGTGAAGGGCTCAACTACAACTTGAACTTGCCCTTAGATATGAAAACAGTGTAACCTAAATATTCGTACCCTGATATGAATCTGAAATCAAAAAAAAAAGAAAAATTGTTTGATATTCGTGTCTGTAGCTCAGGGGAAAGGTCATAGATTGGATTAGAAATTTTAGGGTATTTGCAGTCATGGGAGTTGTGAAAATCTGTGTCTTCAGCAAGAAGGTAAAAATCCATATCAAATGAGCACAGTTAAAATTAAAAGCATGGGGGCGGCGCCTGTGCCTCAAAGGAGTAGGGCACCAGCCCCATATGCTGGAGGTGGCAGGTTCAAACCCAGCCCCAGCCAAAAACTGCAAAAAAATAAATAAAAGCAATTGGGTGGCACCTGTGGCTCAGTGGATAGGGTGCTGGCCTCATATACCAAGAGTGGTGGGTTTGAACCTAGCCCTAGCCAAACTGCAACAAAAAATAGTTGGGCGTTGTGGCGGGCACCTATAGTCCCATCTACTTGGGAGACTGAGGCAAGAGCATTGCCTAAGCCCAGGAGTTGGAGGTTGCTATGGGCTGTGATGCAACAGCACTCTACTGAGGGCAATAAAGTGAGAAAAAAAATTAAAAGCAATTCATTGTCTCACGTACTGGAAAAATCATGAGTAGTCTGGGCTCAGGCTATGTAGCTAGATCTAGTGGTTCAAATATTATCAGATGAAGTCTCTATCTCTCCCCATCTCTTTGACTTCAGCTTTTCTCTTTATTGTTTTCTTTATCAAGCAAGATTTTTGCACATGGTAATATAGTTGGCCACTGGCAATTCCAAGATCATATGGTCTTGTGGGTAGAATCAACTGAGTTCGTATTATAGAAACATGAGAATCATAAAATTGAAGAGAATATTTCCTAAAAATAAGAGGTAATGAGAAAACAGAAAGTTAACAGATATCCATAATATCCTCATAATAATATATGTGATAGTGGGGTATAACTTTGTCATTATTGATGCCTGTGCAAGTTAAATAACATCCATAAGATTATACACTTAATACATGGAGAAACGAGAACTAGAATTCAGGTGTCTTGATCCCCTTCTTTTAAATCATTCTGTTAGGCTAAAACAGCTTCTATCCTTATAATGCATCTTTATTGTTAGTGTTGTGTAGTAGTCATTTCAAGAGAGAGTAAGATTATTTTCATCAGTGCTGCTCAACGGAACTTTCTAAGATTATGGAAATAGTCTATATCTGCACTAATATGGTAGCTACTAGCCACATGTGGGTAAGTAGTAAATACTTGAAATGTAGCTAGTCCAACCAAACTACTAAATTCTTAATTTTGTTTAATTATAGTTAAATTTAACTATACACATGTGGCTAATGTCTTCCACATTGGACAATGTAAAGCTAAAGTTATTCAAACTGATTTTCCATCTAACAAAGTGCACTGCCCTTAGGTTTTTAGTATGTAGATAGAAACTTGTTTAACTGAAATCAAATTTAAACTGTCTGATTCAGCATATTTAGGTGTGTTAACTTTACCAAATAGCTTTCTTTGTGAAAAATTTAGTATAAATATTTTATAAATGCAGTTCTTTTCTGCCATTAACTTAAATTATAAATGTGATAAAATAAAAAATAATAAAGAGATACTCTCAGTAACTGTATGATTTTAGGTAAATGACTTTATCTGTCTGGGCCTCAATTTCATTATGAAACAGAAATAATTTTTTTATTAAATCATTGCTGTGTACATTAATGCGATTATGGGGCACCATACACTGGTTTTATATATCATTTGACATATTTTCATCATACTGGTTAACATACCCTTCCTGGCATTTTCTTAGTTATTGTGTTAAGACATTTATATTCTACATTTACTAAGTTTCACATGTACCCTTGTAAGATGCACCGTAGGTGTGGTCCCACCAATCACCCTCCCTCCGCCCATCTTCCCTCTCCCTCCCCTCCCTCTCCCCCTTCCCCATATTCTTTTTTTTTTTTTTTATGGAAGATCTTCCATTTCTTCTTCTTCTTTTTTTTTTTTATTGTTGGGGATTCATTGAGGGTACAATAAGCCAGTTACACTGATTGCAAACATGAACAAATTAGAATAAATGTAA
This sequence comes from Nycticebus coucang, assembly GCF_027406575.1. Classification (NCBI taxonomy): domain Eukaryota; kingdom Metazoa; phylum Chordata; class Mammalia; order Primates; family Lorisidae; genus Nycticebus; species Nycticebus coucang. The sequence continues at coordinate 147,668,261 of NC_069804.1, read as the reverse complement.
AAAATATAAAATTGAAAGTATTTAGCATGGTGCCAAGAATATTAACTAGACAGGTTTTGTTTTTGCTATTATCATTAATGTTATTGTTGTCCTCCTCCTCTTCTCTTTTTATCCATCATCATTATCTTCGAAGAGATAGTTGTTCTTAGTACCTTATATTAATATGCTTCTGACCTGTTTATTTTCCCAGTTAACTTGCTAATGATCTTTATATAACTTTTTTTACATTTCTAAGGGAAAATCTTAAAGTTCCAGCCCAAACCTAAGTTTTTAGAGTTTTAATCTTTTTAAAGTTTTCACTGTCCTTTTTTTTTTTTTTGTCATCTTTTGACCTTTGGATGCCTCTGTACAGTACCATCCTTACACCTAGGCAAGTTGGACCCTTCACCATATCCCATGCCTCAGGACACCCAAAACTTTGGAGTAACATTATCAAGTTTTTAAAGTTACCCTCTAGTAACTCAGATAGCCCAGGGCCAAGAGAGCCTTGTAGGTAGTATACTACTGGGTAGTATGTATCTTAATCAACTAAAGTGTCTCCCTCAAATTTGTCTAAATCCTTCTTTGGCCCCTGGTTCTGGACATGGTGAAAATTGACATTTTGGCAAGTTTTCTTGAGTCTGAATGGGACCCAAGTAGGCTGTAGACCCCGCTTCACCCCTTTAAAGTGTTCCAGACCCATCTAGTTGACCAGATACCTGAGGAGCTTCAGGATTCATACCATTGGAAACATTCTGGGTTCCAGTGGCTGGATTCCAGTTTAAGAACAATATATATTTTTTTTTATTTTTACATATACATGTACTTATTAGGTTTCCATTTTTTGCCTTCACAAAATTAAAGAGGCTTAAAATTTAATAATAATAACAATGTTTAAGATAAGAACTAGAAATAAAAACCTCGTAAAGAGTGAATGAACATAAATACATTCAGAAAAGAAATCAGAGAATTGCTGCATCGAAATATTAAGCAATAATAATAATAATGCAAAGAAAATAACATTCACATTGTCAAATAAGAGTATGTCTATTATAGAAGGCTTTGACTCTGAGATCTGTTTTTTGAAATTATCTTTTACTTTTATTTATAAATATTAGTTGTCTATTTTTTGAGACTTAAAAACATAATAAGAAGAAGTTAACTAATGACTCCATACTGAATCTCAAGAACAGTGTTTCTTTCACAAGATTTTGTGAGAATGGACAGCCCAGATAGTGCTGACATGCTGATCTGGAGTTTCTCTCACAATGGACATAGAGTTCAGGGTTCTGAGAACTGATGGTTTATCTACACTTGGACATTATCTAATGTGTGAGTGTTTACCTTGTGCACTCCCTGCTGTTAGCCACTGCTCAAGGACTGCCTAACACCCTATGCCCTTTATAGGTTTTGTGTCATGTGTTAGGCAGTCCTCTTAAGGTATCTGCATCTTTCTTTTCTGTGAACTAGTAAGGCCATTACCCTATATTTCCAAGGGGTCATTTTAATTGATGTCCTCTCTTGGTTTTGATTGATATGAGGATGCCACACTCTCTTAGTTTGTTCTTAAGCTGTGTTGGATAAGGGATGGTTATTTCTTGAACAAATGGGACGATTATTCTTGCTCTGCTCATGGGCCTCTTGCTTATCCTCCCTGAAATACAGGGAATGCTATCAACATCGAAAAAGATCATATGCTAGGAATGCAGTGATTATGAAGAGTTCAGAAGTACACATGGTTGAAAGTTATGTTTTTTATGTTTATACTATGAAATTATGAATGATAAATTTAACGTGATAATAAAACAAAATATTGCTCACATTTTCCTACATACTTTGGGCAAGACTTGCATTTGTGGTCATCATCAACAAAGCAAAGTGATGACTGTTTTTAAGAGAGTCATTGAACACCATGCCAGTAGTCACAAGGGGTAGGATTGATAATGTAGTGTGGTGAGTGATGGAGTAATTAGTATTAAATAAATGGCATTAGAGAACTGCAGAGGCAAGAAAATGTACATTATTTCAAAATAAACTGGTTGTAAAGTGCCATGGTATTATAAATAATGAGTATTGTTATACTTTCTTATGGTGAGAGATATGAAATTAGTCAGGAATAGTACATTTAACATACAGTTTCTGGACCTGAGCAAAAAAGAGACAGTGCCTGGACATTACGAAGACTCTTCAGGTATACTTTTTGCATTATAAACAAATATGAAAGTACCTCTTCTCTATCCATTATTTTAAATCTTCTTGATCTACCCAATATTTTAAATCTTCATCAATAAATTACTATACTTAACACAAGCCCATTGATTTTGTAACATGTTTTTAAAATTGTTTATACAGTCAGAGGCCTCATAAGAAATACTAAACAGATTCCTCACCCCCACTTCCTAGAAGTAGTTCCTGCTTCTGTTTATCTAGGTATCCAAGTTAAATGTCTTTCCATGTACTAAGAATCCACATTTTACCCACATACATATGTATACATGGTAATTTACTTCTAATCTAGCATCATCAAGGAAGTATTCTAAAAATGTTAATTTTCCAGAAAACTTACACTTGCCTCTTTAAGAACCAAAATGTTTATAAAATCAGCAAGATACAAATTATATTTTATACAAATTCATATCCAACATGATAAACAAAACCTAACAGAATATAAGAATATTTTTACTTCATGACTAAAGAAATATATCAGTATAACTGTCAAATACCAGGCCATATAGAATATTATCATGCCCTTGGCATTTTTTGAGATGTCATCCATAGTCCAAATAGTCCCAAATTGCAGTGCTTTTAATTGCTTGGGTATAGTCTTACAGAGTTAGTCCTCTAGTTTGCTACAAGAATATCTGTCATTTTTCATTGTAGACTGTCAGTTGAACTGACAACTTTCTTTACTTGTTTTTATCTTCTAATTATTTGCTGATTCTACTATCCTGTAGATTTGTGAATGAGTAAATTAAGTTTATTTTGCTCAGATATAAAATGGTATATATAGAAACAAAAAATATATCAATATATGCATCTGAACAAGGAATGAATTATTTCTACTGTGGGATAAAATGCTTGGAATTTAGTTCATGGTGTGTTGTAAGAAAAAAAAATAAGGTTTATATTTTTGATGTTTATTTCTCAATTCAGGTTGATGGAAGTCCTATATTCTTGTGTGTATTGTATTTAGATGCATGTATGTATAGAGACTAAATTTTATGTATTTTATGTTTGCATATGTATTTATCTTCTTATTTTATAAACATCAGATTTGACTTATCCTAATCAAAGGGAAATGGTTATTATTCATTATCAAATGTTTACACTTCCAATGTTGGCATTCTTCATAGTTTTTTCTTTTTTTTTTGAAATGATGGTCCCCTTAGTTCATTAGTCTTTAATGCCTGTCAATATAAGAAAAAAGCCCTTGAATTTTGCCAAGATATATGAATTAAATAGTCTAGTAAGGTCACAGCCCATGCCATTATTTAACGGAATGAAAGGGTCTCTGGAAGTCTCACAGTACTCAGGTGATAACAATAGAATTTTAAATGTTAGTAAATATATTCAATAGATATAGCAGTTGATGATTTACAGCAAAGCTCAGTTAGTCTTTGAAGGCAAGCTTGTACCATGACATCCCAGGTCTTTTTCCTTATTACTCCCTCAGAGTCATGAACAATGTCTGTTCTTTTGGCTCCTTTAATCTACTAGTACTATGCAACAGTACCACAATAATCCTCTAAACCCCTTGAAACTGATAATGGATTTTTTTTTCCTTTGAAAACTTTGAAGTAAAGATGTCCTCACTCTACCCTCTGGACTCTCACCCGTGTCCGTTGTTCCATGAGTTATTCATTGTCATAGAAGTAACTGAACTACAGTCTTTGAGAGATAGCTGCTGTCTTCTCTTTCTTTAATTCCTTTTCTTTTTGCAAAAATGACCTTAGTTACCTTTCTGGCCTGTAGGAAAATACCTATTAAAGGAAGCCCTGAGAGTTTTTTAAGCTTGCAAGTCAGTAGTATGCTTTTAAAGAAAGGAACTCTGCTGGGATTCAGGAGACCTTGAGATTATTCTTTTTGTTTCTGTGGTAACTCATTTCTTGACCTTGAATAAGTCACTGAAAGCCTCCGGAGGCCTCAAATTTCTCACTTATAAAAATGGGTCTATCTTTTGATTAACGTATGCTGCCTCATTAATCTCCTCAACAATGTTGAAACTACCATATGAATAATCTTCCCTTTGGCTAATAGCCTAATTATTGTGTGGTAAAGTTGGAATAATATATAGCAAATCACCCCATTAACTTTTGAGACATTTTTACAAAGCTTGAGGTGTTACCAGGGATGATATACAGTGGCTGTTTTGAACATCCAAGATGAACATAGGTCTGTCTATCTATCTATCTATCTATCTATCTATCTATCTATCTATCTATCTATCTATCTATCTATATCTATCTATCTATCTATCTATCTATCTTTCTACCCCATCCACCCAGGAATAAATAACCTTTGAATTCAGTGAAGGTTAGGGAGGGTGGAACTTGTGTTCATTCTACATATAAGAGACAGTGGTTCCCCTCTGACCTTTTCCCAGGAGCTTGTCACTAGCTAAATTTATAAAACAAAAATACATTAAAGTGAATAAATTGTTTCTGACTTACCTTGTTTCAGCTACCACTGGAAAAATACAAGTCTCACTTTTTAAAATCAAAAACATCCACTTTGGCTAGTCACATGTAGCTATGATCTGAAAGCCTTAGCACTGTAGCCTTGTGCTGAGGAATGTGTATGGCTTAAATAAATCCCTGTAATGGTCAAAAAGACAATACTGAGGGAAATGAAATCATTTTAGAGGAGAAATTAAGCTCTCTATGCTACTTTGTGGATGTCCTGGGAGAGTTTCTTTTTCTTTTCTTTTTTTTTTTTTTTTTCTTAAGAGAATTAGAATTAGAGATTTATTTGTAGCCACCCTACTACCACTTTTCTTTTCTTTTCTTTTTTTTTTTTGGTCACTGTCTCCCTAATCATATAACCAACATCATTCCTTAAGTACTTCATATACTTTTTGGATCCTATTTTTTTTATTAATATTAAATCATAGCTGTGTACATTAATGCGATCATGGGGCACCATACATTGGTTTTATAAACAGTTTGACACATTTTCATCACACTGGTTAACACAGCCTTCCTGGCATTTTCTCAGTTATTCTGTTAAGACAATTATATTCTACATTTACTAAGTTTCACATGTACCCTTGTAAGATGCACCACAGGTGTAATCCTACCTATCACCCTCCCTCCATCCATCCTCCCCCCTCCCTCCCCTCCCTCTCCCCATTCCCCATATTCTTAGGTTATAACTGGGTTATAGCTTTCATATGAAAGCCAAAAATTAGTTTCATAGTAGGGCTGAGTACATTGGATGCTTTTTCTTCCATTCTTGAGATACTTTACTAAGAAGAATATGTTCCAGCTTCATCTGTATAAACATGAATGAGGTAAAGTCTCCATCTTTCTTTAAGGCTGTATAATATTCCATGGTGTACATATACCACAGTTTATTAATCCATTCGCGGTTCGATGGGTACTTGGGCTTTTTCCATGACTTAGCAATTGTGAATTGGGCTGCAATAAACATTCTGGTGAAAATATCTTTGTTGTAATGTGATTTTTGGTCTTCTGGGTATATACCTAGTAGAGGAATTATAGGATTGAATGGCAGGTCTATTTTTAGATCTCTAAGTGTTCTCGAAACATCTTTCCAGAAGGAATGTATTAATTTGCATTCCCACCAGCAGTGCAGAAGTGTTCCCTTTTCTTCACATCCACACCAACATCTCTGGTCTTGGGATTTTGTGATATGGGCTAATCTTACTGGAGTTAGATTGTATCTGAAGGTAGTTTTCATTTGCATTTCTCTGATGATTAAAGATGGTGAGCATTTTTTCATATGTCTGTAGGCTGTGCACCTGTCTTCTTCAGAGAAGTTTCTCTTCAAGTCCCTTGCCCAGCCTTTACTTTTTGCCTGCTATTTAATCATAATAAAATTATTCCCTTCTTTCAAGGTTCTCCTACTCCTGTATTTCTGTTACCGCACTCTCAAAGGCTTCCTTCAGTTTATAGAGGTGGTGTCATGTGCTTTAAAACATCTGAATGAGTTGCCCAGATTCTGAATAAATTTGTTCAACATTTAGGTCCCACAGCTTTATACAACCTGAGTTATAGTGCTTACTTTGTCAGTAATCTTTATTAATATTTCATCATCATTTTCTTTTCAAAGAGATGAGGTTTGCATTTTTCCAGCCATCCTGGAAGGGAGTTATAGAAGCAGAAAGGCTTACTGATTTACATAAAGATTGCAAACTATTATTCTCTGAGTAATTTTAAAGTGCACATGCTGCATACCACTTTCTGATGTAATCATATCCCTGCCTATTGAGCCTGACATGCATGAAATCTGTAATTGGAATTGGTTTTCTACAGAGGGAAATCACTTCTTACAGGGAAAGTGAGGAGCACTGTCTTTTTAAACTTTAAAAATTCTATTTGGATACCCATTCCAAAATAAGCATAGACTGAGTACCAGTAAATTTCCTTAGGAGTCCTCTCACATTCACTTCACTTCAACCTTTCCACTTTTCCTCATCTGTCTTCCAGCTTTTACCTCTACCTTTATCTTGATGGCTATGCCTAGTAAATAATTTTTCATCTTTTCAAATTTCAGATATTTCTCAATTATTATAGTTCATCTCAGAACTCTTACCTTTTTTCCAACTATACTATCTTGTGTTTGATCATATGCCACTTTATATACTAAGAGTTTTGACATGCCAATTCCATCAAGAAACAGGCAGTATCATCTAAATGTGAAATGCCCATCCATCTTAATTTTCTCAGGAAAATTAAGGAAATTGTTTGTTTTCTTTTTTTTTATTAAATCATAACTGTATACATTGATATGATCATGGGGCATCATACAATCGCTTCATAAACCATTTGACAGATTTTTATCACAGTGGTTAACATAGCCTTTCCGGCGTTATCTCAGTTACTGTGCCAAAACATTTACATTCTACATTTACCAAGTTTCGCAAATACCCCTGTAATATGCACCATAGGTGTGATCCCACCGATCCCCCTCCCTCTACCCACCACCCCCCCCTTTCCCACTTACCCCTATTGTTAAGTTGTAGCTGGGTTATAGATTTCATGTGAGAGTCCCAAATTAGTTTCATAGAAGGGCTGTGTACATTGGGTACTTTTTCTTCCATTCTTGAGATACTTTACTAAGAAGAATATGTTCCAGCTCCATCCATGTAAACATGAAAGAGGTAAAGTCTCCATCTTTCTTTAAGGCTGCATAGTATTCCATGGTATACATATACCACAATTTATTAATCCATTCGTGGATCGATGGGCACTTGGGCTTTTTCCATGACTTAGCTATTATGAATTGGGCTGCAATAAACATTCTGGTACAAATATCTTTGTTAAGTTGTGATTTTTGGTCTCTGGGTATATGCCCAGCAGAGGAATTACAGGATTGAATGGCAGATCTATTTTTAGATCTCTGAGTGTTCTCCATATATCTTTCCAAAAGGAATGTATTAATTTGCATTCCCACCAGCAGTGCAGAAGTGTTCCCTTTTCTCCGCATCCACGCCAACATCTCTGGTCTTGAGATTTTGTGATATAGGCTAGTCTCACTGGAGTTAGATGATATTTCAAAGTAGTTTTGATTTACATTTCTCTGATGATTAAAGATGATGAGCATTTTTTGATATGTCTGAAGGCCGTGCGCCTGTCTTCTTCAGAGAAGTTTCTCTTCAAATCCCTTGCCCAGCCTGTGATGGGATCCCTTGTTTTTTTCTTGCTGATGCATTTGAGTTCTCTGTGGATTCTGGTTATTAAACCTTTGTCAGAGATATACCCTGCAAATATCTTCTCCCATTCTGAGGGCTGTCTGCTTTCTTTGCTTACTGTGTTCTTGGCTGTGCAGAAGCTTTTTAGTTTGATCAAGTCGCAGTAGTGTATTTTTGAAGCTGCTTCAATTGCCCGGGGGGTTCTCCTCATGAAATACTCACCCAGACCAATTTCTTCAAGGGTTTTCCCTGCATTCTCCTCTAGTATTTTTATAGTTTCATGTTTTAAGTTTAAATCTTTAATCCAATGAGAGTCTATCTTAGTTAATGGTGAAAGGTGTGGGTCCAATTTCAGTCTTCTGCAGGTTGCCAGCCAGTTTACCCAGCACCATTTGTTAAATAGGGAATCTTTTCCCCACTGAATGTTTTTAATTGGCTTGTCAAAAATCAAATAGCGGTAAGTAGCTGGATTCATCTCTTGGTTCTCTATTCTGTTCCAGATATCTACTTCTCTGTTTTTGTGCCAATACCATGCTGTTTTGATCACTATCGATTTCTAGTAAAGTCTGAGGTCTGGTAGTGTGATTCCTCCTGTTTTGTTTTTATTTCTGAGTAATGTCTTGGCTATTCGAGGTTTTTTCTGATTCCATATAAAACGAAGTAATGTTTTTTCAAGATCTTTAAAATATGACAGTGGAGCTTTAATAGGGAGTGCGTTGAAATTATATATTGCTTTGGGTAGTATGGACATTTTGATAATGTTGATTCTTCCCAGCCATGAGCATGGTATGTTTTTCCATTTGTTAACATTTTCAGCTATTTCTTTTCTTAGAGTTTCATAGTTCTCTTTATAGAGATCTTTCACGTCTTTTGTTAGGTAAATTCCCAAATATTTCATCTTCTTTGGCACTACTGTGAATGGGATAGAGTCCTTAACTGCTTTTTCAATTTGACTGTTGTTGGTGTATATAAAGGCTACGGATTTACGAATGTTGATTTTGTAACCTGAGACACTGCTGTATTCCTTGATCACTTCTAGGAGTTTTGTAGTAGAGTCCCTAGTGTTTTCCAGATACACAATCATATCATCTGCGAAGAGCGAAAGTTTGATCTCTTCTAACCCTATATGGATACCCTTGATCGCCTTTTCTTCCCTAATTGCGGTGGCTAAAACTTCCATTACAATGTTGAAAAGCAATGGAGACAATGGGCAGCCTTGTCTGGTTCCTGATCTGAGTGGAAATGATTCCAATTTAACTCCATTCAATATGATATTGGCTGTGGGTTTGCTGTAGATAGCCTCTATCAGTTTAAGAAAAGTCCCTTCTAGACCAATTTTCTTGAGTGATCTGATCATGAAGGGATGCTGGATATTATCGAAAGCTTTTTCTGCATCAATTGAGAGAATCATATGGTCTTTGTTTTTTAATTTGTTTATGTGCTGAATTACATTTATAGATTTACATATATTGAACCAGCCTTGACACCCTGGGATAAAACCAACTTGGTCATGATGTATAATTTGTTTGATGTGTTGCTGGATTCTGTTTGTTAGGATCTTGTTGAATATTTTTGCATCTATATTCATTAGTGATATTGGTCTATAATTTTCTTTTCTTGTTGGGTCTTTTCCTCATTTGGGGATCAGGGTGATGTTTGCTTCATAGAACGTGTTGGGTAGTCTTCCTTCTTTTTCTACATTTTGGAACAGGTTGAGTAATATAGGTACTAATTCCTCTTTAAAGGTTTGGTAGAATTCTGACGTGAAACCGTCTGGTCCCGGGCTTTTCTTTTTAGGGAGGTTTTGTATAGTTGATGCTATTTCTGAACTTGATATGGGTCTGTTCAACATTTCCACTTGATTCTGGTTAAGTCTTGGAAGGTGGTGTGCTTCCAAGTATGGGTCTATTTCCTTCAGATTTTCATATTTCTGAGAATAAAGTTTCTTGTAATATTCATTAAGGATTTTTTGGATTTCTGATGAGTCTGTGGTTATTTCGTCTTTGTTGTTTCTGATTGATGATATTAGAGATTTTACTCTTTTTTTCCTGATTAGGTTGGCCAGAGGTTTATCTATTTTATTGACCTTTTCAAAAAAACAGCTTTTTGATTTATTGATCTGTTGTATTATTCTTTTGTTTTCAATTTCATTTAATTCTGCTCTAATTTTGGTTATTTCTTTTCTTCTACTGGGTTTGGGGTTGGAATGTTCTTCCTTTTCCAGTTGCGTGAGATGTCCCATTAAGTTGTTAACTTCCTCTCTTTCCGTTCTCTTGAGGAAGGCTTGTAGTGCTATAAATTTCCCTCTTAGAACTGCCTTTGCGGTGTCCCAGAGGTTCTGATAGTTTGTGTCTTCATTGTCATTTTGTTCCAAAAAATTGGCGATTTCTTTCTTAATCTCATCTCTGACCCAGCTATCATTCAGCATAAGGTTATTTAACTTCCATGTTTTTGTATGGGTATGCAGATTCCTGTTGTTACTCAATTCAAGTTTTATTCCATGATGGTCCGACAAGATGCATGGAATAATTTCTATTCCTTTAAATTTACTGAGGTTAGACTTGTGACCTAAAATGTGGTCAATTTTGGAGTAAGTTCCGTGGGCTCATGAGAAGTATGTGTATTCAGTTTTGTTGGGATGAAATGTTCTGTAGATGTCTGCTAAAGCTAAATATTGGATGGTTAGGTTTAAATCTAAGATTTCTTTGCTCAGCTTCTTTCTGGAGGATCGATCCAACACTGCCAAGGGAGTGTTGAAATCTCCGACGATTATGGAGCTGGAGGAAATCAAGTTACTCATGTCTGTTAGAGTTTCTCTTATAAATTGAGGTGTATTCTGGTTGGGTGCATAGATATTAATAATTGAGATCTCATCATATTGAGTATTACCCTTAACAAATATGAAGTGACCATTCTTGTCCTTCCTTACTTTTGATGGTTTAAAGCCTACTGTATCTGCAAATAAAATTGCAACACCTGCTTTTTTCTGATTACCATTTGCCTGAAATATGGATGACCATCCTTTCACCCTGAGTCTGTATTTGTCTTTTAAGTTGAGATGTGACTCTTGTATGCAACAAATATCTGGCTTGAGTTTTTGTATCCAGTCAGCTAACCTATGCCTCTTTAGAGGACAGTTTAAGCCATTCACATTGATGGAGAGTATTGATAAGTCTGGTGGAATTTTGGGTATCGAGTTTTTCAAAGGTCCAGTGGACATTTTTAATCCTTTCGCCAGTGTGGAATTTGGAGTTTGATCCGAAGTTTCTGAGTGAGTTTACTTTTGTGGTATAGGATTGGGTTGGTCATTGTGGAGGATAGGTCTGAGAATATCCTGAAGAGCTGGTTTACTTATGGCAATTTTTTTCAACATATGAATGTCATTGAAGTATTTAATTTCTCCATCATAGATGAAACTCAGTTTAGCTGGATACAAGATCCTGGGTTGAAAGTTTTTTTGCTTTAGGAGATTAAAAGTTGATGACCAGCCTCTTCTGGCTTGAAAAGTTTCAGCAGAGAGATCTGCAGTTATTCTAATATTCTTACCTTTGTACGTTATAGTTTTCTTTCGCCGGGCTGCTTTGAGAATCTTCTCTTTCATGTTAACTTTAGTGAAGCTAATTATGATATGTCTGGGGGATGACTTATTGGGGTTGAATCGTGCTGGGGTTCTGAAGCTGTCTGCTATCTGAATTTCAGATTCTCTAGGCATGTCTGGAAAATTTTCTTTCTTAATTTCATGCAGAAGGGCCTCTGTGCCCTTTGCAGCTACTTCATCGTTCTCAGAAATCCCTATAATTCTTATGTTGCTTTTTTTCGAATTATCTGAGAGTTCTCTGAGTGAGTGATCCATTTTTGCTCTCCATTTCTCTTCCTCTTTGAGAGATTGGGAGCGTTCGAAGACTTTATCTTCAATGTCAGAAATCCTTTCTTCTGCTTGCTCCATTCTGTTACTGAGGGATTCTACTGTATTTTTCATATCTTTGAGGGCTGTAAGTTCTTGCTTCAGTGTGTCTAAGTCTTTGGTGGTTTTTTCTTTAAATTCGTTAAATTCTTGAGACAATTTTTGAATTTCTCCTCGAATTCCTAATTCCATTTTATTAATCTTGTCTGCAATCCAAATTGTGAATTCGATTTCTGACATCTCAGCCAGTTGTTTATGAATGGGATCTTCCATCACATGTGCCGTATCTTTTCTTCGGGGGGTTGATCTATTCTGGTTATTCATGTTACCAGAGTTTTTCCGCTGATTCCGCCCCATGGTTATTTTACTCCCTTTGGTTTTTCCCCTGGGGTTTTATCGAGGGCCCGTACAGTGTTGTGGCCTGAGAAACTGAGGCCCTGTCTGGTGTGGTGGAGCAAAGTGGTTCTGTCTTGTTTTCAGCTGGTTTCTGTTTGATCCTATTGCAACTTCTACTCTGGCTTGAAGTCTCAGCTGTGTGGAAAAATCAGCAATTAAGTCACCCCGCCTGCCCACCTCTGGCCCCAGTTGGAAAAGGAGAATCAAACCTTCCTACAACCGCACACCCAGGGCACCACCTGAAAAGTCCTCAGTCTATTAGCCCAGTTCAAAAGGTCTAAATCAACTGTCTCAATCGGCACCTGTCTCGGGTGGGAGAGTTCAAGAGGTCTCTGGGAACTGGATCACAGGGGCCTGGTGACCCCTCTGACACAGCTCACCCCAGTGCAGCGTGGAGTCAGGAGGAGCCACCCAGCAAACAGAGCAGTCTAGGAAGGTTGACGTCTCCTTCCCCACTTTGCCCCTCTGTCGGACCCAGTCACTGGTATCTCTGCAGATGGCTAACCCAGTTGCCTGCAGTGAACAGACACTCCAGGGGTTTGCACCTGCCTGAATCGCAAGGAAGTCTGCCAGGCCCCCGCAGACTGCCGCTATCTAGCAGGAGGAGATGGGGCCTGACATCTTTGAGTGTTTGATGCAGGTGATGGGAAGAAGGTGTTCACTCAGGCTTAGCCCCGTCCCTGATGGATGCTGCTAACAGAACAGACAACTTTGTGGGGTTCTGTCTCTGTTCCTGTCGAAATCGCCTACAGAAGACGGGCTGTTTTGAGTTCAAACGTCTTTGCTGTTGGAGGTTTGCGTCCGATCACCTCTCTGTGTCGGCCCCGCCCTGGAAGCTTCCCGGGTTTGTGAGCAGTGTCAGGAAATCCCCCCGCTCACCGGTGGCCTCCTCTGGTTGCCCAGGGAGACAGGGGGTGTGGCCTCAGAATATCCAGAAGTGAGCGTTCTGCCGTTAAAGAAAAAACGGCTGTTGATCTACCTCCAGGGAACAGCTGCTCTGGTGTGGGCACTCAGGCGACCCTTTTCTCCTCTGTCTCGCGCCCCAGAGTCAGCACTGAGCGGCCACAGTTTGTGCTGGGTCCACACCCCTCAAGAGATCCCCCAAGAATCAGAACTCTTGGGGGATAGGCCCCCAGACCCTGATTGGGAGTGGGGGGCGGGAAGCTAGAGTTTCATTCAGTTTTACACAACAATACGGCCCGGGGAGGGCTCCTGCACTGCACCGCAGGGAAGTGCCGCCAAGGCTTGATTTCCTCTCAGCAGAGTGCCCTCTCCTCGCTCACGTGTCCCAGAGTCAGCGCTGACCTGACGCAGCTCAGGCACTGTGCACTCCCCTCGAGAAATCACCCAAGGATCCAAACTCCTGGGGGATAGGCCCTCAGACCCTGAGTGAGAGTAGGGGCTCTCAGCTCTCAGCGGGGAAGCTAGAGTCTTATTCAGTCTTGTGCCCCGTTGCCCGGGGAGGGTTGCTGCACCGCACCGCAGGGAAGTGCCGCGAGGCGTGACTCCCCCTCAGCCCGGTGCCCTCTCCTCACTCGCGTGCCTCAGAGTCAATGCTGACCAGTCGCAACTCGGGGACTGTCCACTCCCCTTGAGAAATCACCCAAGGATCCGAACTCCTGGGGGACAGGCCTCCAGACCTCAGTGGGCGGGAGGGGAGCGCCGGGATGGTTGCCGGCGAAGGATTCCCAAAGTTTTATTCAGTTTTATGCCTGGCAGGAGAACGCCACGGCACCCCAGTAGGGGAGGTAGGTCCAGTTTTTAGAAGGTCTCTCCCATGGAGTGTAGTGGGAGGGCCTTTAATTTCTGCCCGCTTGTTTAATTGTGGGGCTCTTGAGCCAGTCTCATGGGGGAGGGGGACTCCCGTCCACTTGGTGGTGGATTTTGTACCTTTTGTTTGCGTCCTTGTGATCACAGCTTGCCTCAGCGGTGTTGATGTGTGTTCTTCAACCTTCTCTCTTGGTGAGGCTCAAGTCCACCAGGATACTTACTAAATTCCTGTCCCTTAACTCTCCTTCTGGACGGGAGCCTCTGTTGAAAGCTGGCTTCAGTCCGCCATCTTGTCTCCCTCCCCCCTTGTTTTTTTATAATTTGTTTATTTTGTTTATTTTCTTATAATTTAATAGAGACTCCCTTTTGTCTCAAAGTATTCTCTTTCAACAATAAAATATATGGTCAATCAAGATCTCCTCTATTGAGTTATCTCCACAACACTATGCTAGACAATAAGTAGTCAGTGTGTTTTTACCAAAGGTAATCAACCTGCTTCATCCCTTGCAATTATATTATCATTATTTATTGCCTATGTTATCCTTATGAGTGATATATCATAGTCTTTATATATATTGTTAACTCAATTCCAGCATCTTTAGTGATGAACCTTATTGACATATTTCAAATGTAGAAATTGGTTCAAGCAGAAATTGACTCTACTTGTGGTAATAGAGGTAGACTTTGATATTTTCACTTTCATTCCAGGATCAAAATAAAAGCATCTGTCAGCTACCTACATTCATTAAGGGAAACAAATATGGATAATATGACAAAATATATTATATACAAATCATACATAAATTATATTCTTCGACTCAAAATTTCTGTTTCTGACCATTGTATCTGATATTATTTGATGTTGATATTATTTTCCTGTTCTGAGTTCATCCACACTACTTAACATTTGTATGTGGCAATCTCAAGTAAAGTGTTGGGTCTGGAGAGAAAGAAGCATACTAGATTCCCCTTAGCACAGATTTTTAGGAAAACTTTGGTTGGCCTCTGAGCTCTCTCACAAATGAAGGTTATATTTGGAGAGGAGCTATAACCAATCAAAAGTGCTTGGGAGCCTATGAAAGAAATATATGTGCCTATGTACTCTTCCTGGTAGGCACACAGTGAGGCTATTGCTAAGAGGTGAGACACCTTACTGTCTCTAGTTGCTCAACCCTTAGAAGCTGCTCAGTACCAAACCAATTTCAAGTTTTTTAGCAATGCATTCTAGCCCCCTATTCATACACCCCTGCTCCCAACTTCTCTTATCAGTCTTATCTCTCAGTACACTCCCTCATGTCATTTACTTCATTAATGAAACACTACTCATGGTTACTAAACATGTTTTCTGCTTCTGAGAAGTTTTTTGTACTAGTGTCTTTTTCTAGTAATATCGTCCTCTTGTCCCAATTTTTTTTTTTTCATATCAGAATCTTAACTATTTCCTTAAGGCTTAACTCAAATACCTATTGCTTCATAAGCAATACAGTATTTCTCTCTTCTAAACTCCAAGTACATCTTATTTTTCACTCTTTTATGGTGTTTATCACCTTATATGCTGCATTATTTATTGGCACATAAATCTTACAATGTTGACTAAACCATAAATGGTTTATATCTTACATATCTTTGTACCACTTTTAAGGTCTAGATGAAAATAGGAACATAGTTAATGATCAATAAATGCATTGATGTATTCAACTTAGGGCAGCCATGACGTAAGAACTCTGGTTTTAAAAATAGCTGACCTGGCTATTTTCAACAATTCTGTGATTTCCTCAATACTCTTTGGTGTTCAGTAATGCCCATAGGTGGTAGTTCAAATGAAATAACTCAAAATGTACCTGTCAACTGGGCCACACATTGGCAAAACAGACACCATTATGATATGAGCGTAGAAGTTTTATGCCAAATTGATAAATAACTCAAATTCCCATTGGTAGAACCTTTGTTTTGCTTTGCATTCTCTAATGTCATTAGATTAAATGTCTTTCAAGAAGTATAATTAGATGTGTAACATTTAATTCTTAAATCATAATGATATTTTCTTTCTATGAATTATGAGAACAATGATGGTCTTTGATACCTTGGTGATAATATTGTATTATGAATTTTGGCTATGATTCATGATTTGTCTTGTATAGAGTATTATGAGTATCAAGTGAACAGCGTTATAACAGATATCCTTTATACTAATTGAAATACTATTGCCCAAATGACTTTCCAGAGCATATCATTATGAAATTTGAAAATATTTTCTCATTTACTTTTTTGCTTTTCTGGAAACTCTTTTGTAATATTGGTATATACATCTTTTCTAAAACTTTGCAATTCTTAGCCTAAAAACAGACAACTATATGAATAAGTCAATAAAATTTGAATTTATTCTGTCTAGATGATATTAAGTATTATAGAAAAGTATGTTTTCCTAAGTGAAGTTGATCATATAGTCTTAGATACTGAGAATTTCAAGATTGAAATATGTTGGGTCATCTATTCTACCTTGCCACTTACACCAGGAATCTTTCTATATTGATCCTGACAGGCAACCATCTAATTTCTACATCAGCTACTATAATAAAAGTTGCTTTTCTAACTGATTTCAGATTTGTATTTTGGAGTGACAGAAAACCATATCTTGCCTAAGACAATTTTGAAATATTTGAAGATTTGAATATTTGAAGTCAATTTATTTATTTTTTATTTAAAGAAGATAGAACCAACTACTCTGGTAAACCTTTTCTGAAAGTTTTCTACCTTCTCCATGCTCCATTCAAAATACAGAATCCAGAAGCAAAGATAATATAATCTTTGTTGATAAGCCATTATAAAAATATGTGGGACTATTGCTATCTATGAATTGGATACTAGATTTCTGTTAATGTAGATGCTTTTATAGCAACATAATATTGATGCTCTTTTATTTTAATCTTATAATCAAGGAAAATGACCAGAATTTTTTACACATGAGTCTCAGTCCATCTTGATTTCCTTTAGACTATTATTAGAAAGTTTATTTAAAAAAGAAAAAACAGTATAAATACTGCATACTTAGTAAATGTAACTTATAAAATACAGAACATATAAAAAGAAAACAACTTAATGATGTGTGGATAATGTGAGAATTTTAGTATGTTACTTTCTATTTTTTATATTTACCAAATGGAAGTTGTACTGTATAAATACTATTATATCCTGATTATTTTACTTAATATTATTTCAAAGAATGTTTCTGTGCCCTTAAAATACTGAAAAAGTGTAAGTATATGTCATTTATTTTGCAGTAATTTGTAGTTGCCATTGACAATTTCTCTCTTGATAGATTTTGTTTTCAATTTTCATGTTTTAAAGTTATAAATAATCCTGAGACAGAGAAACCTAGGTAATGTGTTAGAGCAGTATATTATTTATTTGAAAAACTACTGTTAGACCGTTACTTCACAAATACAATAAAATCAATTCCCTAAGAATTAAAGATATATATAAAAAATCAATTCCCTAAGGATTAATACAATATATATATATGCACACACACACACATATATATATATATTCCTTGATATATGATGTTTCGACTTCCATGATTTTTCAACTTTAGGATTTTTTTTTCTTCTGTTCAATAAGTTTTTTTTTTCCTTCTTTTGATTAAAATTTAAAGGTGGCACCTGTGGCTCAGAGGAGTAGGGCGTTGGCCCTATATGCCGGAGGTGACAGGTTCAAACTCAGCCCTGGCCAAAAAAAAAAAAAAAAAAAACTGCAAAAAACAAAAAAATTTAATGGAAGGGACAATTTTTCATTCGTTGTTTGCTAAATCAAACATAAATGAATAGTCAGGTAGGTTGAATGATACATTTGACTTAATAGCTAAATAAAATTTTCTCAAAATTCTTGCAACATGTTTTTGAGTTAACTACAGAGATATAACAATAATTTATCTTAAGGAACAAATTGACATTTAATTAACTAACACTCTTTTCATGTAAATTAAATACTTATCTGAGGGACCTAATTGGAAGTGTTTCTCTGGTTATATATATATTATATATATAGTATCTCTACATAGAAAACTTCTAATTATTATTGAAAATATAAAAAGATACATGTCTGTATATATGACAAAATTCTTAATAATGTTTTGTTTTTGTTTTTACTTGTTTAGATATTCCTTCTGTTATAACTTGGGTTATTATTATCTTTCTAGGGTTATCAGTATACCACATAGCAAATTCAGTTTGTTCTGGGGTTTCAGAAGGATTGTAGCAAACAGCTGGCCCACTGAGGGGCACACATATCTGATATTGGGTATAATAACACCCAATATCAGATATGTGTGCCCCTTCCTTTACTCCATAGTAAGAGTAAACTAATAACACAATTTTGACAGTTTGTCTAGTTTGGGTTACCTTTTGGATACATTTTTTATAACCTTCGTCTTGTCTTAAACCTAAGATTAAAGAAGGAAGGTGAAAAAGTCCGAAGCAAAGAATCAGTAATCAGTCCCACGCTGCTGCTGCTCATGCTCAAGCTTCTGCCATGTGTAGACCAGTCAGCTCCTGGCATGTGACTGGTGCAATGCTATAGTCTGTTTTTTTCAGGATAAGACAGTAGGGATGTTCTGGGTATGGTTGGACTGTCCACTCCTCATTGCTAGCTGGTTTCACACGTGAGTAATGTATCCAGGCAGGGATGCCATTCACCTTCACTGCTGTTGGTGTGGACAAGATCACCAAGTAGAAGCCTTTTCACCATGGTTTCAGAAGGCTCAGGCTCCAATCTTTAATCCACACTTTGTTAACTAGAAAGTGGGGATGGACCGGGGGTGATAAACTAACAGGATATCTATCATTCATTTTTCTTTCATTATTTTTCCCAGTGACCCATTACATGGTTAGTAAGTTACTAAATTTTGTTTCTTCCAGTTCTCTCAGTATCCCTGGTAAATTTCTTAAAATGGGAGGGGTCCTGTGATATAGTATTTTATAGGGTGAGTAACCTATTCTTTTTTCTTTTACTTTTTAGTTTTTTGAACCAGGTTACATTGATTGCATGTGTTAGGTAAAGTCTCTCTTATAATTGTGCCCTTCCCCCAAAAGATATGTCACACACCGTGACCCCCCTCCCCCTCCCTCCTTCCCTCTCTCTACTCTCCCCTTCCCCCACTCTGACCATGTACTAGGTCCTCAATTGCCGTTATATTAGAAATGAATACATAGGCTTCTTGCTTCTCCATTCTTGTGATGCTTTACTAAGAATAATGTGTTCCACATCCATCCAGGTTAATACAGAAGGATTTTATGAAAAGATACGCATTCAGTAGAAATCGTAATTTTACTTTTATTTATTTACTTTAGAGATAGTATCTCATTATGTCACCCAGGCTGAGGTACAGTGGCACAATCATGGTTCACTGTAGTCTTAAACTCCTGGGCTCAAGTAAACCCCCACCAAGCTGGGACTACAGGTGTGTAACAGCATACCTGACTTATTTATTTATTCATATATTTATTTGTTTGTTTGTTTGTTTGTTTATGGAGACTGTACTCTGAGTACCCATGCAATTATTCTGTTTTTCACTTTCAATACAATATTAAGTAAATTACAGGAGATATTCTTTACTTTATTATAAAATAGGCTTTGTGTTAGAAGATTTTACCTAACTATTGGCAAGTTTAAGTGTTCTGAGCTCATTTAAGATAGGTTAAAATAAGCTATGATGATATCTCAAAGTATTTTTGATTTGCATTTCTCTGATGATTAAAGATGATCTAACTCCAGTGAGATTAGCCTACATCACAAAATCCCAAGACCAGAGATGTTGGCGTGGATGTGGAGAAAAGGGAACACTTTTGCACCGCTGGTGGGAATGCAAATTAATACATTCCTTTTGAAAAGATATATGGAGAACACTTAGAGATCTAAAAATAGATCTGCCATTCAATCCTGTAATCCCTCTACTGGGCATGTACCCAGAAGACCAAAAATCACATCATAACAACGATATTTGTATCAGAATATTTATTGCAGCCCTATTCATAATTGCTAAGTCATGGAAAAAGCCCAAGTGCCCATCGATCCACGAATGGATTAATAAATTGTGGTATACGTACACCATGGAATATTGTGCAGCCTTAAAGAAAGATGGAGACTTTACCTCTTTCATGTTTACATGGATGGAGCTGGAACATATTCTTCTTAGTAAAGTGTCTCAAGAATGGAAGAAAAAGTACCCAATGTACTCACCCTTATTATGAAACTAATGTAGGACCTTCACATGAAAGCTATAACCCAGTTACAACCTAAGAATAGGGAGAAGGGAGAAAGGGAGGGGAGGGAGGGGGGAGGTAGGTGGAGGGAGGGGGATTAATGGGATTACACCTGCGGTGCATCTTACAAGGGTATATGTGAATCTTAGTAAATGTGGAATATAAAGGTCTTTGCAAAATAACTAAGAAAATGCCGGGAAAGCTATGTTAACTAGTGTGATGAAAATGTGTCAAACGGTCTATGAACCAAGTGTATGCTGCCAGATGATCATACTAATGTACACAGCTATGATTTAATAAAAATCAATCAATCAATAAATAAAAAATAAGCTATGATGTTTGGTGGGTTAGGTATATTAAATGTCATTATTGAGTTACGTACACATGTTTTTTCCACATACAGTGAGTTTATCAGGATGTAGCCCCATTGTATGTTGAGAAGCATCTACAGTAAGCTGTAGTAAGAAAAGCCAATAACATCTAGAAGAAAATACAGGTAAATTTGTGCCTGATGAGAAAGGATTTTGTAATCATATGAGAAAGCACAAAGGAAAAATCAATACATTTGATTAAATAGAAATTAAAAATTCTGACTGTCAAAAATCGTATCTGAAAATAGTATATGGCATTTTGTGTAGAAATAAAAATATTTTACCTGATCATTGATATTCATATTATATAGAACAACCATATATGTAAATCATAGAAAAATTTAAAGTCTAGTGGCATAATATGTAAGAAACCTGAAGAGATCATTACAAAAAATAGTTCTTTAACAAACATATTATAAAACATTCTTTCTGGCTAGTAATTATGAAAGCAATATTAAAACAAAAATCAAATAATTTTTAGTATACTTAAACTTGTGCAACTTCTGAGGATTTGTTTTGTGATATGTACATCAAATACCTCAAATAAGAGTACATCTTTTGACATAATAATTTCTCCTCTAAGACTATATCCTAAGATAATAGAGATGTGAACATGTATGTATGTACAAAAGCCTTACAGTAATAGAATGTGCTATGAAGTTGTGGAATGCAGTGAATCTTCAAAGCATGTTTTTAATGGTCATTTATTAAATGTAATGTGGAATATTAGTAATTTTACCTGATAAAAGTATAATGAAAGATATGCATGTTAGTTACACTTTTATAAAAATTGTAGTAATAAAAATGAAAGACAATACATCAACATGTAAACATTGGTCCTTTCTCTGTGGAATATTTGTGCATATTTAATTGATTCTTTGCATCTTTCAACATTTTTAAAACATGTTCTTTAAAAATCAGAATGGATAGGGAATCTTTCTCCCAATTTATATTTTTAATAGGCTTATCGAAAATCAAATGACAATAAGTGTCTGGGTTCACCTCTTGCTCTTCAATTCTGTTCCATACATCTACCTCTCTATTTTTGTGCCAGTACCATGCTGTTTTGATCACTATCAATTTATAGTATAGTCTGAAGTCTGGAAGCGTGATTCCTCCCGATTTGTTTTTATTTCTGAGTAATGTCCTGGCTATTCGAGGTTTTTTCTGTTTCCATATAAAATGAAGTACTAATTTTTTAGGTCTTTAAAATATGAGAGAGGTGCTTTATAGGGATTGTGTTAAATCTGTAAATTGCTTTAGGTACCCTGTTTCCCTGAAAATAAGACAGTGTCTTATTTTAAGGTGTGCTCCCAAAGATGCGCTAGGTCTTATTTTCAGAGGACGTCTTATCTTTCCTGTAAGTAGGTCTTATTTTCGGTGGATGTCTTATTTTCGGGGAAACAGGGTAGTATAGACATTTTAACAATGTTGATTCTTCCCAGCCATGAGCATGGTATATTTTTCCATTTGTTAACCTCTTCAGCTATTTCTTTTCTCAGAGTTTTATAGTTCTCTTTATAGAGATCTTTCATGTCCTTAGTTAGATACACTCCCAGATATTTCATCTTCTTTGGCACTGTTGTAAAAGGAATAGAATGATTGTTTTTTCCTCTTGACTATTGTTGGTATATATAAAGGCTACAGATTTATGAGTGTTAATTTTGTATCCTGAGACATTACTATATTGCTTGATCATTTCTAGGAGTTTTGTGGTTGATTCCCTGGGGTTTTGTTCCATTTGAAAGGAAGTTTGGAGAACACTCAGGGATCTAAGTGTAGACCTGCCATTTGATCCTGCAATTCCTCTTCTAGGTGTATACCCATTTGTGTAGATCACAAATGTCCTAATGTCCTAATGCTATACTTGGGTAAATGAGGTGAAAGATATGCTGATTAGTATGACATAAGCACTCCAATTTGTACAAATAATCAACTCACTGAAATGGACAAAAATTTATTCATGATCTATGTACAAAAGACTTAATAAAAAAATAAAGATCAGAATGGCAATCAGTTTCATATTTAAAAAGCATTTTGGTAAACATCTTTATATGTGAAACATTGTCTAATTCTGATTATTTTTAGGAGTTGCTTCTGAAAGCAGATTGGAATATGATATTAAAGGTATATCAGTTTTTTAAATTAGAAAATTAAAAGCAATTTAATATAGCAGAAAGGTATCATACTTATCATGCCCCATGAAAATGTTGGCAGATTTTAATGTTCATATCAATCTCTTAGTAACCTTGTTAAGATATAAATTCATACTCAGTAGTCTCAAGGAAGGCACAAAATTCTGCATTTCTGAAGCTTCACACTTGAGGCTGATGTGCAGGTGCCCAGATCACATTTGGAGTAGCAAGGTTTTAAGGGAGAATTAAAACCATATCCAGATGAGTCAAAATAGACTACAGAGGTGCCAAATTCTGAAATAATATAAAAATATACAGTTAATGCATAGGAATAGTGATTTCTGAAGTGTAAATAAAACATAAAAATTTTCATGTCAATTAAAATCTAGCTACTTCTTATAATAATTTGAATTACTCAAAAGCTAATTGGTATCATTTGGTTTGCACATGTATTTTAGATTTTAATTTAATATTATATTTAATTGAATAGGTTCTTTTCCATTTCTGAGTGATTCACCCTGTTTCATCCATAAAGACAGTTCTGCCATCACTCTGGCCATCATGGTTGGGCAATCAGTCTTTGTCAAAAAGTTTTGGTTTTTGCTGAATTCTTTATAATATCCAGGGAATTTTGAATCTCCTATATCATTCTGTGTGTAATAGGATTCTATCTTTGAATCATTTGCAAGTTTATAAACTAAAACTTCATGCAATCACTATTTACAATGAGAAAAGTTTGGCAAGGACAGAGGATAGTGTTTCAAGCACAAAGCCTGGTGTGAAGATCATGAGAACTATGAACAGTCACCAACACTAAGTTATACCAATTGTGGATTTACCCTTACCATGAAATAAAATTGCATGGATAAGGTTGACTAGTTTTGATCATTGAGCACCCATTTTTAATGGTTCTATTATCTCATCGGTCTTGTGGTAAACATAGGAGACCTTATTACAGAATATCAGGAACTTGGAATCTAGCTGTAGAGTAATGATCTATGTACAAGAACCATTCACAGGAGTTTGTCCTAAACCTGGGTGATCACCTAAGCCATGAAGACAAACTAGAAAATACAAATCCAGGGTTTCTATGTCTAATAATTATTGTTCAGTGTTTTTGGAGTGAGTGTAGCTATATTTTTTAAAGCTTCTTCAAGGACTTATAACCAACTAGGCTTGCAATCACTGAACTAGACAACTTAAGCAATCAAGTAAACTAGAAATAGAATGATGAAGAGAGACAAATGAACAAGAGTATAATCAGGATGGTGAGGTGGAATAGTCTAGGATGGTTTATTATTGCAAGCAAATCAGGAGGCACATTTGCCAAAGTAGTTGATTATTTATTTATTTACTTATTTATTTTGAGACATAGTCTCAACTATGTCACCCATGGTAGAGTGCCGTGGTGTCACAACTCACCTCAAACTCTTGGGCTTAAGAGATTCTCTTGCCTCAGCCTCCCGAGTAGCTGGGACTACAGGCACCCGCCACAGCACCCAGTTATTTTTTGGTTGCAGTTTTCATTATTGTTTAGCAGGCCCCGCGCTGAACTTGAACTCACCAACCCTGGTGTATATGGCCGGCTCCCACTCACTGAGCTACAGGTGACAAGCCATGATGATTTATTTATAATTTTCACTGTGTATTGTTACTTCTTACTTATACTCTTTCTCAAAAGGTGTTATGAGTTTCTCTAAAAATACACATATGTATATAAATTTATCTCTTTCTATATAGAAACATATTCCTAAATATTTCTTTAGACACATATACAGTATTTAATCACCAATAGTCATATGTTACATGATTTTTAGCCAAGGAAGATAAACAAAATTATAATGAAAGTTCAAAGCCATGAAAAGAAGGAGGAAGCAAATATTATCTTATAGCTAATAAAATTATTTATTTTCATTTATGTAACATTAATTCATTTAATAAATATTGTGGCCTACTAGGCACCAAGCCCCTAGTATTCTATACGCTTGGGATAAACTAATTGAAAAATCAGGCAAAGATCTCTGTCCTCATAATGCTCACATACTAGTGGGGGGAGACAAATATGAGTATGTTATTTACTATTTTAGAAGATGATTAAGTATCTGAAGTGTGTGGAAAGTAGTATTAAATAGGTTTGTCAGGGCAGGCTTCCTTTGGAAGGAGAGATTTGAGTAAAGATTTGTGGCTGGGGAGGGAGTAAACTAATGAGGTGCAGAGTGAGGAGAGAGGAATAGGAGATGGAATCAGAGAGGTAATGTGGATGTTATATTGCCTAAGGCCTTGTAGACCATAGTAAAGATGCTGGCTTTTATTCTAAATGAAATCAAGAGTCCTACTTCCAATACCTGGAAAACACTGATCTGATTTTGCTCGATATAATTTTGTCTTTCCTAGAATATTATATAGATGAAATCAAATATGTGTGATTTTGTGTCTGGTTTCTTGTATTTAAAATAGTGATTCTGAAATTCTTTTGTGTTATGTCTATCAGTCATCTCTTTTTATTGCTAAATAGGTCTCATTTTTTTACGTAAAAGGAGATTTTTTAATTTTTTTATATACATTGTTTTTTATTATTTTAGTTTTTATTAAATCTTAAACACATAGATCATGTATACATTAATCATTTATGGGGTACAATGTGCTGATTTTATATAGAATTAGGAGCGTTTACATCACACTGGTTAATATATACCTCATTTTGTTTACTTACTTATTAAGACATTTATACTCTATACTTAATAGATCCACCATGTACCCTTCCTTTATGCATCATAGGTGTGATCCCACCATTCACCCACTCTCGATCTGACCTCTGCCCTCCCCTTCCATCCCCCCCAAATAGTTCTCATTATGTAACTATATTACAGTTCATTTAGCTATTCTCAGGTTGAACATTTGGATTCTTTTCAGTTTTGGGCTATTATGAATACAGTTGTTATAAAAATTTGTGTAAAGTGTTTTTTTTATTAAATCATAGCTGTGTACATAGATATGATCATGGGGCATCATACACTAGCTTCATAGACCGTTTGACATATTTTCATCACAATGGTTAACATAGCCTTCCTGGCACTTTCCTAGTTATTGTGCCAAGACATTTACATTCCACATCTACTAAGTTTCACATATACCCCTGTAAGATGCACGGCAGGTGTAATCCCACCAATCCCCTTCCCTCTACCCACCTCCCTCCTCCCTTCCCTCCCTTTCCCCTTCCCCCTATTCTTAGGTTGTAACTGGGTTATAGCTTTTATGTGAAAGCCCTAAATTAGTTTCATAGTAGGGCTGAGTACATTGGGTACTTTTTCTTCCATTCTTGAGATACTTGTGTAAAGTTCTTAATATGGATATATGTTTTCATTTCTCCTGGGTAAATTACTAATATTGAAGTGGTTGGGTCATATGATAAGTACATGTTTAATTTTAGAAGAAAGTATTAAAATCAGTTCTAAAATGTCTGCATAATTTGCATTTTGACCACCAAGGTATAAAGTTGTATTTGCTCTTTTTCCTTGTATGTGCAGTTTAAAAAAAATCTAGTCTAGTTATGCATGTATTAGTAGCTCATTGTGGTTTTAATTTACTTTTTCCTAATAGCTAATGGTATTTATATTTTCATATGTTCATTTTCCATCTGTATCACATCTTTGGTTAAGTGTTTGTTCAAATATTTGCCCTTTATAGATTTTGTTTTCTTACTATTACAGTATTGAGTTATAGTGTTGTTTATATTTTATGTACAAGTATTTTACCAGATATGTATTTGGCAAGTATTTCCTCCTTGCATGTGGCTTACTTTTTCATTTCTTTAAAATTGTCTTTTAAAGAACTGTAGTTTTCAATTTTTATGATGTCTATTTATCAATTTTTTTTCCATTCTTGGTTTGTATTCTTGTGTATTATTTATGATATCTTTGGACAGCCCAAAGTCAGAAATATTTTTTCCTTAGTTTTGCTCTTAGAAGTTTTATAGTTTCATGTTTTATATTTAGGTTATGATATATATTTAGTTATTTTTTTGCATATGATATGATGTATGGTTCAAAGTTCATTTTTACATGGAGATGCATAAATTGTGTAACAACAGTTTTCAAAAGACCATACCATCCTGTCTCCAGTGAATTACTGACAGCTTTTTAAAAAATCAATTGAACATACATATATGTGTATGGGTCTGTTTCTGGATTCTCTATTCGGTTCCACAGATATATGTCTATTCTTATATCAATGTGATAAGACATAATTTTAGGCTTGTAAGGTCTTAAAATAAAATAGTAAAAGATCTTGAATTTTCTTCTTTTTAAAAGTTGTTTGGGATATTTCAGGTTCTTTGATATTGAATGTAAAATTTATACTTTGGCTGTTTTATTTTTATAATCTACCAGAATTCTATTAAGAATGCTTTGATTTTATAGATCCATTTTAGAAGAGTTTAGATCTTAATATATTGTTTTATAATCTATCATCACTGTATCTCTCTCTACGTAAGCAGACCTTTCTAAATGTTTCACAGAAATGTTTTATTCTTTTTAACATATAAACATTGCACTTCTTTTGTTGTTTTGTTTTAATATTTTGATGCCACTACAAGTGGTGATTTCTTCCTCTAAATTATTTTCAGTTGTTTGTTGATGGTATATAGAATATCAATTGATTTTTATATATTGACCTTACATCCTGTGAAGTTTAAAAACTCATTTCTGAAGTATAATAGATTATTTTTGTAACATTTCTTGGGATTTTCTAAATAGGCAATCATGTCATCTGAGAACAAAAAGTTTAATTTCTTCTTTTCCAATCTCGATGTCTTTTACTTTTTGTACCTGATTGCACTGGCTATGACTTATAATCTAATGTAGAATACAAGTGGTGAACGTGAATATCCTTGTCTTGTTTCTGACCTGAAGGGAAAGTATTTAGTTTTTCACCATGAAATCTGATTTTAGCTGCAGGTATTCCCAACATGTCTTTTATTAGTAGAGGAAATTTTTTTATATTCCTAGTGTACTGAGAATTTTTGAATATATGTCAAATTTTGTCAAATGACTTTTCTGCTGTAACTATTGAGATAATCATGATATTTTTGTTTGTCAATATTATGAATTACATTGATTGTTTTTTTCTAATATTGATACAACCTAATATTCCTGGAATAAAACTCACATAGTCATGATATATTATCCTTCTTATATATTGCTGGATTTGATGTGCTAATATATTGTTAAGGACTATTTATGGAAGTTCACGTGGTTTCTAGTCTTCCTTTCTTATAATGTCCTTTTTCCTAATTTGGACTACAAAAGATGATTTGGTGATTTCCCTCCTCTTTTATTTTCTAGAAGATTTCTTATAGCATTGGTGTTAGGTTTCCTTAAATATTTATTATAAATTGCCAGTGAAATGAATATTTCTCTGTGTAAAAAAATTGTGAAAATTATATTTGTTTAATGCATATGTTTGTTCAGGTTACCTATTACTTCAATAACTTCAGTAACTTGTGATTTCTAAGAATTTTTGTCCATTTTATTTATCAAATTTTTGGCATAATTTTTTTCATAATATTCACTTATTATGCTTTAGATTTCTGGAGCATGTATAGTGATGTCTCCTCTTTCATTTTTTGTAATGGTAATTTGTGTCTTCTTTGTGCTTTCTTTTATCTTCATCAGTCCAGTTAGAGGTATTTTTTTCATTTTTTAAAAGAATCAGCATTTGTTTTTATTGATTTGTATCTATTTTTTGCATTAAATTTTATTGATTTATCTTCATTTTATTTGATTTCACATTTATTATTTATTGCTCTGTTATTATTTTATTCATTCTATATGCTTTGTATCTGAAACATTCTTCTTCTAATTTATTAAGAAGAAACATTAGATTTTTCATTTTAGACCTTTATCTTCACTAACATAAGCATTTAATTCTAAAAATTTCCCTCTAGCCACTGCTTTAGATAGTTCCCCCAAATTTTGATATTTTGTGATTTTGTTTTTATTTAATTCAAAATATACTGTAGCCTTTCTTGTGTTTTCTCTCTAACAATGGCTTATTTAGAATTATAATGCTTAATTTAAAAATATATACAGGACTGAATTCTAGGTTGATAATTTTTTCATTACTTTAAAGTATGACTTCGTTGATACCTTATGTGTTTTCATATTAGTACTCAGTACATTCCATGTCCATTCTTGTGATACTTTACTAAGGAGAATGTTCTTCAACTCCATCCAGGTTAATACAAAAGATCTAAAGTCTCCATTTTTTTATGGATAAATAGTTTTCCATGGTATACATATATCACAGTTTATTAATCCATTCATGGATTAATGGGCACTTGGGTTGATTCCGCATCTTGGTAGATCTGAATTGATTATGAATTGAGCTGCAATAAACATTCTAGTGGAAATGTCCTAATGGCAAAATCATTTTTCTCCTTCTGGTAGATACTTAGTAATGAAGTTTTACTTTGAACTCTTTGCAGACTTTCCGTACTTCTTTACATAGAGGCTGTATTAGTTTGCAATTCCACCAGCAGTGTAAAAGTGTTCCTTTCTCTCCACATCCATGCCACTATCTGCAGCTTTTGGATTTTGTGATATAGACTATTCTCACAGGGATTAGGTGATATCTCAGGGTGGTCTTAATTTTCATTTCTCTGATGATTAGGGATGATGAGCATTTTTTCATGTGTTTGTTGTCCACTTGTCTTTGCCAAAAGTTGTTCTGTTCAAGTCTCTTGCATACTTAAAAATGGGATTGTTTGCTCTTTTCCTGTTAATTGGTTTGAATTGTATATAGATTCTAGTTATGAGCCCTTTGTCAGATAGGTTACATACAAGTATCTTCTCCCATTCTGAAGAATTTCTGTTAGCCTTAGTTGTAGTACCCTTAGCCGTGCAGGTTTTTAGCTTGATCATGTCCTATTTAATTATTTTTGGTGTTGCTACAATTGCCAAGGGGATCTTCTTCATATAATCTATTCTCAGGCTGATTTTGTCAAGAGTTTTCCCCACACTTTCTTCAAGAGTTTTTATTGGTTCCTGCTTTAAATTTAAATCTTTTATGCAATGATAATCAATTTTTGTAAGTGGTGAGAGGTGCAGGTCCAGTTTCAGGCCTCTGCAGGTGGCTAACCAGTTCTCCCAGAACAATTACATAGGGATCGTTTTCCCCAGTGTATGCTTTGTTTATTTATTGAAGATTAGATGGCAATACATGCCTGGTTTCATATCTAGGTTCTATAATCTATTCCATAGGTCTATATCTCCTTTTTGTGCAAATACCATGCTGTTTTGATGACTATAGCCTTGTAGTATAACCTGAAGTATGATCATGTGATGCCTCCAAATGTTTTTATTTCTTAGAATTGCATTGGGTATTCAGGGTTTTGTTCTGGTTCCTTGTCAAGCACATTATTATTTTTTCAAGTATGACATTGGTGCTTTGATGGGGATTGCATTAAATCTGTAGATGGCTTTGAGTAGTATGGACATTTTATCAATGTTGATTCTTCCCAGCCACGAGCATAATATGTTCTTCCATTTGTTAACATCTTCTGGTATTTCTTTTCTGAGGTTTACGAAGTTCTCTCTCTAAAGATCCTTCACATCTTTTGTTAGGTACATTCTCAGGTATTTCACGTTCTTTGAAGCTACTGTAAATGGTATTGCATCTTTGATTTGATTCTCAGCTTGACTTTATTGGAATATATGAAACTTATGAAATTTGTGGACATTAATTTTGTATCCCAATACTTTGCTATAATCCTTGATCACTTCTAGGAGCTCTGTGGTTGAGTTCCTGGGTTTTTGTAAATGTAAGATTGTATCATCAGCAAAGATCTAGAGTCTGACCTCCTCTGTCCTCATCTTAATACTCTTGATATCCTTTTTGTCTTGATTGCATTGGCTTAGACTTCCAGCACTATGTTGAATAACAGTGGCCATAGTGACCATGCTTATCTGGTTCTAGTTCTAAGTAGAAATGCTTTCAGTTTTACTCTATTCAGTATGATATTGACTGTGGATTTGTTATAGAAATGAATTCACCACATAAAAAGAAGCAAAAACAAAGACCATATGATCCTCCCAAAAGATTCAGAAAAATCATTTGACAAAATTCAGCATCCCTTCCTGACAAGAAAGTTTTAAAAAATAAGTATAGATTGGACATTTCTTAAACTGATATAGGCCATCTATAAGTTTGTGGTTTTTGTTTGCAATTTTTCAGTGGCTAATAATGTTGAGCATATAGTCATATTTTTTCTTTTGCCATCTGCTTAACCTCTTCAGTGAAATGTCTTCATATATTTTGCCTGTTGTCTAACTGGATGGTTTGTTTTCTGTTTTTAAGTTTTAGGAATTCTTCATATATTCTAGATGCAAGTCCTTTGTAAAATATGCAGCATGTGAATATTTTCTTCTATTGTGTAGTTCTTTGCATCCTCTAATTAGAGTTTTGGAAGAACAAAAGTCTTTGATTGTGGTGAAATCAAAGTCACAATTTTTTCTTTTATAGATAGTGTTTTGTTTCAATGTCAGGTCTAAGAATTCTTTGCCTAGTTCTAGATCCTGAAAGTTTTTTCCATTTTTTCCCCTAAAAGTTTTATATTTTACATTTAAATTTGTGGTCCATTTTGAGAAAATTTTTGTATGAAGTCTGAGACTTAAGAAGAGTTCTATATATTGTTTTGCCTATGTATGTTCAATTGCTCCAAGAGAATTTACTGAAAAGACTATCTTTTCTCTATTGAATAGCTTTGTACCTTTGTCAAAAATCAGTTGGGCATATGTGTGGGTATATTTCTAGGTTCTTTCTTCTATTCCATTGACACATGCCCTTGAACAATATCACAGTCTTGATTACTATAGTTATCTACAATAACTTGACATTTGTCATACTAAATGCTTTCAGTTTATTCTTTCTTTCCAACTTGACTTATTTTCATTTTTATGCCTTATAACATAAAATTTAGACTACGTCTCATATATCTGTAAAAAAAATTATTGGGATTTTGATAGGAATTGTATTAACCTTATCTTCCAATCTATTAATTTGGTAAACCTATTTGTTTATTTGTTTGTGTTTTATAGTTTTCAGAATATAAGCTTTATACATGTTTTGCTAGATTTACACTTAGTATTTCAATTTTTAAATGACTGCAAATGGTATTACCTTTTATATTTTATTTTCAATATGTTCATTGCTAGTTTATGGAAATTAATTGGTTTCTGTATATTTATCTTGTGTGTTATCTTATATATTAATAACTTTCTGAACTTACTTGCTCTAGGCATTTCATTGTAGATTTCTTGTGTTGTTTTCTGTAGGCAATCATGTCATTTGCCTTGACATGAGATAGCTTTATTGTTTCCTTTATTATTTGCATGCCTTTTATACACCTTTCTTGTCTTGATTAAACTGGCTAGTATTTTTATCATTATGTTTAATTGGAGTGATAAAGTAGACATCACTGTATTTTTCACGATCATTGGGAAAGCACACCCATTCTTTCACCATTTAATATAATGGTATAGGATTTCTATAGATATTCTTTATTAAAGTAAGGAAGTTATCATTTACTCATATTGTACTGAGAGTTTTTATTATGAATGAAGGTTGAATTTTATCATTTTTTTAAACATGGATCTTGTGATTTTTCTTCTTTATCATATTAGTATGGTGATTTATATTGATTATTGAATTATTGAACCACAATTGCATCCCTGGAATAAATTTTACTTGGTCAAGTATATATTTACTTTTATATATTCCTGAATTTGATAATAATTTGTATCTATATTTGTAAAAGATATTGGTCTATCATTCTTTTTCGCTATTGCTTTTGTCTGTTGTAGTTTCAGCATTATATTAACTTCATAACAAACATAAGGAAGTATTCTTCCCTCATCTTTTTTTTTTTTGAAAAAGATTTTAAACAATTACTGTTGATTCTTTCCACAATTTGTAGAATTCTCTGGTAAAATTGTCTGAGGCTGGAGAGAACTTCTTTGGGAGTTTTGAAGTTAAAAATTAAATTTCTATGTAGTTATAGTGATATTCAAGTTACCTATTTCCTATTGGGTGAGTTGTGGTAGTTTGTGTTTTTCAATGAATTTGTCCATTGTCAATTAAGTGTGTAGAGTTTTTATAATATCTCCTCATTATTCTTTTCCTGTTTGAAGGATCTGTAGTGTTATCCTGATTTATCACTGATAATAGGAACGTGCATCTTCTCTCTTTCTTATTATGAATATTGCGTAAAGGTTTGACAATTTTATTATCTTTTCAAAGATCCAGCTCTCTGTTTAATTGAATTTCTTTATTGCTCTCCTCTTTTAATTTCTTTATTTTCTACTCTTATTCTTATTATTTCCTTCATTCTGATAAGTTTGAGATTATTTTCTTCTTTTTCTTGGTTCCTTTGGTGGTATTATACAGTATTGTAGGAGACACCCATGAGAAATACTTTGGCCATAAGCGACTGGGGCAGCGATTTAACATCATTTAATATAATTTAACATCAATTTGTCTCTTGTTAAAGAGCACAAGAGAAAAAACACAAGAGCATGAGAGAGTATACATTATTGCTTGGCAGTCTCCATACCTGTGGAGTAAATCGTTATAGGATTACTTCTATAAATAGCTGCAGGAGAAGTTAGCAGGGGCTCCTCCTTTGGCTCCACTTCTTGCTCTGAGGACACCTGATCGGCGCTCTCCTACTAAGACTGCTGCTGAGAAATTGCTGCTAAGATGCTCGATCCTACTAATACTACTGACTGTGACTTCTAAGGTGCTTCAGCACCTGAGACTTGAATGAGACATACCCTGAAGGAGCACATATAGCTGTCTGCATCCTGGGAGTTTCAGGGGCCGGGCTGGAGACCTATCGTCTTGGCTCCAACATAGTATTACTATTTTGAAAGTTATCAGAATCAAAATCAAGTTATTTGTGTTAAAAACTTTGACAAACAGAGACGTGGAAGACGCCAAAGGGAGAAATCTCATGTAACAATGCCTGATAATGAGAATCATCACAAAAGACTGCAAAAATTATGGCCTTGAACAAGGGACACTATAACTTTATACAAAAAAGAAAAAAAGAAATACTGCTGCAGGGACATCTGCCCAGCAACTGCCTATCCAACCTTAGAGTGGCAACATCTTCGCTATTGATCTCTGCAGCCAAGGATTATTACCTGAAGATAATTATGTAAATATCCTCATTTTTCTTTAAAACTTTTGTCTGTGGCTCAAAGTAGTAGGGCACCAGCCCCATATGCCGAAGGTGGCGGGTTCAAACCCATCCCCGGCAAAAAAAAAAAACTGCAAAAAAAAAAAAAAAAGTTGAGGACAAAGCCGAAGATGGCGGCCGAGTAACAGCTTCCTCGCATCTGGGCACCGTGAGTCTGGGGAGATAGGACTCCAGGCATCTCTGGCTGGTGGCATCTGCCTATCATCACCCCTGTGAGGATACAGGGAGTCAGTGAGAGACTTCTGGACCCCAAGAGGAGGACTAAAACAGTGGAAAAACGGCAAGTGGTTGTGTGTGTTCAATCCGTCTAAACCCGCCGGCAACTGTAAGTTCAGTAGCAGCGAGACTGCAAACCAGAAAGGCCTTAGCTGTGAACTGTTTTGGTGTCTTTGGACTTGGCACTCAGTTGAAATGCCTTGGGGAGAGCCTGAGCGGGAGTGCGGAGAACTTTGGCCATTGTCTAGGGCCCCAGTCTGAGCTGCTGAGCCAGACGGAGCTAATAGTGTTTGGCTATGGGTCACAGGGAGCCATAGCCAAACACTGAGAGCTCTGCCCTCAGGGTTGCAGAGCTAGAATCGGGTGGGAGCTGGTAACCCAGCGACCAAGTAGCCTAAAGGTGGGGTCTGAGCCACCTTGCACCCCTAACCCTCAGGGGCAGAGTGAGACTGGTTTTGGCACACTGGGTAAGTGGATAGCTACTTCAGCAGTGATTCCAGTGACAAGCACTTTCCTGGGAAAGCTTCTGCTCAGCAAGTTTACAAGTTCAAAGTGCCTTTTAAGTGGGCTGAAGAGAGATTTAGGGTGTCTACCTGCTGGGGTTTGAGAAATCAGCAGCCTCCAGTCGTATCAGAACTGTGATTAACGTCTCATACCCAAGAAGACCATGTGTTGCCCAGACAATATTCAATAACATATACATACTGCTTTGTTTTTTGTTGTGTTTTTTTTTTTTTTTGGTTTGATTGTTTTTTTTTGTTTATTTTGATGTTGTTTTGTTTTTCAATTTCAACGTTTTCCATACAGATCCTTTTTCTTTCTCAATTTTTCTAGTTTAATTATAATTTCCCATTGCTGCCTTTTTCAATAACTAGAACTTCATTTTTGCTAGTGTTTCTACCGCTATTATTTGGTTTTTCACCCAATTTTATCCCGTAAAGTTTTCTGTTTGCATGTTTTAGTTTGATTTATAGCATTTTTGTCTTTCCTCTCTACTTGGTGGAGGTGGGGTACTGTGTCTGACCAGGTTAGCAAAGAGCTGCTGACCTCAAAGGAACCACCCAACTGGGCATCCCCCAGAAGGTGGGTTTTTCTTAAGGTTGTATCAAAGTACCATACTGTACACCTATATTGCTCTGTCTCCCTCTTTCTGTGCCTCTCTTCTTTTTGTCAATATTCCTTTTACCCACCCCCTCTCCTGTCTCTATTTTTCTTTTTTGTTCTTATCACTCGGTCCTCCTTTCTTTCATCCCTTTTTTGCTCTTCAACCTTCTCACCCTTCCGGTCCTGTTACCCTTAGTCCACAGGCACGAGAACTGAAAGAGCAAGAGGAAGTGAAAGGAAAACTAGGGCAAGGAAACAGATAAAAGAAATCACCCATGAGGAAGAATCAGCAGAAAACTCCAGGCAACATGAAGAATCAGTCCAGAACAACCCTGCCAAGGGACCATGAGGTAGTTACTGCAGAGGATTCCACCTATAAAGAAATGTTAGGAATGACAGAAAGGGAATTTAGAATACACATGTTGAAAACAATGAAAGAAATGATGGAAACAATGAAGGAAACTGCTAATAAAGTGGAAAATAACCAAAAGGAAATCCAAAAACAGAATCAAATAAGAGATGAACGATATGAAGAATATGAAAAGGATATAGCAGAGCTGAAGGAACTGAAACAGTCAATTAGGGTACTTAAAGATGCAATGGAAAGTATCAGCAACAGGTTAGACCATGCAGAAGAAAGAATTTCAGAGGTAGAAGACAAAGTTCTTGAGATAACTCAGATAGTAAAAGAGGCAGAAAAGAAGAGAGAGAAAGCAGAACGTTCACTGTCAGAATTATGGGACGTTATGAAGCATTCCAACATGCGAGTTATAGGAATCCCAGAAGGGGAAGAAGAATGCCCCAGAGGAATGGAAGCCATACTAGAGAATATTATAAAAGAAAATTTCCCAAATATAACCAAAGATTCTGACACACTACTTTCAGAGGGATATCGGACCCCAGGTTGCCTCAACTCTAACCGAGCTTCTCCAAGACACATTGTGATGAACCTGTCCAAAGTCAAGACAAAAGAAAAGATTCTGCAAGCTGCCAGGACTAAGCGCCAGTTGACCTACAGGGGCAAATCCATCAGAGTGACCGCAGACTTCTCTAATGAAACTTTCCAAGCAAGAAGACAATGGTCATCTACCTTTAATCTACTTAAACAGAACAATTTCCAGCCCAGAATTCTGTACCCTGCTAAGCTAAGCTTCAAAATTGACGGAGAAATCAAATCATTTACGGATATACAAACATTGAGGAAATTCGCCACAACAAGACCAGCTCTACAGGAAATACTTCAACCTGTTCTGCACACTGACCACAACAATGGATCAGGAGCAAAGTAGGAACTCAGAACTTAAAGGACAGAACCAAACCTCCACACTGATGCAAAAGATAAAACTAAGCAACGGACTCTCACAAAATAAGACAAATAGAATACTACCACACTTATCAATTATCTCAATAAATGTTAATGGCTTGAATTCCCCAGTGAAGAGACATAGATTGGCTGACTGGATTAAAAAACACAAGCCATCCATTTGCTGTCTACAAGAAACACACCTGGCTTCAAAAGACAAATTAAAGCTCCGAGTCAAGGGTTGGAAGACAATTTTTCAGGCAAATGGAATTCAGAAGAAAAGAGGAGTTGCAATCTTATTTTCAGATACATGTGGATTTAAAGCAACTAAAGTCAAAAAAGACAAAGATGGTCACTTTATATTGCTCAAGGAAAAAATACAACAAGAAGACATTTCAATTCTAAGTATCTATGCACCCAATTTAAATGCTCCCAGATTCTTGAAACAGACCTTACTTAGTCTGAGCAATATGATATCTGATAATACCATAATAACAGGGGACCTTAACACTCCTCTTACAGAGCTGGACAGATCCTCTAAACAGAAATTAAACAAAGATATAAGAGATTTAAATGAGACCCTAGAACAACTGTGCTTGATAGACGCATATACAACACTCCATCCCAAAGATAAAGAATATATATTCTTCTCATTACCCCATGGAATATTCTCCAAAATTGATCATATCCTGGGACACAAAACAAATCTCAACAGAATCAAAATAATTGAAATTTTACCTTGTATCTTCTCAGAACATAAGGCACTAAAGGTAGAACTCAACTCTAACAAAAACGCTTGACCCCACACAAATGCATGGAAATTAAACAATCTTCTGTTGAATAACAGATGGGTGCAGGAAGAAATAAAATAGGAAATCATTAACTTCCTTGAGCATAACAACAATGAAGACACAAGCTACCAAAACCTGTGGGATACTGCAAAAGCAGTTTTGAGAGGAAAATTCATTGCTTTAGATGCCTACATTCGAAAAACAGAAGGAGATCACATCAGCAATCTCTCAAGAGATCTTATGGAATTGGAAAAAGAAGAACAATCTAAGCCTAAACTCAGTAGAAGAAAAGAAATCTCCAAAATCAAATCAGAGATCAATGAAATTGAAAACAAAGGATCATTCAGAAAATTAATGAAACAAGGAGTTGGTTTTTTGAAAAAATAAATAAAATAGATAAACCATTGGCCAGACTGACGAGAAATAGAAAAGTAAAATCTCTAGTAACCTCAATCAGAAATGATAAAGGGGAAATAACAACTGATCCCACAGAGATACAAGAGATCATCTCTGAATACTACCAGAAACTCTATGCCCAGAAATTTGACAATGTGAAGGAAATGGAGAAATATTTGGAATCACACCCTCTCCCTAGACTCAGCCAGGAAGAAATAGAGCTCCTGAACAGACCAATTTCAAGCACTGAGATCAAAGAAACAATAAAAAATCTTCCAACCAAAAAATGCCCTGGTCCAGATGGCTTCACTCCAGAATTCTATCAAACGTTCAAGGAAGAGCTTATTCCTGCACTGCAGAAACTATTCCAAAAAATTGAGGAAGAAGGAATCTTCCTCAACACATTCTATTAAGCAAACATCACCCTGATACCAAAACCAGGAAAAGACCCAAACAAAAAGGAGAATTTCAGACCAATCTCACTCATGAATATAGATGGAAAAATTCTCAACAAAATCCTAGCCAATAGATTACAGCTTATCATCAAAAAAGTCATTCATCATGATCAAGTAGGCTTCATCCCAGGGATGCAAGGCTGGTTTAACATACACAAGTCCATAAACATTATCCACCATATTAACAGAGGCAAAAATAAATATCACATGATCCTCTCAATAGATGCAGAAAAAGCATTTGATAAAATCCAGCATCCTTTTCTAATTAGAACACTGAAGAGTATAGGTATAGGTGGCACATTCCTAAAACTGATTGAAGCTATCTATGACAAACCCACAGCTAATATTTTACTGAATGCAGTAAAACTGAAAGCTTTTCCTCTTAGAACTGGAACCAGACAAGGTTGTCGTCTGTCACCTTTACTATTCAACATAGTGCTGGAATTTCTAGCCAATACAATTAGGCAAGACAAGGAAATAAAGGGAATCCAAATGGGGACAGAGGAGGTCAAACTCTCCCTCTTTGCTGACGACATGATCTTATACTTAGAGAACCCCAAAGACTCAACCACAAGACTCTTAGAAGTCATCAAAAAATACAGTAATTTTTCAGGATAGAAAATCAATGTCCACAATTCAGTAGCCTTTGTATACACCAATAACAGTCAAGATGAGAAGCTAATTAAGGACACAATTCCCTTCACCATAGTTTCAAAGAAAATGAAATACCTAGGAATATACCTAACGAAGGAGATGAAGGACCTCTATAAAGAAAACTATGAAATCCTCAGAAAGGAAATAGCAGAGGATATTAACAAATGGAAGAACATACCATGCTCATGGATGGGAAGAATCAACATTGTTAAAATGTCTATACTTCCCAAAGCAATCTACCTATTCAATGACATTCCTATCAAAATACCAACATCGTACTTTCAAGATTTGGAAAAAATGATTCTGCATTTTGTATGGAACTGGCAAAAACCCCGTATAGCTAAGGCAGTTCTCTGTAACAAAAAGAAAGCTGGGGGCATCAGCATACCAGATTTTAGTCTGTACTACAAAGCCATAGTGGTCAAGACAGCATGGCACTGGCACAAAAACAGAGACATAGACACTTGGAATCGAATTGAAAACCAAGAAATGAAACTAACATCTTACAACCACCTAATCTTTGATAAATGAAACAAAAACATACCTTGGGGGAAAGACTCCCTATTCAATAAATGGTGTTGGGAGAACTGGCTGTCTACATGTAAAAGACTGAAACTGGACCCACACCTTTCCCCACTCACAAAAATTGATTCAAGATGGATAAAGACTTAAATTTAAGGCATGAAACAATAAAAACCCTCAAAGAATGCATAGGAAAAACACTGGAAGATATTGGGCTGGGGAAAGACTTCATGAAGAAGACCTCTGTGGCAATTGCAACAACAACAAAAATAAACAAATGGGACTTCATTAAACTGAAAAGCTTCTGTACAGCTAAGGAGACAATAACCAAAGCAAAGAGACAACCTACACAATGGGAAAGGATATTTGCATATTTTCAATCAGACAAAAGCTTGATAACTAGGATCTATAGAGAACTCAAATTAATCCACATGAAAAAAGCCAACAATCCCTTATATCAATGGGCAAGAGACATGAATAGAACTTTCTCTAAAGATGACAGACGAATGGCTAACAAACACATGAAAAAATGTTCATCATCTCTATATATTAGAGAAATGCAAATCAAAACAACCCTGAGATATCATCTAACCCCAGTGAGAATGGCCCACATACAAAATCTGAAAACTGCAGATGCTGGCCTGGATGTGGAGAGAAGGGAACACTTTTACACTGCTGGTGGGACTGCAAACTAGTACCTTTCTGGAAGGAAGTATGGAGAAACCTCAAAGCACTCAAGCTAGACCTCCCATTTGATCCTGCAATCCCATTACTGGGCACCAACCCAGAAGGAAAAAAATCCTTTTATCATAAGGACACTTGTACTAGACTGTTTATTGCAGCTCAATTTACAATCGCCAAAATGTGGAAACAGCCTAAATGCCCACCAACCCAGGAATGGATTAACAAGCTGTGGAATATGTATACCATGGAATACTATTCAGCCATTAAAAAAAATGGAGACTTTACATCCTTCGTATTAACCTGGATGGACGTGGAAGACATTATTCTTAGTAAAGCATCACAAGAATGGAGAAGCATGAATCCTATGTATTCAATTTTGATATGAGGACAATTAATGACAATTATGGTTATGGGGGGGGAAGCAGAAAGAGGGACGGAGGGAGGAGGGTGGGGCCTTGGTGTGTGTCACACTTTATGGGGGCAAGACTTGATTGCAAGAGGGACTTTACCTAACAATTGCAATCAGTGTAACCTGGCTTATTGTACCCTCAATGAATCCCCAACAATAAAAAAAAAAAAATTAAATGTTAAATTTTAAATATTTAATGTTGCTGATAAGGAAAGCCATCTGCAATTTTATTATTTATTTTCTATGTGTCATACCTTTTTTAGTCCTCAGTTGCTGTATTGCCATCTTCTTTTATGATTCTCTTTTAATTTTTTTTCTAATGTACCATATTTATTCTCTAGCTTCTTTTTCTCTGTGTGGTGGTGGTATTTCCTTAGTGGTTACCTTGGTATTAAAGTTAATATCTTAACTTTATAATAATCAAGTTTTAATTGATACCAGTTTTGTTCTTTTATACTTCCACTTCCCTTTATGTTCTTATTTTCATAAAGGACATCTCTGTATAACATGTTCTAATTGCCGTATCATTATATTTATTGTTTAGTGCACTTGTCTTTTAAGTCATGTAGGTAAATGCAAAGAGTGAATACCAACTATATACACAATAATACTGACTTGTATATTTAACTGTGTAGCCACCTTTACTATTATCCTTTATTTTTTATTTGTCTTTCCATTAATGTCTAGTGTCTTTTAATATCAGACTTCAGATCTCTTTTTAGCATTGCTTTAAGGCAGTTCTACTAATGACAAGATCCTCAGTTTTTGTTTATCTGGTAATGTCTTAATATCTGTGTCATCTATAACTCATACTTTTGCCAGATATATAATAGAATTTTGGTTGAGTTTTTTTTTTTTCTCCGTTTTGCCATTTCAAATATATACTTCCACTGTTTTCTGGCCTCTGTGGCTCCAGAAGGAAATTCCATGTTAATCTTAGTAAGGATCCCTTGTACGTGATGATTTGCTTCTCTCTCACTGTTTTTAGAATCCTCTGTTTGTCTTAGATATTTGGTTATTTGAACATAATGTGCCTCAGTGTGATCTTTTTGAGTCTATTCTACATTTTGTTTGTCGAGCTTCTGGGATGGATTGATTTATGTCTATTCATCAAATGTGGGAAGTGTTCAGATTGTATTTCTTCAATTATTCCTTCTGCCACTTTTTCTTTATTTTCTCCAATACCACGATTATTTTTATGTTGCTGTGCTTAGAGGTATCCCACAGGTACCTTATGCTTTGTTCATTTTTAAATTTTTTTTCTGATTTTCAGACTAGGTAATATCAATTGATGTATCTTAAAGTTCACTTATTCTTTCTTATTCCTGCTCAAATCTGCTATGAGCCTTTGTAATTATTTTTTAAATTTCAGTGATTGTAATTTTCATCTCCAGAATTTCTTTTTGATTACTTTCTATAATTTTATTGGTATTCTCATTTTAGTACGTCCAATTTGGGGGATCTCTCAGTGATAGCTTTTGTCAATATATTTTATTCCTTTTATTGGGACATGCCTTGTGGTTTTTCTGTTCACAGCTGAATATTTTATATTATAATATGATAACTCTGCAAATAATATTTTTTTCATACCCCATGGTTTGATGCTTCTTATTTTTAATTGTTTAGTCTATAGTAGTCCATTTTCTATAAAATTTTCCAAACTGTTTTTACAGAGGTTGTATTCCTTGTTACGTCTGATCACTGGTGTCTATGTTTCTTAGCTCATGTTAAGTGAGTATTTTGACAGAGATTACCCAGAATGCCTGGATCTTAATAAACAAAACACAAAGATCTCTTCTAGTCTTCACAGAATGGCTGGGTACTGGTGCCCTACTTCAGCACTAGCCAGATACATGAAGACTAGTGATAGCCTGAGGTAAAAGCATACGGCTTTCCTGTAGCTTATCTGTGCATGCCTCTTTCCTTGAGCTTGAATTCCGCTTTCTGATTTTTCCTATAAACATGGTGCTTTTGAATATCTTAATTTAGTATAGAAACTCTCTCCCTGACTTTTTCTTCCTGGGCTTTGGCTTAGAGTGTCTATTATATAGCTGACCTTTAATCTTTTATTCCAGCTATCTGTGGGTTGTTTTCCAGCCTTACAATATTTTTTTTTTCAGCCTTACAATATTTTTCAACAATGCCAAACACTTTTCTGACACAGGTCCATTCCAAATTAGGTGAAAAATGATGAGTGCTTCGTATCAATCCTTCAGATAGCCCACAGACATGAAGTAATATACCTACACAACAATTTGTGAAGACCATCTGCTCTGTTCCCTCCAGTACTAGGTACCCCCGTTTCCCTGAAAATAAGACATCCTCCGAAAATAAGACCTACTTATAGGACAGATAAGACATCCCCTGAAAATAAGACCTAGTGCATCTTTGGGAACACACCTGAAAATAAGACACTGTCTTATTTTCGGGGAAACGGGGGTACCAGGGTCCTAGACTAGGAACATGTGATGTCTTCTTCAAGACTGCTGCCAAACTGGAGAGGGTATGAAGAAGGAAAAGTAAAAATAAACCTTCACACCATTCATAAAACCTTCCTACCATTTTGAGTTGCATTTTCTTGATTCAGCATTTGCTTGGTAGCTGTAACATCTTTGCTATTTTCCATATTTCTGATAAAGGTGTTTCTGGATTTTCTGCTTGCTTTTCAATGTTTGTGGTGCAATGAAAGATTGGATCTGCCTATTTTGCCATTTTTCTGACTTCACTTAGGTCTGTAACTATTTTCTGGTTTACATTACTCTTTTTTCTCTAATTCAGTAGTTCTCAACCTGTGGGTCACGACCCCTTTGGGGGTCTCCTGCATATCAGATATTTACATTATGATTCATAACAGTAGCCAAATTACTGTTATGAAATAGCAACAAAAATAATTTTATGGTTGGGGTCACCACAACACGAGGAACTGTATTAAAAGGTCGCAGCATTAGGAAGGTTGAGAACCACTGCTCTAATTGTTTTGATTTGGATAATTTTATGTTCATTGGTTTTTTTTACTGCTGTATCTGCCTATGATATCTTAAAGGAATTCTTCATTTCTGATGTTATCTATTTATTTTCAATTTCACTGTATTTTATATATTCTTTTCCATGTTGGAATTCTCTGACTCTTTTTGCATGTTGTTTGTTTGTTTTTTATTAGATATTCGATTATATTAATCATAGTTTTTTAAAATAACTTGTTTGAAAATTGTAACATTGTGTCATCTCTGATTCACATCCTATTGTTTACCTTGTCACTTGGCAATGAGTTGTGCTTTTTCCCTGCTCATAATCTTTAATAACATTGTATCTAGAAACAATAAAAAATTGGGTAAGTAACATACATGACAAGTAACAGACATGTCTCTTCTTTTAAATAATTAGTATGGGGTATGTGGGGAACAGCACACTTCTGATGCCCTGATAACCTTGTACTCATTTCACACAGAATCCTAACTATGGATTTAAGTCTTTAAAGAATGCCTTGTAATTCTCCTACGTGAGCATGGGACGTGTGTGAGGACTTGCTGCAAGGCCATATGTCATTCCATTTCCTCTCCTTTTAGGAGGCTATCATGAGAAAGTTTTTCATTGCCTCACAGGTTCTGTTGAGACTTTCTTCCCTTCCCTCCTTAGGGTAGAGCTTCAGGCTCTAAAACGGCATGACAGGCTTTTCCTCACCAGTTATGTTGTAGCCATCTGGATTCTTGTTCCATTACCATTCTGTGAGACAAGAACAAGGAGCTGGCACCTTTGGTTATTCTTATAGTTGTAGTTATGATATAAACTATCTGAAGGCTCATTGTCTATTTACTGAACAAATCATCAGCCTTTCTTGACAGGACATTGTTCCAATCCAGTAAGGAATTGAGCTACTTTTAATTTTTTCCCTGCTCTCTTTACTTTCAGCATACCATAGGTATCAAATATC
Organism: Nycticebus coucang; assembly: GCF_027406575.1. NCBI lineage: Eukaryota > Metazoa > Chordata > Mammalia > Primates > Lorisidae > Nycticebus > Nycticebus coucang. The sequence continues at coordinate 147,623,851 of NC_069804.1, read as the reverse complement.
AGTGGCCTTCTTTTACTTCTTTGAAATGGGGACTGGACTTCTGGAGAGTTTTCCTCCGTGTTTGTGTTCTACCGTTTACCCCACATAAACCTCTCACAAGTTTCTCTTCAACAATGAAGATAAACAACATGACATTTGTTGATTGATAGTCAAGTCCTGACTTGTCATAGGGATAAGGGGTTTCTCTTGGTTCTCCAGGTCTGGCCTTGATCTCTGGCATGATCTATGCATCTGGATTTTTGGAGTTAGCCTTTCTCAGTGTTATTGCCCCAACTCCTTTTCTCAGCCAAACGTCATATGCATATGCCTTATATATAACAGGTCTTGTGTGGAAATAGTTCCTTTCCCTCTGAGTTGTATTGGTACAAGACCTTGATCCAAAGTGTTTCTTCTTGTTCCTCCATTAGCATGGAGTCTTCATTTCTCTCCTTCTCCAGAGATGATGTATCTTTTCTTATACTGTAGAAGTAAGAATTTTTCCTACTCTTTTGTCAGAAGAACAGTTATCTTTTACCCTTCTTTCAAAGCAATAGATCTTTGCTGAATTCTAGGGACAAGGTTTTTTTCCAGTTTGCCCAAGTAACTTAGGAATTTTGTTTCATATGAGAGGAATTCCAGAGAAAAGGATAAAAATCTGTGCTGTACCCATGTGGAATTCAATCATATCCTGTAGGCCTGTACCACACAAGGTACATTGTCTCAAATGTCCTACCTTGAGAACTTACCTCTGATGGGCTCAATAATCATCAATTTCTAGATTTTCCATTTTTTCCCCTCAATTTTAGGTGGAAGCAATGTTAACTTGAGTTTTTTTTTTTGTTGTTGTTATCTTGCTTGTTTTGCCTACTAAACAAATGTGGAGACTCCATTGGAGAGTTTTAAATGGAGGGGTAATGTGATTTGAGTTACATTTTAAAATGGTAACTGGCTTCTGTGTTGAGTATAAATTGAAGTGAATCAAAGGTAGAATCAGGGAGCCCTGTTAAGACATTATAAAATTACTCTTGCTTGACTCAGATCCTCTTAATAATAAGTATACAAAGAAAAATCTGACGAATGACATAAATTATGAGACAATATTTTACAGCAATCCTTCAAGAAATATTTGGATAATTGTGCTATTAAATGATGCAAGAACCTTCTCATGTCAGACCTAATATAATGGATATTGACCAATATATTAGGCAATATCTTCAAATGATATTTGTATAGCAAATGTGGAAGGGACCTTCATATTATTTTTTATTATAAAAATGCTTGGTAAAAGCTGAGTCTGTGACATTGAAATGAATCTCTGTGGAGGTGATTGTGTAGTAACTATGTTCCTGTTTCAAGTTTTTTTCTATATTCACTTTACAATACTGTTTCAGTTAATTTGCTTTCAGTTGGAAATAATACCATCAACAACATAATTCACAAAGGTTTAGAAAACAAAGACCTATTGTTGCATATATAACTTACATTCTAGAGGTAAGTCATGCTTTAGACAAGAGTTAATCTAGCAGGTCAATGACAGAAATATTTTTATTTTTTACTCTCCACTTTTCTTTCCATAATATTAGCTCCATTCTAAAACTCACTTGTTTTAAGTCTAGAGATGGCTGCCTATAGCTTCGCGGTTTACTAGCTTATTTGTTCATATTGAGTGTGTGCAAGAGAACATCTTTTTATGTATATTTCATTGAAATGACAGAAAATTTCTTCCTCAGAAACTCCCAGAATATTTTTTTTCAAATAAAAATAGTTCACTTTTTCCTATATTCATCTTTGAACCAAACATATTAACTCCAGAGGGAGAAGATATATCAGTTGCCTTAAACCAATTAAAATCCTCTTGTAGCAATGGCTGGATGTGGAGTCAACCACATCCAATCCTCTTTATTGAGAAATTCAAGTCCCATTAGGATGGGGAAATAGAAACTGGGAAAGCAACAACAAATGATTACTGTAAGTGTCTTAGAGGAGAGGAGGGACTGAATAACATCTCCATAATTTTCCCGAAAACCATGTTTCTCAGCTTGTTATCACATAACTTTTCTTGCTAATGAAGGTTAGCAGGAAGTTATTCTATATTGCTTATTAGAAGTAGACCAATTTATTTTGGAGATAAAGGAGCACATGAAAGCACTGATTTTCTTTTACAATATATGAAAATCTATATGGAAAGTTCTCCTTCCAGATGGAAGAGCACCAGACCTCCCCAAGGATAAATTATCCTCAATAGCCACACCATATCAAGGCTCTCTATTCTGTATAGATTAGAAAAAAATGTTCCAAATATTTGGTAGTGGTTGAAGGTTGTATGGTAGTGAATTGCTTTCAGGGTATAGGCAAAGATGGGAAAAAAAGCATTAGGTGTACATGAGGAAGAAAGGATGGAGAGTGTAGTGGGAAAGTCAAAGAAAACGATTAGTGATATACCTGGAAAAAACAATGATCTGAAAGCAAGTTCACATCTGTGAACTCTCTTTTTCTGTATTAATATTTCACTCTATCTTGTCATATTCCTTCTGAATGGCAAAACCCAAAAATAGATAAATGGAAAGAGTTAGCTAGGCTTAATTCAAACAACTTATTAGAAAATATATCCTTATTACCTATACTAAGATTAATAAGCTAGTGCTTTAGGTCAGAGAACAATTCTTTTCTAAATTATATACATAAAGTATGAATGCATTTGTGTGTTTTCCTTTTTTCCTGGCACCACTTTACTCCCCCTTTTTCTTATTTTGACTTGAGAGGTTTGAAATTTAAAACTTCTAGAACTTATATTTTAGAGACATTTGTTGATGTCCAGGAATCAAAATGGAAAATTGAACAAGAAGAAAAATAAAAGCACCTCCATTTTATAAATTTTATGAAAAAGAAATCAGAGAGAAATAGTACACATAGTATAAAATGAATCAAAGGGTTATTCCCATCATATCCCCAATCTAAACTCTATAATTCAGGTTGGCAAATAGAATTTATCATGGACTTGTCATTTTCATAAATGATTTTGCTTGCAACAAAGCTGCTATCATATATAGACAGAATAAGAACTGAATGTGAAGAGTGACAGGAAATCTCTCTCTTAACTCTCCCAAATCTCCCAATCCAACTCACACCTCAGCATATGAAATGCCACTATTTTTTATAGATGCATAATTTATTTTTCAAATTTGAGAACAAAATAGTTATTTCTGATTATTAAGTGATACCAGATACTTTTTTTTGTGCCTGAAACCAGACCCCAGTTGAAAGGAAATATTGATTTCAAAAAAGGAATGCATATTACAACTCCTGTTAAGGCTCCAGGGGAGAAGAAAGAAAGAAAACTACCTCAGAGTTAGAGGCAATACCACAATGGACATGGCATGTGTGTAGTATCTACCAATGGGACAGACCAAGGAAGGGTATGGTATGCCAAAAAGGGAAAGGGGAATTATTCTGAGGACCTCATCTTCTTTAATTTCTTGCTCAGAATAAGACTTGCCTATAGATGCCCTTCATCTTTCCACAACTTCCATTACCCCTTTTTCCAAGGCACTCACCCTCTCTCTTGTCTCTTTGCTTGGCATCAAAAAATAGGTATAAATACTTCACTGCAGTCAGAACTGATGACTTTCATCTTTAGAAAATCCCAAGTACCAGTGACAAAAAAGAACTTGACACATTTATTTCAACGATTTAGTACAACCTATTGCATTAAAGACCAAAATAAAGACCTTTTAATAGGAATGCCTCTTTAATGCATTTAAGTTTATAGGACACTAACTACTTGAGGTTGGGGCACAGAATAGCATGAAGATTCCTTAGAAACGATAATAAGTTGCTTGAAATATTATTATATAAGCTGATGAAAGAGAATTATGTACCTAGGTTCTCAAAGCAATTAATATATACTCAGAGCTGTCTCATCAGTAGGGAGTCCAATGGAAACTCAACCCAAAATAATATGAAAAAAAGAAATCTATATTTTTTAAAAGTAAATCTTTCATTTCTCTTAGCTATATTTTGTAGTTTTGTAAACGAGTCTTACAGATCTTTGGTCTTATTTATCCCTAAATATTTCATATTTTTGATACTACTGTAAATTCTGTATGAATATAGCAGGTCAATTTCTGACTAATAAATATACACCTACAAATAGTACTTTTGATAATCTTCCTTCCTGCCTGGACTCAAATAATGTCATTTTACATTTTGCTCCATTTTCTATAAACCAGAAGAAAATTGAAATGCTTTGCCTTTTATTTTCAGAACACCTCTGTTTTGTATTGTGGCTTAAATCTTTTCTTTCTTTTATCCCCCTCCAACAACCTTTCTGTGTTAAGGACCTCTCCTATTTTGAGCTTTCCCTTCCTCCCCCTACCCATCCTCCCTTCTTCAACAGAAAGCTAAATAAAGATATTTTAAAATGCTGGCTAAAGAGGCAGGAAATGGGCTATCACTGAATGAGGGAATTAATCCAGAGTCAGTCTGGCATTCGAAATCCATGCTACATTCCACTGTGGGGAATATTATTTAAATAAAATTGTTATAAAATAACATGAAGGAAAAATAATTCAACTAAGTATACCATAAAAAAAATTGAAATTGGCTTTCCAAAGTCATGAGAACACTTTGTTTTCTGCAACAAAAAACTGGCTGTTTTAGCAACGTCAGAAGCTACACAATTAGAACAGTCTTGGTAATGTTCTGGTCTGGGTAACTGAAACAGAGGCAAAACAGTGTATGGCTACCTTTTATCACAGCTTAAATATCTGAGATTTTGAAACATCAAAAGATTATTGATTTTACTCCATAAAAATTTCCGAAGATTTAACATATAGGCATTCTATAAACAAATAATATAGCATGTGTGTTGTCCCAATTAGAGTAACACCCCAAAATACGTTTAAAAGTTGTGTATAAATATTGATATCTTAGAATATCAAAATAAACTTAAATGCTGTCATTCAAATTCAAGGCAAAATTTCTACTTCCAACCTCCATATCAATTGAGTTTTTCCCATTTAGATGGATGAAGTAAAGCATTTCAAACTATTTTTAATAGCTCTTAAAGAAGGCTGGCCACCAGGGCTCACATCTTCATTTATAGATAGACTCCCTGTTTTTCTTTTTCAGAGAAAGAGCCATAGAAAACAACATGAGCAGGGATTCTAGGGTAATGTACTCAGTAAGACAAAATTAATAGGACAATCAGCCATACAAGAGAGCCTGATAAAGGAATCTGATACACTGACTGAGGCAGAGGGTGTAGGGAAGGTTTCTTCAAATTATCATCTTCCTTATCCTAAATGTAATGGAAAGTCAATAGGTGCTATGTACTTTATCATTACAAATTAAAAGGAAAATATGACAAGATAGTGAGAAATGAAAATGGATGTTTCTCTTATTTTGCAGGGTTGGAGAATGAGGCACCCAGCAAGGCATCCCATATATTCCATTTAGAGACCATACTGTGAATGACAATAAAGAAAATATTTTATATGCATTATCTCACAAAATCACAACTAAGTGAGATAGTTACTATTATTTGACTAATTTTACAGATGAGGAAACTTAGACATGGAAGGCTTTAATTACTTTTAAACTGTCACATAACAAGTACCTGGCAGAGTTAACATTCAGATTAGAATTGATGCATGGTTGGTTCTTAGGCTCTTACTCTTAAACCATTGCACAATACATATATAGAATTTTCTTTTCCTGAGTTCCATTTTCTTAGGATCCTTGTCTTTGTAAATCTTTAAAGACATAAATGTTTACAATTAATTAGGAGCCTTATGGAGACAATACCTTCACTCAGAGTGTTTATTAATGGTAATTGCAGAAACAGTAGGAAACTAACATGAAAGTTAAGTGGGGACAGATTAAATTTTTGTTAGGCCTTTCAATCCCATTAAGTAGGCATCTGCTTAGGCATAGGATTAGTGATAGAATCTATGTCCCTTCTAAGAGAAACATGGAGACCATCATTTCCTGCCCCATAATTTTTCAGGTGGGAAAAATGAGATTTATAAAATAAAATAACTTACCCAGGGTTGCCCAGAAAGTGAACATCAGAGCTAAGACTAGGACTTCAGTATCCCCACTTCTCTTACCCAAGGTTTATAGCCTCATCTACAGATTTTTGGATTCTATAGATAGGACTCAATTCTGCCTAGGTAATGATACAGCTCTTGGGAATTAAAAGTTGCCCCATCATTCCAAAATAGGCATTGTCTTTCTTTTGCCGAGGACTGCATTCATTGCAGTTTTGCATTAGAGGACAAAAGCCATTTCTTGGGACTCAAGGCCAAGTCACTAAAATATATCTGTTCAGGTTGGAAAGACTACCTCCAGTTTTAAGAACTCTGGAATGGCTGTGAGCATGAAGCTGACCAAGGCAACATATGCTTCTCATGGGGTATAAAGTGTGAAAAATCAGGCTAAGTGTTTATGAGTGAATCTGTTTGCCCGTTCAGAGAGTAAAATGGGAATTAATCCTTTGAAGGATGTATGATAAAGTGGCAAGTGGAAAATTTTTTTCTAAGTTGCTGTCACAGTCCCTGCACACTCAAAATGAGTACTTTAAATACAGCAACAATATGGCACTATTGTACATTAAAAATCATCTTAGTAGGAGATGCAAGCCCTATTTTAAAATACACCCTAAATAGTCCATTTACTCTAACAAATGGCAGCTGATTGGGCTGTGCTGTAATTGGGTACAGCATTGAAGATCTGCTTTGCCTATTATTTAAATTTCTAGTGAAGAAATAGCTAGTTCCTTCATCTCTACTTGACTCATTCTTCTTTCAGGGCCACAGATGTGTCTTGGACCTCGCATAGCTCCAGAGAGGGAAGTGAGTGAATTTAGAAAAGGCAGTTCTGCTGCAGCACAATTCACAGTCATGACAACCAAGACGCCTCTGCAAATGGTACAGGCACACCTTCTCTCCAGGCATCTGCTCAGCAGCTCAAGGAACTTAGCTGACAGCAGGGATAATTTTCAGACTACATCCTTGCTCTGTCAAGCTAGATGAATACTGTTTCTTCCCATTCTCCTTGCCCAGATGCTGTTGCGGGGGGCCTGAGTTAGGGTGTATGCAAATCAAGTCAACAATTATATTTGAGCACCTGTTTGGTGTCTGGCTCTGTATTGGACTTTGTGAAAGACTATAATCCTATAATTCCATGGAAGAAAGTTAAAAAATAATTATAATGCAACATAAAGCAGCATGAAACATTTTTCTTTTACATTTTACAGGCATCACAGGTTTAGCGAATCCAAAATGATCTTTCTACCTAAATCTGTTCTTCATGCTGTAGCCTTCAAATGTGGTCAAATGGTCCTGTCATCCACCTACTTCCCTAAGTGAGAAGAAACCCTAGAAGAACCTTTGACTTGTCCTTTTCCTCACCTCCTACATCTAATCCCTTTACCATGGAGGCTCAGTTGATTCTATATCCTAATTATCACTCAAAGCTATTCTCTCTCCTATATTCCTACTGGAACAGGTTCAGGTATTCATCAGTTTTGAAAATTCATATGGAATTAGCCTTCAAATCACTCTCCTTGGTATCTTTTGCCCTTTACAAGCCACCCTTCTCATTGCTCCCAAATTGAGGTTTATAAAATACATGATCTAAAATTTGATCTCATCAATTCATTATTTAAAATCCTTCTTTGATCCTTTATAATTTTCAGAAAAAATATAAACTTTGATCTTGGCATATAAGGCACACTGTGATCTGGTTCCTGCCTACCTCATTAAAATATCAATTATGTTTGATGTGTTATTCTAGATAATTCTTGTCTATTTATCAAGTTAATATAGACACTAAATATAACAAAATACATATTTGAAGCTAGTATATGAGTGAGATATTTCAGTAGTGCACATAGGACTTTAATTCTGAATTACTAAATTCTGTTTATTCCATGAATTTGGGTAAACGGTTCTATTCCTTGCTTTAGTAATTAACATTCACCAGACAGTTCGTTGCCCTGTGACTTAGGAACCACACTGTTGAAATCATGTCTTATGAAAACAAGCATGCATATTCATCTGTGTCTATGATTTACACCTGTTTCTTGAATTTTGTTCTTGCTAAGAGTCATTGTGACTAAGGATAAGGGGAAATTTATAGGATAAATAAGTGCATTATAAAAATATAAATTGAATAAATTTTAATCATGTCTTCCTATAAAGTTTATGTTGTGCATCCTTGGCTTGAATTACTTAGAAGTAATAGAATGTAGAGGCCTAGAAGATTAAGGAATATGATGAATAGGAAGGATTGTGTCCTTCCAGACGAGGGAATTTCTGTTTGATTTCACAAAGGTAGGTTTTTTTTACCTTTTATTCCCCCTTTCCCTTGTCCCCCACCAAACCTTTCCACAGTACGTTTTTTTCCTGTGGTAGACTAAATTATCAATGTCTTTGCTTTATCAAATAGGTATTAAAGATTTACTCTGTTCTAACCTCCGGGCTAAAACCCCTGGGGATATAATGGTGAATAGTCATGGCAATCACATTCTAGTGCGTTTGTGTGGGAGTGTATGGGAGATGTGGGGGGTGGAATGAACAGTTATAAAGACATTAATAAAATGATCACACAATTGTGAATTTTTAATAGTGACAAGTAACATGTGCTTTAAAAATAATCACTGGTAGAGAATGATATTTAAAGTGCTCAGGGAAATCTCTATGAAGATGTCACATAATCTGAAACCAAATGGATGGAAAAGAGTTAGCAATGCAAAGAGTGGGGATAAACATCCCAGTAATATAGGATAAAATGTAAAAGTCCATAAAGCACATTTGTTCTGAAAACAGATTTTTTTCATGTGTTTTTCATTATTATTATTATTTTTTTATTTTTTAGAGACAGAGTCTCACTATGTTGCCCAGGTTGGCTTTGAACTTCTGGGCTCAAGTGATTCTCCTGCCTTAGCCTGTTGAGTAGTTGGGAAGACCCAGTTGTGCACCACTGTGCCCACCTCAAACAAAAGAGATTTCAATGTAGTTGGAGCATGGTAAATGGAAGGATGAGAAATTTGAGCTTATTGGTAAGGACTAGATCAATGCATTTGAGCATTTATCATACACTTAGTGCTTTGCATATGTTGACCCTGAAGTAGAAGATAAAAGGTTTAGGTTTTAGTCTAATGACAATGGTAGGTATTCGAACAACTAATCATGGTAGGACAATGGCCTAAAATTATTGGTTATTATACGTTGTGAGGAGTGGTGTAAATGGAACAGTGAAACCAGTTAGGTTACTGCAGTGATTTGGATTAAAGATGATGGTGGCCTACATTAAGGTGATAATCTTAGAGGTAGAGAGAAATTGTTGAATTCCGGGGATATTGTGGAATAAGATCCCTTTAACTTCAAAGGTATTAGATGTTAGATAGTAGCATCTGGCACCCGTATTTCTAGTATCAGAAATGTATATAGTAGTGGCATTTTCTGAAATAGGGAAGACTGGGTAAGGAATAGATTGGGGGAAAGAGGAAATCAAGAATGCTGCTTTGAACTTATTTGTGTTAAACATCCATGAAGATGCTTTAACTGTGGTTAATTCTATGAGAAGAATGGATAGTAAGGAACAAAAAGAAAGAAGTGAATCTAGCTAGGAAGTTGTGAAGATAGCTAAGTAAGAGAGGATACTTAACTTAGATTAGTGTGGTTGTAGCAGTTATTTGAAAATAACTTTAATTTGAGAGTAAAGTTCAAAAATAACTTTGAGTGTTTTCTATTTATATTTCTTGATTATAATATTTGCACATTGTTGTGGAGTATGGGTGTATTTTATTATATGCATGGAACATGTAGTGATCAAGTCAGGGTACTTAGAGTATTTAATTTCCTTTGTCTTTTGTTTTTGCTACCATCCCCAGAGACGATCAAACATTTGACTTGAGGTCTTTGAGTTCTGCCTTTTTTCTCTCTTTTTGTGCATGGATAAGAAGCCTTGGTAATTTGGCTTCTTGACTGTGTACTGTCAGGGATCATTGGCATGAATCTCTCATGGTGTTTCAGTGTTGAAAAGGCCCTGCCCAGCTATCTAACCAAACCCTCCATCAGATATCATCCTTCAGAAATCTCTAAATTCCTAGCTAAAAACAAAATAAGATGTTTCAAAAAGATAATTTTTTTAAACACAAGCATAATTTATCAGTTTGCTTCACTCAATAAATTCAGTTTTAATCAGTGATTAATCCACTTAGTGAGCAAGGACAAAAGCAGTGCCCTGGGGAAAAAGAAAGAAATGCCACAAATTCTACACTTATGGCAAGTGCCAAGTAATAAGTCAAGTTAGAAATGTTTCTCTATTGCCATTTGTGAAGCATAAGTGAAAAATACTTACTGAGTGGTATTGTATGTCTTGAATTCTCTTCTTAAATGGTGTTCATACGTGTAGATTGGAATATTTCTCCCAGGGAAATTAGAAATTGTCTAAGTTATTAGTGTTTCTCCACATTCTTAGCCGTAAAGAGAAATCTAGAATCTAAGGAATTGGAAGAAGCCTTTAAAATATCTTAAGCTTCAATTCTAAGCAACTTTAAAAACACCATGGGGTTAAACTTGTTTCTATTAGGTAGGTAGACAGGCACAGAGGCAGCCTGGTGATATGAAAGGAATATAGGCTTTAGAGTCAAATAGACCCAGGAGGAACTCTTAATCCACCACTTATTAGTTATGTATATCCTTCAGGGAGTTACTTACATTTCTAAATTTCAATTTGTCTATGAAAGTAGATTGAAAATCCTACTAATAAATAGCTTATGAGTTTCAACATTAAAAATTCAATATATACAAAACACTAAGTATATGATAAATGCTCAATAAATAGTAGCTATAATGTTCATAGAACAGATATTAAGATTATAGTTTTATTGATATATAATTCACATACCACATAAATCACCTATTTAAAGTGTATAATTCAATGGTTTTTATTATCACAGAATAGAATAAAATGTAAGCAGAGTTTGGTAACAATTAGAGCAGGAAAAAGCAGTATTAGATGAGTATTTTGGATGACTTTATAATAAACAGCTCCTTCTTGGACACACAAAGTAGCATTTAAATACTGGTGGATTAAATTAGATTGACATGAAAATCCCTGTGACCATGCAAGCAAGTATTTATCTTATTTTTTAATTAAAAAATCACCTGTATATTTCCAGTCAAAAGTAATATTTAAAAGGAATAAGAGGAACTAAATTACCTAAGAGCCCTGATACATGGTTTCATGGCATGGCTTCATGTGTGAGGCCTTATGACCTGTCTGTCTCTGTTCTCAATCTCTCTCTCTCTCTCTCTCTCTCTCACACACACACACACACACACACCATGTATCATTTACAAGACTGGCTTTCTCCTTTTTTATATTAACATATACTTCCATATTCTTCTTATAATGACTTTCAAGCTTACTCAGGGACAGACCTAAAGAAAATGAAACGGAATGTTCTCCCTGTTTCTTTATACAAACTACCACTTTTGGATAAAATAAAGTTGACATAGGGAAGAAAAAAAGGTGAAGGGAAAGATAGAGGTAAATATAGTACAAACATGCTTGATGAGTTCACACACGTATCTGCTAAGAAAAGTGTGACTAGGTGTTTTCCAAAACAAATTAGACTGTATGGAGAGATGAGCGCCTGTGAGAATTTCGCAAGCCCAACATCTTAATCTCATGAAAGCTTTTAAGATCACTAGATGAGACATTTTATTTTATGATATCATTTTATAGGTAAACTCTGCGTATTCATACATGTGTATTTTTTTATTAAATCATAGCTGTGTACATTGATATAATCATGGGGCATCATTCACTAGCTTCACAGATCGTTTACCAAGTTTCACATAGACCCTTGTAAGATGCACCGCAGGTGTAATCCCACCAATCCCCTTTCCTCTACCCACCTCTCCCCTCTCTCCCCTCCCTTTCCCCCTTCCCCCTATTCTTAGGTTGTAACTGGGTTATAGCTTTCATGTGAAAACCCTAAATTAGTTTCATAGTAGGGCTGAGTACATTGGGTACTTTTTCTTCCATTCTTGAGATACTTTACTAAGAAGAATATGTTCCAGTTCCATCCATGTAAACATGAAAGAGGTAAAGTCTCCATCTTTCTTTAAGGCTGCATAATATTTCATGGTGTACAATTTATTAATCCATTCATGGATTGATGGGCACTTGGGCTTCTTCCATGACTTAGCGATTATGAATTGGGCTGAGATGTCAGAAATCAAATTCAGAATTTAACGAATTTAAAGACAAAAATCACATCATAACGTATATTTTTCTTTAAAAGCATCTTGCCTGATCCTTTGCCAGGTCACTTTTCGGGAACGCACATCAGCCAGTTTTCTACCAGCTAGGCTATAATTTAAATATCTGATAGAAAGGGTCTTGTGAAAGCAAGCAAATACATTTCAAGTTGATAATGTTGCGTTTCCACAATTTTCTTATTAGTTTAAATACCAGGTGTTGATCAACTCAACACTCCAATTTTAGTGCTTATAAACACTTCAGTACCCAAGAGTCAACAGTTACATTATTACATAGAGTGATTATTATATTATCCTCTATATCACATTGAATAATTCTCTTATGGAAATTTCCTGTGAGTATTTATAAATCTTTTATTTGGAATCAGAATTTTAATCAACAGGTAATCTGTTTTAAGATAATTTTAATATCAGAAGTGGCAGAATACATTAGCAAGTGGTAGTCTTTATTTAAAATGACAACTTCATATATTATTGCCACATATGTTTTGTTTAATTTTGTATATTTTATATATATAATTTCATTATAAATACTACATGCATATTTTACTATACATAAAACTTATCAAACCTTATTTCTCAAGGAAAGTGGTCTGCTAAATTGTTTATCCAGATAAAGACTAGACAATTTTCTATTAGGTAGCTAGATATTTTGCATACTTGACATTTAGCATCTAGATATGTAGAATGGTCAATATACAGGAAAACCACAGGTAAAGAGACTATATGAAAAAGAGTATTTCCAGTTAATTTATAATTCTGGTGAACTAAGGGTTAGAAATAAGAATAAAATCTATTTGTTTCACTTTTTTCATAGTGAATATTTTTCTAAAGTGTCAATGTCTATTATATCCCCTTAATAAATAAATTCTAGTGACAACTAAATCTTTGTTCAGTAAGGATCAGAGGCTCATTGTCTAGAAATTATTTTTTAAAACAAATTCTACAGCATGAGATTAAATTTTAGAATTTTTTTTCTTCTTAAAAAAGAGACATTTACCTAGGCACAGTTAGTGGAATTCTAATTAATATAAATTTTACTTTAATTACGCATATTATTCAACTATATGGATAAAAAGTGTAGATTATTCAACAAGGTCAATCATTTGCCCTGCTTCATCCTAGTAATATGGTTAAAGCGATTTTTGTCTTAGCTCTTAGAATTCTTAGTTTCTATTTTCTCATCTGTTAAATGAGAACGATAGTAGTACCTAATCCAGAAAGTTGTTGTGAGAAAAAAATAGGTCATTGCATGTAAAATGTTTAAGATAGTCCTGGTACATAGTAAATAGTCAATAAATGTTGGTTGTTGTTCTTCCAACTGTTAGCATGGTGTGGGCTTAAACATAGCTTTAGGAGTATGAGTATAGGTGAATAATCCTTTTCTCTACTCACTTTTTAGAGCGAATCCCTTAGGATTTTTTCTTTTTTGCCATTTAAATGATATTTATCATATAAAGAAATTATATAACTTGATATGAAAAGCAAAATAACTCCAACAGTTATCACAAAGGCAAATGTCATGAACAGTTAATCAAAGAAGAAACACAACTACCCCAAATTACACAAATATTCAACATAATTAGTATTCAAGAAAAGGATTAGGATATCATTTCTTGTTATTCAATACAACTAAGTTTAACAGCAATTTCTACTTTTTATAAATGTACTCAAATATGGTATTTTTAGTAATAAAACACTGAGTTGCTAAAAAAAACACAAAAATATAAAAATTTCTGCAAATGCAGAAATCCAAAAATTAAAATGAATCAAAACTTGTGTTGGCAGTAAAGTTCAGATCCCTAGAAGCCAACCATTTGCCTTGGTTCCTGAGTTTTATTATGAGATTGTCAATAAAGAGAAAATTATTCAATCCCTTAGGATTTTTCAAACTTTCTTTTTCCTGAACTTGCTGGTAGATAGAAAAAATAGCTTCCATTTCTTCTTTCATTCCTTCTTTCATATAACGTGAATGATAAACTCTTAAGGACCAGAACACCTATTTGTGTCTGGAAATTCAAGATTAACCTTAAGAAAACTCATTTCTTTGCAATAAAACTAGTACAAGGGTAACGAGGTTCAGGTTTGAGCTGCACTAGGAGAAAATAAGTGGCTGGAATGAGACTTTACAGAGAAAGAAGCAGGATGTTGAGTATGAGATATGGGTACAGGTTCAAGACAATTTGAGCATAGGTAGAACAAACATCTGTCTATGTGATGGAATGTCTAGAGTAGATAAAAAAAATGTTCTCATCTGGCTCCCCCATTGCATATCTACAAGATCCTGCTGTAGTGTTTCATTTTCACCACCTTATAATTGTTTACAAACATTTCATTCTCTGGGAAAAGTTATTTAACTATTAAGTATTTGTTTATTAATCTATATTATTCACTGTCCTATCAGAGGACAGAGTCCAGAAGACATGAAGCACTGGATGCTTCATTTATGTACAGTGGGATTTAAAGAGGGAAGATAATTAACACTTTTTGGCTATTTACTATAGCTCAGATATTTCGTGGGCCTCATTTCATGAATAGTATATACAATCCTAAAATTATGTATTATTTTATCTCTACACTACAATGATAAGTTGAGATTTGGAGATGTCAAGTTAACTGCTCAAGACTACATTGGCATGAAGTGTCAGAGAGGAGAGTTGAACCTAAAATAATCTGAGATTTTTCTATAAAAAAAACTTGGGAGCAAGTGTACAAGAGTATTGAAGGTGAAGAAATGAGGCAAATAATGGAATGGAGATAAGCCCCAACGTAAAAGACATTCTCCAGTTTTATATCTGTACCTGCAATACCATTTGAAGGAGTTTATTTTTGTTATTCAATGTGAACACTTTTTCTCAAATGGACATCAGAGCTTTTGTCACATAAGGTCTGACAATGAAGATCATAAACTCATCCTAGAAAAAGTGCTTGGAAAGGTGGATTAGACGCTGATGTTGGTGCACAACTTCTCAAGGGGAGTACTTAGACTGTGACCATATAGATATTCAGCAATGAGGTATGTAGCACTTTTCCTAGGTTGAGTTCATGAACTTAATTGTCAGACTCTATATAGGACAATGAAGTGACGGTTGAATGGACTGGACAGACTGTCTAATATTCTAACATTCATTTAGTCTCCACTCTGTGCTAGGTACTGTGCATAGAGCTAAGAATAAAGAGTTAAAACAAATTCAATCACTGCATTCAAAAAGTTCACTCTTATTATGACAGAATATTATTTCGTGATTAGTAGGGAAAATCGGAATGTGGTTCTCAAAATGGATACATGCAGCAACATTAAAAAGGAATACAAAATAGCAGCCTAAATGTAGGAAAATTTTGAGTATCACTTTTACCAAGTACTAAAGAATTAAAATAATGTGTTAATTGGCTTGTCAAAGATCAAATAACAGTAAGTAGCTGGATTCATCTCTTGGTTCTCTATTCTGTTCCAGACATCTACTTCTCTGTTTTTGTGCCAATACCATGCTGTTTTGATCACTATCGATTTGTAGTAAAGTCTGAGGTCTGGTAGCGTGATTCCTCCTGTTTTGTTTTCATTTCTGAGTAATGTCTTGGCTATTCGAGGTTTTTTCTGATTCCATATAAAACGAAGTATTATTTTTTCAAGATCTTTAAAGTATGACAGCGGAACTTTAGTAGGGATTGCATTGAAATTATATATTGCTTTGGGTAGTATAGACATTTTAACAATGTTGATTCTTCCCAGCCATGAGCATGGTGTGTTTTCCATTTGTTAACATTTTCAGCTATTTCTTTTCTTAAACATTCAATGGGGAAAAGATTCCCTATTTAACAAATGGTGCTGGGTGACTGGCTGGCAACCTGCAGAGGACTGAAATTGGACCCACACCTTTCACCATTAACTAAGATAGACTCTCATTGGATTAAAGATTTAAACTTAAGACATGAAAGTATAAAAATACTAGAGGAGAGTGCAGGAAAAACCCTTGAAGAAATAGGTCTGGGCGAGTATTTTATGAGGAGGACCCCCATGGCAATTGAAGCAGCTTCAAAAATACACTACTGGGACTTGATCAAACTAAAAAGCTTCTGCACAGCCAAGAACACAGTAAGTAAAGCAAGCAAACAGCCCTCACGATGGGAGAAGATATTTGCAGGTTATGTCTCTGACAAAGGTTTAATAACCAGAATCCACAGAGCACTCAAACGCATTAGCAAGAAAAAAACAAGGGATCCCATCGCAGGCTGGGCAAGGGATTTGAAGAGAAACTTCTCTGAAGAAGACAGGCGCACGGCCTTCAGACATATGAAAAAATGCTCATTATCTTTAATCATCAGAGAAATGTAAATCAAAACTACTTTGAGATATCATCTAACTCCAATGAGACTAGCCTATATCACAAAATCTCAAGACAAGAGATGTTGGTGTGGATGTGGAGAAAAGGGACCACTTCTGCACTGCTGGTGGGAATGCAAATTAATACATTCCTTTTGGAAAGATATATGGAGAACACTTAGAGATCTAAAAATAGATCTGCCATTCAATCCTGTAATTCCTCTGCTGGGCATATACCCAGAAGACCAAAAATCACATCACAACAAAGATATTTGTACCAGAATGTTTATTGCAGCCCTATTCATAATTGCTACGTCCTGGAAAAAGCCCAAGTGCCCATCGATCCATGAATGGATTAATAAATTGTGGTATATGTATACCATGGAATATTATGCAGCGTTAAAAAAGATGGAGACTTTACCTCTTTCATGTTTACATGGATGGAGCTAGAACATATTCTTCTTAGTAAAGTATCTCAAGAATGGAAGAAAAAAGTACCCAATGTACTCAGCCCTACTATGAAACTAATTTGGGGCTTTCACATGAAAGCTATAACCCAGTTAAAACCAAAGAATGGAGGAAGGGGGAAAGGGAGGGAGGGAGGGGAGGGGTGGGTAGGGGGAGGGGGATTGATGGGATTACACCTGCGGTGCATCTTACAGGGGTATATGCGAAACTTGGTAAATGTGGCATGTAAATGTCTTGGCACAGTAACTGAGATAATACCAGGAAGGCTATGTTAACCATTGTGATGAAAATGTGTCAAACGGTCTATGAAGCTAGTGTATGGTGCCCCATGATCATATCCATGTAAACAGCTATGATTTAATAAAAAATAAATAAATAAATAAAATAAAAAATAAAGATGGGGTCTTTACCTCTTTCATGTTTACATGGATGGAGGTGGAATATATTCTTCTAAGCAAAGTATCTCAAGAATAGAAGAAAAAGTAAATATAAAATAATAAATAAAAAATAAAATAATGTGTTAATTCTTATGAACTTACACAAAATGGAATAACATGGACCATTTGCAAGGCATTTCAAATGGCACTTTATTTAAGTGAAATTCACATTATTAAATGTATATAAATTTTGATACAAGTATACATCCATGAAATTTTTACCACAGTCAAGATAACGGGTATGTCCATCATCCCCAAAAGTTTTCTTGTGTCCCTTGTACCCTAAGTTCCCTCCTTAGGCAAACATTCATTCTGTTATGATAGGCTTATTTGCATTTTTGCAGATTTTACTTTATTTTATTAGGGTGAATTATTTTATTACTTTTTTATTTCAGTTTAGTATGAGGGTATAAACAACTAGGTTGCAGTATTTGCATTTGTTAGGTAGAGTCCCTCTTGTAGTTTCTAGAACTTTACATTCATGGAGTCAAGTGTATGCATTCTTTTGGGGTTAGTTTCTTTCACTGAGCAAAATTATTTTGATATTCTTTAAGGTTGTATGTATTGAGCCTTCTTTTATTTATTTATTTATTTATCTTTTATATTTCAGAATATTGCAAGGGTACAAATGTTTTGGTTATGTGAATTGCTTTTGTACAGTTTGAGTCAAAGATATAAGATATAAGTTCCAATTTAACAGTTAGTACACATGGTATTTGCTTTTTCATTCTTGTGAAACTTCACTTAGAAGAATGGTCTCCAATTCCATCCAGGTTGTTACAAAAGGTATTTTTTCACAATTTTCTTATGGCTGAGTAGTACTCCATGGTAGACGTATGCCACATTTTCTTAGTCTCCTCATATATTGACAGGCACTTGGGTTGGTTCCATATCTTTGTGATTATGCTATAATAAACATTGGAGTGCACACGTCTTTTTGATAAAATGACTTTTCTTTTCCTTTGGGTAGATATCCAATAGTGGGATTGTAGGATTAAATGGTAGGTCTACTTTTAGTTCTATAATGTGCACATATATCCATATGACTATCCATAGAGGTTGCACTAGCTTTCAGACCCAATGACAATGTATTAGTGTTCCTTAATCTGTACATCCACACCAGCATCTGCTGTTTAAGGATTTTTTGATAAAAGCCATTCTTACTGGTGTTAGGTGGTATCTCACTGTGGTTTTGATTTCCATTTCCCTGATGATTATAGATGTTGATAATTTTTTCATATGCTTATTGGCCATTACTCTATTGAAAAGCTTCTGTTCATGTCTTTTGTCCACTTTTTATTGGACTTAGTTGATTTTTTTTTTTTTTGTGTGTGTGTGTGTGTGTAAAAACCTGGGAGTAGAATAGCTGAATGATAGATGTTATGTTTAACTTTTTAGGACATTTAAGTTTTTAGGAAATAAGTTACCAAACTGTTACCTGTTGGGTGGCCTAATGCAGCTACATACAAAGCCTTTTCCACTCTTTGTCCACCTCTCCTACTAAGACAAAGGCACAACAGATCTGGCTAGGATCTCACCCCTAGAAGTTCATGCCAAAAGACCCTAACCTTATAGGCAGCCTGTGGAATGTGTCCATCCCCCAAAATGCCACATAAAAATGGTCTCCAAGTAATCCCCACCTGTGAAGACACCATCTTTTCACTGCCCAGGTGGGTCACCCTCCCCTTTCAATAAACATGGCCTGAGTATCTTCTCTGTGGTCTCATATCTGGGTACCACCACTTACACCTTTCATATGGTGCTGAAACCAGGACTGAGGGCTGACTGGAAGCTAGCCGCCAGCCTCCCTAGTCATTCCAGTTTTCTCAGAACCTAATCCAGTAATGCCCAGACCTAACTCCACTACCTGCCTGTCTGTTGGAGAATCCGAGAGGATTTCACTCCAACTACCGCTTAAATATAAGATCTCTAAATAGCTTCAAATAACTCCCAGTTGGCTTGCTATTTATATGGCTCCCTGCCTCTATGTCCTCAATCCCCCCTTATATCTTATTCATTTGGTTCATTTGTTCATGCCTAACTAGAGGATTTTGGCCTAGCATTGTGCTCCCTTCTGGGCTCGGGACTTCAATTCATTTCATCTTTGGTTTTTCATTTCAAGCCAAATACAAGACCCTTTTTTAGACTTTTTAAGGTCTCAGGGACCTTAAATTCTGAGAAAAACAGGGACACATGACATTTCTCAGTATTTCTTATTTTTTTATTCCTGGTTCTTGAGAAACAAGGGACACCTTCTTTTCCACCCAGGTAGAGGAAGGACGCCTGAGACATTGGAGCTGGCCCTTTCACTCCCCTCTAGAGAGACACCCTGGGGGTGTCTCCTTCAACTTCAATACCAATTACAAAATGGGATGTGTAATTTCTTTAATATCTTAAAGAACTTAAATAATTTCCTGTGGAAAAAAATGGCAGCTGGAATGAAATGCTCTATCTTCAGACCTTTCTCTTCCTCTGCTCTTACCCCTTCCTACATAGACTATCACTCCAACACTTCCCCCTCTGCCTTCCCCTTCCTACCTATCTTCCCTCCTCCAGAGATTTCTTGAGCTCCTACTGCCCCTCCCCGCAGCACAGACAAGGCTCAGAACCCCAAAGCTATAAATCTTCCAGCTCCCATCTGATTGGTCCCCGCTTCTTCCCAGACAGCTCCCTGCAGCAGTGGTGCAGGAAGTCCTAAGCACTCCCTAGGCTGCCACTGGCACCAGGTGCAGCAGGCTAAGATAAGCTGCCCCTTCCCCCACTGCCTGCAGGTCTGTGGGTGCAAAAAACGTAACTGCTGGGCTACAAACCCCAGGACTCCCATTGCCTCAAGCCATATGGGCTCTCTAGACCACCTATCTATGCTCTCAAAATGAGGGATCCTGGTTCAACAACCTTTAGTGACACTGGATTATACCTCTTGATGGCCACTTTATTTAAGACAGGATAAAAATGGTGTCAACTGCATTTACAACCCAATTTCTACTACTCTCCAAACCCATTCCCAGTATACCCCAAACCTACACAGTCCTACCAACACCTGACTCATCCCACAGAGGACAACTACTGCCCTGTCCAGCCAGGAGTAGTTTTGGAAGACAGACCTTTTTTTTGTTTGTTTGTTTGTTTTTGAGACACAGTTTCACTTTGTTGCCCTTGGTAGAGTGCTGTGATGTCATAGCTCACAGCAACCTCAAGCTCTTGGGCTCAAGCAATTCTCTTGCCTTAGCCTCCCAAATAGCTGGGACTACAGGCACCCACCACAACGCCAGGCGATTATTAGAGACAGGGTCTTGCTCTTGCTCAGGCTGGTCTGGAACCTATAAGCTCAAGCAATTCACCTGCCTTGGAAAATCCAGATAATTATACCCATTGCCCTTTTCAACAAGAGTAGGGAATGTTGGGAGGCCTAAGGCAGCCACACACGAACTCTTTCCCCCACTTCTCCACCTCTCTTCCTAAGACAAAGACAAAAAGGATCTGGCTAGCCCTAACCTCCAAGAAATTCATTCTGAAAGACCGTAACCTGACAGGCAACTTGTGGAATGTGCCCACCTACCACAGTCCCATATAAAAGTCGTCTCTAACTGCCCCCTGGGTGAAGATGCCATCTTTGAATGGCCCAAGTGGGTCACCTGCCCCTTTTAATAAACCTGGTCTGAGCATCTCCTCTGTGGCCTTGTCTCTGGGTGCCACCATTTATATCTTTCATTACCCAAAGTAGTTGTACCACTTTATATTCTCACTAGCATTATATAAAGTTCGAGCTCTTCCACATTCTAAAAACACTTAGTAAGGGCATACTTTTCTTATTTTTGCTGCTCTAATAGGGGTAGATAAAAATTTAATTGTGATTTTGATTTGCATATACTCAATGGCTAATAAATTTAAGTATTTTTTTCACATGCTTATTTTATCTTCTGGTAATATGTCTTCAATTATTTGCCTATTATTCACTGGATTTTTAAAAATTTAGTGTATGGTGCCCCATGATCATACTAATGTACACAGCTATGATTTAATAAATAAATAAATAAATAAATAATTAAAATCTTGAATTTTAAAAATTACCTACATATTTGGATACAAATTTGTTATCAACTATATGAATTGAAACTCTTTTTCCACATTGGTGGCTTGTCAATTCTGTCTTTTGCCTGGGAATGTAAGTTTCTAATTTTGATAAAGTCTAATTTATCACTGTTATTTTAAGAATAATATTTCTGTTGTTTTGTCTAAGATCCATTGCCTAACCCAAGGTCAGGAAGGTATATTCCTGTGTTTTCTCTTATGAAGTTTATAGCTTTAGCATTAAGAATTAGTCCTATGATCATTTTGGATTAATTTTTGTGTAGGATGCATTGTATTCGTATTTCTTTCTTCTGTTCATTCTTTTTTTTTTGCATAAGGATATTTAAATATTCCAGTACAAATTTGTAAAAAGACTATTCTTTGTCCACTAACCTGCCTTTGAATCTTTGTCAAAACTCTATTGACCTTATATAGGTAGATCTATTTCTGTACTTAAATTTATTATACTGATACAGTGGGTCTGTCTTTACGCCAATACCACATAATCTTTATTGGTCTAGATTTATAAAAAGTCTTGAAATAGAGTAGTATAATTCCTTAATCTTTGTTTGTTTTCAAATTGGTTTGCTTGTTCTGTATATTTTATATTTTCATATAAGGTTTGTAATTAGCTTGTCTATTTCTATGAACAATTTGCTGGGATTTTGATTTGGATTGCACTGAATTTATTTGTCAGTTTGAACAGAATTGATATTTTAAAAGTATTAAGGCTTCCAATCCATAAACAAAAGTATATCTCTATATTTATTTAGATCTTCAGTTTATCTCAGTAAGGTTTTTCACTTTTAAATGTATAAGAATTACATTTTGCTTTATTATTTCATATCTTTAAATACTACCATAAATTATATGATTTAAATTTCAATTTCTGATTTTACATTTTTAATACATAGAAATATTATTGATTTGTATATTAATTCTGTATCCTGCCAACTTACTAAGCTCACTTGTTTGTCCTGTATTAATATTTGTAGAACACAGAGGTTTTCAATATTGACAATCCCATTATGTGAGAATAAGGACAATTTTAATTCTTGTTCTCCATTCTGAATGTCTTTAGTTTCCTTTTCTTACCTCATTGCACTGGCTAGAACGTTCAGTACAATGCTTAGTAGAAATGGTATAAACAGATACACATGCTTTATATCTAATCTTAGGAGAATAGCATTTTGTTTTTCATCAATGAGTATGATAAATGTTAGCTGTAGAATTCTTTTTTTTTTTTTTTTGTTAGCTGTAGAATTCTTACAGATGATCTTTACCATACTGAGGAAATTCCCTTCTATTTTTGGTTTTGGTGCAAGAGTTTTGTCAGGAATAGATGTTGGTTTTTGACAACTACCTTTTTCTGCATATATCGAGATGATCATTTTTTTCAATATGTTAATATAGTAAATTACATTGATTTTGAATGTTAAAACAGCTTGTGATTTCTAAAGTAAATGTCACTGGACTAGGATATGTCATTCTTTTTAAATATTGTTAGATGTGATTTATAAAAATCTTGTTAAAAATTTTTATATACAGTAAAAATATGGTATAAGAAAAAATAATTTTTGCATCGATCTTCACCAGGATTACGAATCTGTAATTTTATCTTCTTATGATATTTTTGTGTGTTTTAGTACTATGTTACTGCTGGCTTCATAGAATGAGTTGGCAGATATTTTCTCTTCTGTAATTTCCTAGTAGAGTTTTTGGAGAACTGCTGTTATTTCTTTCTTAAATATTTGGTGGAATTCAGAAGTGAAGCCATATGGGGCCTCGGATTTGTTTTGTCAGGCAGTTAACTATAGAGTTAATTTATTTTAATAGATATGAGAATATTCATATTTTACATTATTTATTAGTGAATTTTGGTAGCTCATGTCTTTCAAGGCATTCATCCATTTAATCTAAGTTTTAATATTTATTGTCATAAAGTTCATCATAATATTCTTTTATTATTTTAATATCTGGAAATACTATAGTCATGTCACCTCTGTCATAACTGATATTTCTATTTTGTGGTTAGATGTTAATTAGTTTTACTGATCTCAGTAAAACTGATTTTGATTTCATTGATTTTTCTCTATTGTTTTTTTCTACTTCTAATCTTTATTATTTATTTTTTCTGTTTTTTTTGTGTTTCATTTATCCTTTTTTTAGTTTAAAATGGAATATGATGTCATTTATTTGAGATCTTTTATTTCTAACATATAGTTTAATGCTATAAATTTTCCTCTGAATATTGTTTTGTCTTTTATAGAATTTTGATATTTTACACAAATATTGCTTTGACATTGGCTAGGGATCAACCAAGTTTCTTCTCAAACTGAACGTGTACAGTAGCATTCCACAGGGAACACAAAACCATTGGCTAAATATCAGAAATATCTTTAAATTTCAATGTTATTAGTGACAAATAATTTAAAATTATATTTTAAAAACTATAATAAGCTGACACAAAATGGTATAGTATGAAACACTTTTATGAATTTTTAGAAGGTGAAATGCTTGATTTCAAGAAATTTTATATTGATAGGAAGCCACCTTGGTCTTATTCATCCAGACTCTTTGGAGTTTTGATTTCATTCTCCTTACAGCCAGAAACAGATTTTCAAAAATTTGTGATAAACACTGAACTATATGACATAATAGAGGTATATACAGAGGCCAACAGAGGAAGTATTCATGGAATAACGGTGGAGACTCCACAGGGTAATAAAATGTTATCTATATCGGAGGATTAATAAAATTTCATGGAGGTTAAGTGAGGGGGTGGTAATATAAATTAATGTAGACTTCATTGGAAAAGCTTTCAGAGTACAATTTTCATCACATTGGGAGATCAGTGAAACACATAAAGAATTTGGGTGTATAGAGCTGATGTAGACTAAGCTCAGTGAGGCAGAATAATCCCCGATCTAAGCACAGGAATATGGATTATGTAACAGAACCCACAAGATAAAATGTGATATCTGCTTAATAAGTCAGTTGAAATTCTTAACTTACACCTTGTGCCTTGGGATGTATGTATTGCTTCTTTTTTTTTTCAGTGAAATACTAATTTATTTTTTTAATTCTTTATTAAATCATAACTGTGTACTTTAATGCATTTATGGGGTACCATGTTCTGATTTGATATACAATATGGAATGCTTACATCTAACTGATTAACATAACCGTCTCCTTGATTACTTATTTGTTGTGATACATATCTAGTAGCGCTTGATCCTGTGATCCCCCTCCTAGGTGGTATGCATCGCTTCTTATGAATGAAGCATCATATCGTATCTCATCTTTTGTATAGTACTGAAATTGACTGTAGTGGTCATGATTATAAAAGAACAAGAGTAGAAAAAAGGATTAAAAAATAGTTTCACAGGCGGCGCCTGTGGCTCAGTTGGTAAGGCACCGGCCCCATATACCAAAGGTAGCGGGTTCAAATCCGGCCCCGGCCAAACTGCAACCAAAAAAATAGCCGGGCATTGTGGCGGGTGCCTGTAGTCCCAGCTACTTGGGAGGCTGAGGCAAGAGAATCGCTTAAGCCCAGGAGTTGGAGGTTGCTGTGAGCTGTATGATGCCATGGCACTCTACCGAGGGCCATAAAGTGAGACTCTGTCTCTACAAAAAAAAAAAAAAAAAAAAAAAGTTTCACATGCGATGTGTGCATTTTAATAGAAAATACTGGTATCCATTCCATTAATTTGGTATAGTATATATTTTTAAAAGATTGAATTCAAGCTTGGAACATTTATTTACGTTTATATATTTATATGCATATAGACACACACACACTCTTTAAAGATCATCTAAAATTTACCCTCATAAAATCCAGAACAAGTAGGTGGCTGGTAAAAATTTGGTCTGTCAGTATCATTTTCTTTAACTTTGAATTAGATTGAAAAATAATGCTAAAAGCAAAGCCTTGTAATATATGGTGATTTATTGGAGAGGGAAAGAGTATTTAGGCTAAACTTTTACATCAGTTACAGAGGTAGGGCTTAGAAATAAAAAAGAACACAGATCAGGAATAGTGAGTGATCCACTAGATTGTCTTGTGGATTTTTTTTTTTTTCAATTTTACAAATCAGCTTTATGGAAAATGGAAGAAATCCAATCCTTTTTATTCCAGGCTTTAACAGCAAGTTTAAGAAATGAAACTTGATGTAATAGATGCTGTTTTAATGGATCCTGGTCTATGAAGTTTCTAAAGTTTCAGCAGCTATATAAAATGAAAAAGTTCAACAGCAAAACTTTTTTCTTTCTTTGTTTTTCTTTCTTTCTTTTTTTTTTTTTTTTTGTCTTAGTGGCTGAATATTGAAAGAGCTTTTGAGTTTACTGCAGTGATCAGTCCCTGCTCTGTTATCTTTAGCTAGTGTTGTGTCAGAATGGCTTTCAGTTACCTTCAGGAGGCCCCCACTGGGACATGTATTCAAATAATCTCTATGCATTGCAAATTATCTAGCAATACTAAGAAATGACACTACTATGAGTCCTATTCTACAGTATGCACCATCTAAATATATTGTGGCAGGGGATTCTGAATTAAAGATATAGTTTGATAGGTAAAGGCTATGAGAGACTCAACGAATTTCCATTGTTCAAAAAATGCCCTCCAACTTGCTTAAGTAACAACTTGCTTACTATGTTGCTTGACCCTTAGGTTTTTAGGTGAACAACTCTACATTCTCACTGGAGGAAAGTTAAAAAGGAAAAGAAACAATGTAAAAATTTTTATGAGATAAGTAGGGAAGTCAATACAATAGTTTTAGAAGAATTTCCAGGTTCCAGATGGAACATTTTCTTCTAACTTTGTCACTGTTCGATATTCTCTTGTTTTGTGTCTGGGGTTATGATGGAGTAGGAGAATACCAGTTAATGATTACTGATTTATCTATAGACTTCTAGTTATATCTGAGGAACTCTTTTAAGTAAATTATTTCTGGAGTACAATTTGAAAAATAACTGAATTCTTTCCTCTGTTCATAAGCTTTGGTTTCCTTCGTGTTTGCTTTGTTATTTTTTTATTATTAAATCATAGCTGTGTACATTAATGTGATCATGGGGCACCATACACTGGTTTTATAGACCGTTTGACACATTTTCATCACACTGGTTAGCATAGCCTTCCTGGCATTTTCTTAGGTATTGTGTTAAGACATTTACATTCTACATTTACTCAGTTTCACATATACCCTTGTAAGATGCACCGCAGGTGTAATCCCACCAATCACCCTTCCTCCGCCCACCTCCCCCCTCCTTCCTCTCCCTTCCCCCCTCCTCCTATTTTTGGGTTATAACTGGGTTATAGCTTTCATGTAAAAGCCATAAATTAGTTTCATAGTAGGGCTGAGTACATTAGATACTTTTTCTTCCATTCTTGAGATACTTTACTAAGAAGAATATGTTCTAGCTCCATCCATGTAAACATGAAAGAGGTAAAGTCTCCATCTTTCTTTAAGGCTGCATAATATTCCATCATGTACATATACCACAATTTATTAATCCATTTGTGGATCGATGGGCACTTGGACTTTTTCCATGACTTAACAATTATGAATTGGGTTGCAATAAACATTCTGGTACAAATATCTTTGTTATGATGTGATTTTTGATCTTCTGGGTATATGCCTAGTAGAGGAATTATAGGATTGAATGGCAGGTCTATTTTTAGATCTCTGAGTGTTCTCTAAACATCTTTCCAAAAGGAATGTATTAATTTGCATTCCCACCAGCAGTGTAGAAGTGTTCCCTTTTCTGCACATCCATGGCAACATCTCTGGTCTTGGGATTTTGTGATATAGGCTTTGTTATTTTGAAGGGAAAATGTGCTGTTGGTGTGGAATTTCTTTTATTGTGCTGTCTTATGAAGTTTGAAGAAGGTTTGTTACTTTCTCTAGAACACAATAAAGTTCTGCCTTGCTTCTACCTGCAAAATAACAGAAACAAAATTACGACACGTACACGTTCCAGCTCTAAGAGTCAGCCAGACCATAACAAGAAATATATGACCATCAGGACAACCCATTGTTTATTTTTTCCGAGACAAAGAGCTTCACTCATTCTCAATCTCTCTTGAAGGAGGAATAGAAAATAATTCACTTGGTCAGTTTTGCACACAAAGTAGAAAACTTTCTGCCAACTCAGTGACTTTAGAATGAGAAATGATGCTTGTTATCCATGGATGACAAATGTCAAATTCAGAAGAAATTGAATAGAACACTAAGGTCCTTGAAATTGGCATTTCAGAAGAATGCACAGGTCCAGGAATACAGAGAGGTGGACAAAAAAGACAAACAGATGATAATTAGAAGATATACATGAAAGATCATGTAGGAAAGTCTTCTAAAAACAGGGACACAAAATAGAGAAAAAAGGTTGTTATCAGAACAAGTTAGGATATGGGCATCATCCATCACTGTGGATGCATTGAGATGGGTTGAATGATTTGTAATTTAGAAAGCAGTCTTACTTGAATTTAAATAAAAAACTTGCATAATAAATGATATAACAATAACAGAAGGACCTCCTCTCCATGAAAGACGTTATGTTTTTCCTTGTCCTTTTTTGACAAATGTAATTCAGGTAAAGAGAATTGAATTTAGTCATATAATGAAAGATAATTTTTGGTGGTTTCTTGGAAATTATTTTTAAACTTTCTTAGAAACAGCCTTTGAGGAGAGCAACATTGGGCAGGGAAAAGTAGAACAGCATAAAAATCCAAATTCTAATTTTCCTTTTGCTACTAACTAGCTAACACTCTCTTTGCTGACTTTTCAGGCCTCATTTTCCCCATCTGTTAAGAGAAAATTTCTAAGGTAATTTCTAGGTTCCTTTTCTATTGCTACATTTTATTGCCCTTCATGAATATTTATTAAACACCTGCCAGCTTGCCTAAATATGAATCTTGCTTGCCATTTATAAGCTGTGTGACCTTGAGTCAAGTCTAACCTCTCTACACTTTGGTTTCCTAATCTATAATGCCAGTAACCACTTGACAGAGCTGTTATGAAGGTTAAATGAGTTAATGTAATTAAAGTATTTAGAATAGTTTCTGGCATGCGGTATACTTTTAAAAAGTTTAGTTATTAATATGTATCCACACTATGTTAAATGTTGGGGAATAAGAATAGAGATCAGTTCTGTTTTTAAGGAATTTGGAGTTTATGGGAGAAACTCAGAAAGGCAAACAAAAGAGGATGGGCCTAAACCTTCCTGAAAGTTCAGAGAAGGTTTCACAGAGGAGATGACATTTTTAAGTAATCCTTAAAGTTTAAGATTTTGCCAGTAGAGAAGAAGATTAAAAGGTGTTCAAGGTTGAGGAGATAGAATAAGAGGAGGTCCATAGACATTCCAGTAAATCGTATAAGTTTCTAAGGTATGTGAGTCATATTCAACCTATATAAGAGAAAGGATTTGATTATATAATGGATTCGTTAGTTACTGTTCAACATAGAATACCTCTATGGAATAGTTCTTGTACCCATTAATGTCTGGTAATTCTTTCATTTGTCTGGCAACAAATTTATTTCTGATCTGATCTAAACCACATTGGTTAAATGTGGTTAAGATAAGAAGACAAAAAGCCTGATAGCCTCTATATGTGTAACTTCTACCTTCTATACTATAGCCCATTGGGATATGATAAGTTATTTAGAGTGTCACGTCCTAGTCATTGTATACACTCTTTCATAGTGTCTTCCACCATACGCAGTACTTTTAGTGCAACCTAGTCCATTCTGACTAGGAAGAGAAGTGACTTAATCTTTTTTAGTCAGCTTTGTTGAAGAATAATTGACAAAAATTGTATACATCCAAAGTGTAAAATGTGAAGTGCCTTGTACTTAATAGTCTCAACCCACAAACTAATAGGGGCTAGGATTTGTCTGTCATCTATATGCCTAACTTTAATTGTGTAGCACTGAAATTCCCCTAAGGGAATTATATTTACCCCATGCCCTATAGTAACCTACACAAATAAACTGAAAATGAGATAATGCACAGGAATCTTAGCATTGCTGCCCATCACCTTTGTCTTTTATGCTATCTGTATACTATGACTTGCCAATTATATCAAATCTTTTCTGACAACAAATCTTCACCAAACTTCAGCTAGTTCTCCCATGTTTCTGGGTCTAATGTTCATTCATATGAACCAAGTTCCTTTCCCATAATCCTTATCCTATCAAGTTGTAAATGTCCTCACTTTTTCTAATGAAAAGGGGCTAAAGTGCTAGGTGGCTATGTGGCTTACAGCATCTGAATTATGATCTCAAAAGAGCTAAGATAGGTTAATCTTTTTTTCCCTATGAAATGTTTCTTTCTTTTTTTTTTTTTTTTTTTTGGTTTTTTGGCCGGGGCTGGGTTTGAACCCACCACCTCCGGCATATGGTACCGGCGCCCTACTCCTTGAGCCACAGGCGCCGCCCTTCCCTATGAAATGTTAAAGAAACAGACATAAGTCATATGAAAAGAGACCAATATAGACCAATATATAGACCAATCATCATTAGAAAGAGGTAAATGAAATGAGGATTATACTTATATCTGACAAATCCCAGCAGGTTTTAATACTTTTCTCTATAGTATTTTTAATATGACATATGCTAAAGACATAGGATAAAATACAGTATAGAGTTATGCAAGGGTCACATGCTTGAACTTGAATAGTTATTCCTAGCAAACTCTCAAATTGGTGCTGCCTATGGGACTGCAGCCATATAGAATGTGGTTCCTGTAAGGCAAGTAGCATAGATAAAATTGAGGAGGATTTTAGGGACCCTCCTATGTGGCCATGGAAGTACCTGGTATCCACTCTCCCTCCAAGGAGCAGTATGGTCACAGCAACTGTGTCTGTAGACCCCTTATATCTTGGCTTTCAAAATGACACCCACCTGAAGCTACTGTTACCTCTGACATTTGTGGAATTCCATGTGGGTTCCTTTTCTGGAACAATGTCTCTGTGAGGTCTCTAGGAAGCTTCCTATGTTAGGTCTGAGGCCCATGTAGGTCAAAGGTTCTCCTATATGTTCCTATAGCCATGATCATGCAATTCATTTAAGAGTGTAGAGAAGCCTGGGGGTTCTCTCTTACTGTTTTCCCATACCCCAAAGCTTCTCCTGACTCTTCACTGGTCCTTAACTCAGCAAGCTGCCTTGAATCCTCTCCTCACTTACTTTTGGTTCTTCCTTATGGTGAATCTTAGCATTATCTTCTAGACAGTCTATTAAAAAATGTGAGTATCTGATTCCTATTCTGGTTTCTTTTCATGGAGGAGGCACATCCTACCTGTGTCTAGTAAGCCACCTTTTTCCTTTCCCCTTAATATTAATAATATTAAGTTTTTGAAAGAATTTAGAAATAAGTTAATGTGGACAGTTCTTTCATACATATTCTTTGGCTATATCCCTGGAGGATCCCATTTCTCTTATACAAATGACCTATGAGAATAGGAAGGATAAAAGGAAAAACATGGACATGTTTATTTAATTCTAAGTCACTGACTACAAAAAATTCCATTCAATCTTGTATTGAAGATTTAATTTCCACTTCAAGATAAAATGTTCCAATTTTACCACCTTTTTCTACTTCAAGTCATATGCAGTTATAGTTTCTTCTTTCTCTTATTTTATTTTCTGTTTTCACCCTCAAACTCTATGCTTCAGTCTGACTGGTTTCTTCTCAGTTTCTCAGACACATTATTCTCACTTGTGCCTGAAGGCCTTACTAAACTTCTCAGGGAAGATTTCTTGGCCTTGAAACTGGGTTAGAACCACCACAGAATTTGTACTTCCTCACACCTATTTTATTTATTTAATGTGTGGTGTCTTCTCCAGAGCCTCAGGTCTATGAGATTATAACTTATATTAATATTTACCTTGTTCATTACTGTAGACTCAGTATGCTCAGTACTTAGCATACAATAATCAAGTTCCTGTTAGAGCTTTCAGGAAGCTCTCCAGATAACTTAAAAGTTGCATCACTGCTTTCGTTAGGAATAATATATGGTAGGCATTATATGAATTTCTGCTTGCTTATAATTAGCCCTGTAGACATCACATTTTTTGCCGTAGGAATGCTTTTATCCTCCCAACTAGATTAGAGGCCCATTGGTGGGTAGAATAAAGTTGTATTACTTGATAACACATATCATGGCTGTCATCATGCTCTTAAGTTAAAAAAATAAGTGCTGTTGTATAAGATACCTAGAAACAAGAATACCTCCAAATATAGAGATAATCTTATCTTCTTGTCCAAGCTATGTTGAGTCTTATTTTGGACTTAAATAGGCTTGAATATTTTTCATGCACCAGTATACATCATGCATTTGAATTACACGAAGACTAAATATGTTTAATTTCAAGAAACTAACTACAATTTCATTCATAACAGTTATACATAGGCACAAGTTAACATCTTTCAAAGTTATTTCTGCTCATAAACATTTAAAATAATGAGAAGTAAACTGGTTTTACATTTGTTGCTTCACAACCATATAGAATATTTTAATCATTACATTTATTTACTTACAAAGGATCAGGTATCAGACTTGCGTAAACCCCATAGAGAAATGTTTAAAAATGCATTTGGTGTCTCATCAAGTATCAGGCATCTGTTATTTTACTTTGGTACACACACATGAACATGCATACACACACCTCATTCATCTTGACCTGTTCTGTTGGAATAACAGTTCCTGAAAACATAGTGAGATTATAGAGTTAATAGGACAATTTTTAGCTTGATGATATTCCCTTTTTAGGTAAAAGTGTAAAACATGAGCTCTTTCTCAGCAGTACCACCTTAGAACCCATTATTCAGCCTAGACTTACATGCCAGATTTGGTACTTTTCACATAGTAGGTATGTGGTAATGTTTTATTTAATTTAAGTAGTTAGTAATGCTGTCCAGTCCATGAAAACTAAACATCTTCTATTAAAGCATAATATCCTTGGTATGGAATTTTAATGAACATTTTTTGTAGCAATAAATCAGATTAATTACATAATAATTATTATTATATCAATAATATATTAATATACAATATGTTAGTATATATATTATTTACATATGAATATAATATTTATATTAATTATATAAGCACATACTTATATTATGTGATTGGCTAAAAAGATAGTTTTGGTTGTGGCTCAACGTCTTGCACTCTTTTCTGGTTGCTTGTTTAATTCTGTAAATTAATTTAAACTTGAAAATAATACATAGTTTTAAGTCATGATATGATGACTATAAGTTCTTAAGTATCTAAGGAGTTACCTTTTTCTATTGTCCTTTCATTTGCTTTAGGCCTAGAAGATTGCTCTGTAAAGGTCTTAGCAAAATAACTAAGAAAATGCCACGAAAGCTATGTTAACTAGTGTGATAAAAATGTGTCAAACGGTCTATGAACCAAGTGTATGGTGCCAGATGATCATACTAATGTACACAGCTATGATTTAATAAAAAATAAATAAATAAATAAATAAAAGAGCAAGCAGGCTTTCACTAAACCAGTAGTTCCCAAACTTCTCTATGCAGGAGTATGACCTGGAATGTGGGTCAAGAATTTGCACGTTATGAATTTCTTTCCTCAGTTGATTGTGATTTAGATGTCCCATGGAGCCATCTTCTAGGAAATATTACCATAAAATTTGTTACCTGGCTGGTGAAAGAGAAAGCTAGTTTGGCAACAGCTTAGCAAAACCAAAACAATCTAGGCTTGGGTTTTGATAAATAAAGTATGATGTGTGAAATGGTACAAAAATTAAATAAAAATTTATTCTATTAAAGATAAGAGGGACCAGATAGGACAGGGGATATTTGAGGGCTTAATCTTCGTTAACACATTTTTCTAATAACATAATACAATTATATGGTACTGATGCTTCAGCAATAGTAGTACATAAAGGAGAAGCAAAGGAATCCTTTAGGATATTCAGTAGTCCTTGCTTTCATGCTGGAGGAAATACTGTGAGATAGATGAAGACCCACTAAAGAGTCTTCTTAAACTTTGCCATGTATGTTGAATTTCTTTTTTTGCTCCAGATCACTTAATTAGGTTTATGGAATGAGAAAGATGACAACTGAATCTGGGATCTTTGCAAAGTTTCAACTTGGATTTAAAAAATGATTGTGCTGGTAAGGGAGAGGAATCTGGCAAATGCCAATTTCATATGTGCATAATGTGGTTAATTCTACTATAAACTTCTATCTTGGCTACCCATAGAAATATTCATTTATTTGGCTTGAATTATATCTGAGCAGAAGAGAAGCAATCTTGACAAAAGCTTCTGTTTAAGAACTTTATAAACCAGCTCGACAAAGGAATATAGGATTTGTGACATGCTGGATGAATGTTTTGAGCAAATTTTATACACTAGAAAATGACAGAGCAATACAAATATTTACCCATTGGCATAAAATAACACTTGGAGTTTATTTATAGAAACTCTTTCAAGGTGCTATTAGAAAAACTCTTGTTAGGTAAAGAGATTTTATAATGGAACTGTGATTGTGCATTGCCTAAATCAGCAATTGAAAATTATAATATCCATTTGAGCTGTGTTATTCTGGTAACTTGTACCATTGTTCTCCCCCAAGTCTGACCTCTACCCTGGAGAAAAAAGTACCTGAGATGTGCAGGGTCATGCTAACATAGTACATGAAATAGTTATAAATCTCCTGGTGAAAAATTCACAAGGCCTGTGTTTGCATCCAGACTCTTTGAATTATAGAATTATGGGATCTGTATGCTTTCTCACTTTTTAGTTTCTTCATCTATCAAATGTGGACAATTTAGCTTTTCACAACATTTTATTTAAAATTATTCTAAACCAATTATTTCTCTAAACTCTCATTAAAAGTTGTGTAAGATAGGTTAGACAGAGTCAATATACCATGTTAAAAAAAAAAAAAAACTGTTACAAAGAAAGACAGTATTGGCTTGACTAAGTCTTGCATTCACAGATAAATTAACATTTATAACAACCATGGAGTTCAAACTACGATTCAGATCATCGGCATGGGGATAGGTAGACTACAGCAATAGAAGTAAACACCATGTTGAAGATATTGGGGTAACTCAGAGGTAGCATTTGAGATATTTGTCAGCATAAAATATGTCAGGAAAAGATGTTTCCTCTTTAGGACCAATTTCTTGACATAAAACAAGAAGGGATATCTGTCTTGAATGAAAAGTTATCTCCATTAGGCTCCAGAACTATTCTGTCCAATATGGTAGCCACACACAGTTATTTAAATTTAAATTAATTAAAATTAAATACAATTTAAAGCTCAATTCCTCAATAATACTAGACATATGTCAGGTGTTCAATAGCCACATGTATTGATTGGTTACCATATAGGAAAACAAAGACATAAAACATTTCTATAATTATAGAAAGTTCTATTGAACAGCTTTCCTCTGGAGTAATACCTAACCAAGAAAAGTGATTGGATATAAAAAACTATCCTAGTAATTTTGTTTTTTGGAAAACATGAACACACAGGTTCTTTATTTAAACATTCTTTTCTTCTTCTTTTCCTTATTTTGTCAACATTTGATTGCATTTCCCATCCATACACTGTTTCCATCTTGTCCTAGCGTAGACTTTGGATAGGATTAGCAAAATGTTTCAGAAACAGAATCAATCTGTATGGGTGAAAGGGAAGAAAACACAAATCATATACTATGCTGTAATTCCCCCCGAACAGAAACTAGTGGGAAGAAAATCATTATTTTGGGTAATGTTTTCAATTTGGAAGAATTAACTGGAAGGCTGGGGATTTTTTTCTTTCTTTTTTTTTTTTTTTGTGGGTTTTTTTTGGCCGGAGCTGGGTTTGAACCCACCACCTCCGGCATATGGGACTGGCGCTCTACTCCTTGAGCCACAGGCGCCACCCGGGATTTTTTTCTTGTTTTTGTGTCTCCTTATCTCTCAAATAATATGTTAAGTTAGATAACCTCTAAAAGTCTTTGTTTTTATTTATTTATTTATTTATTTATTTATTTATTTATTTATTTATTTATTTTGTAGAGACAGAGTCTCACTTTACTGCCCTCGGTAGAGTGCCATGGCATCACACGGCTCACAGCAACCTCCAGCTCTTGGGCTTACGTGATTCTCTTGCCTCAGCCTCCCGAGCAGCTGGGACTACAGGCACCAGCCACAATGCCCGGCTATTTTTTTGTTGCAGTTTGGCTGGGGCTGGGTTTGAACCCGCCACCCTTGGTATATGGGGCCAGTGCCCCACTCACTGAGCCACAGGCGCTGCCCCTTTGTTTTTGTTTTTTAGTATGTTATATAGTGAGGGTCAAAAAAGATTCTGTTCTGAGTGAAAAGTTGAATTAATGGCTTCTGAGAGTTTTTCCAATTCTAAGATTCTACAAAGGACTTCTATTTTTTCCTATAATTTTAAT
The DNA here is from genome assembly GCF_027406575.1 of Nycticebus coucang. Taxonomy (NCBI): domain Eukaryota; kingdom Metazoa; phylum Chordata; class Mammalia; order Primates; family Lorisidae; genus Nycticebus; species Nycticebus coucang. The sequence goes on along the minus strand of NC_069804.1, from coordinate 147,587,854 downwards.
TGTGCTTTGGAACATATGTGTCCATTGAATACAACTTTTTTTCTAACCACCAATTACAAATTAACTATTCCGAGTTGCAATTTGGGAAGTTTGATATTTTATGTAAGTCCTAAGATAACCACAAAGAAAAAAGCCTCTAGTAGATACAAAAAATAAATAAATAAATAAAAGATACAGAGAAAAGTATCAAAATATTTTACTACAAAAGTTCAATAAGTCACAAAGACAGCAACAATTGTCAAACCATTTTTGAAGCCATGTTCTTCAAAGAGCAAATAAAGATCAGTTTTATGGCCATGGATTTTTATTTTGAACTATAAACAAGAAATAAAAGGGCTATTTAGAAAAAGAGGAAGGAAGAGAAACCAAAAAGGACTGATATTGAAGGCATGTGAAAACTAACTTTGTTTTTATTGTGAGTTGTTAGGGGAAGGGGTGAGAAGGTAGGGAGAAGAAAACCAATGATCACATTAATGAGGCTGAAAGCTTTCGAAATGTCCTCTAGGTAGATTATCCACCTAAGAAATAGGAACATTAAACTGCCACTTATGCCAGAGAAGAATATGGTATAATTACATCTTTCACAGTAGAAAATAAAAAAGATGAATGATATAATTTTCAAGAATTCTCAAGTAGTGTTTTAGAGGCTGAACTCATAGCAACCAAGGATGGTGCCTTAGAAAATCTTCCTGGTGCTACTATTTCTACAAGCATCTTCAACAGACTGGAGGCAAGAAACCTAGATTTCACTCACAGCTTTGCCACTAAATGATTGACATTGGTCTGGCCACTTCCTTCCTTTGGGATAATTTACCCTAAATGTAAAACAATGTTTTTTTTTTAATTCACAGACCAGATAATCACTAAAGTTCCTTCTATCATTATCATTCTCTAATTTATTAAGGATCACCGTGACAATAATGATGATAGCTTCCACTTATTTCCTGTTTCCTATATGATATGAACTATTCGAGATACTTAATATGAAGTTAGTTCTTATTTGGTGTTTATAACAGTGAGGTAGTAATGATTATAACCACTACTGTTTATGCAAAAATGTGAGACCTCCGAGGTATTAGATAAGTTGTCCAAATTACCAGCTGATAAAGCCAGAATTTCAACATGAATCTGTCTGATTGTATAGGTCAAGTTCATAAGCACTGCACTGCTTTCCAACCTAGTATGAGCCAATAATGTAAATTGCAGTATATATTGACCTCATAGGAAAATGCCATTTGTTTGTATTTTCTCCTCCTTTGAAGTTGCTCTAAAATTTTCCAACCCATTAAATGTTTTTGATATCATTATTGACTGAATATTTTCTTTGTCAAAAGCACTATGCAAAATGCTTTGTATGAATTAATTAATACAATTCTTAGAAACTCCTGTGAAATTTAAACTGTTATTATCCCTTTCTATGAGGAGAAAACTGAGGCATCAAATTTGGTAATATAATTGCAATGATACAGATGGGGAATGATAGGCAAATTCACACTCAGCTTTATCTGACTTTAGATGAAATCCTTTTCTATTGCTTTGTGTTTATATTCTTGGACAAAATAGTAGAGATTGATAAAGAAAATCTTCCCCAGGGAAAGCAGACCATACATACCCCAGCATGCTCCTCAATTACTCATGCAGCTATTTCGAGGATATCAAGATGTGTGGAACCTTAAAACATCTGGCACTGAAGCCAACAGGAAATGAGGATGGATGAGAAAAACCACATTTGGGATCATTGAGTGGGTTTATGTTGCCCCCACAGCATTATGTACTGTTTAATTTGGTTGACTGTTTTTCTATTTCTAAAGTTATTGAACAGTTGGCACATATTTGCCTAACACTAGATTCTCATGAAGAATTAATATTTGTTTTTCCAGCATATGTCAGTAGAAATCAAGTCTTGAATCTGCTTACTACGGGAACATAGCATATTAAACACTTAGCAAACCTAGGCAAAAGAAGTATAAGGAAATATTAAATATCCTAAGTTGTATTGGGAAAAAAATAGAGTCCTAATAAGAAAAGAAACACAAGAGGCTTTAACAATTTCTCTCCAAAGGAACTACATATTCTTAAAATATCATTCAAGCCCTTAAACTTTTTCTTTACTGTGAGATAAACTTATCTATTTTCTATAGAATAGAGTTACTCTGGTAATAAAGTTCTCATGAAATAATGTTTTGTTAATTAAATACTATTTTCTCATAAATATTCATAAAAAACAACCATTTTATCTGAAGCCAACAGAAAAAAAGTATATATCCTTCAGTAGATTGAATAGAAAATACATCTTGGCTTAATAAAACAACTATGTTACCATAAAGATTTTGGTACCCCAGTAATTTTGTATAGCATTTTGTCAACTATGAATATTTGATCAATTTGTACTCCTGCTTTTTCCCAGGTTTGGAATTCCTGAATTGTTTGACTCAATTGTAGTTCATGGAAATTCCTTCATTTAGAAGAATATATGATGTCTCCTAAGGCCCAGTGACAATATTCACTTGCACAAGTATAAGCTTTTCTATTATGACCATTGTTTAGTTGTAGAGTTGCACTTAATAATATAATAGTTGCATTTAATAATGAAGTGTACTCCTTTATCATGGTTGCAAGCCCAATTTGAAAATATTCTTGCTTCCAGTAAGGGATCTTATACTTTTTATCTATATCCCTATAAATAAGGTTGCATAAAAATAATATTTTAATAAGACAAAGAAATACAAATATGAGGTATTTTGGAAGCTTGTTTCTATGTAGATGGAATTTGTATAAAGTAAAATCATATTGCCCTATGAAAGCAGATAACCACTTCTTGAATAAGTAAGTCTGGCCCTGCCTTACAGATCAATAATTAAATCCTGTTGAAAAATTATTTGCTAGCTAAACATTGGGGAGAGGAGAAAATTTAAATTCATGTCTAAATATCACCAGGTAGCTGTTTTATATAGTTAAAAATAAGTTGGGCTCATAAACCCTTAAGGCTGGAAGGAACTTCTGAAATCAGTTTAACTTTTTAAAATTTATAGGTAAAGAAAATTAAGGCTATAAAAGAAAAATGATAGGACCAAGGCCACACAGCTAATCAATGGTTGAACTAGCACATAAATGAGACTGGCATTGTACACACTAGACAACCCACTGATAGACTACATTTCAAACTACAGTTGAAATATTAAGTATACTTGAAGATTGGGAAGATGTTCGAACTACAGAAACCTCACATTGTTGGCTTTATTTTAAGAAAAATTCCAAGAGCCAGAGAGCACTGAGACTTATTCTGTATTGTACTCGGGGAGAATGAATTAGGTTTCAGTAGAAGTGATTTAAGTGGTAGGTTTTCATTTCACAGTTGATCAAAGCAAAGACAGAGACCATTTGGTGCCTTTTTCAATGTCTGCCAAAAGTTACTTCGTGTCTCAAATACGGATTCTTTCATTGATGTGCAGACAGAATTTAGCCCCCAAGGAAGCCCGTAGAATTGGTTGAATGCCAGAGCTAGTTTATTTCTTTGGTGAAATTGAACTGTTCTTATACTTTTAAATAGAACTTGATTTCATTTTTTTCAGTTTGTTCCTAATGGATGAACTGATAAAGCTTGGGTTTTATTTAATTCTGTTTTTATACTCTATATAGCCTTTAAAAAATTATTTTTCATTTAATTTGTAAATGCCAATTTGGAAAATAGATTTAGCATTCTCTAAAATTAGTGCACTAAGAAGATTTCTATATGGCATGGAATATAAGAAAAATCATATTATCAAAAGAGTTATCCTTTGATTTCCCTCTTTTCTAATGTCAAACATGAAAACATCAGTAAAAGTTAATCTAGACAAAATCTCCATCCAGACCTTAAACTTCAGCTGTCTCTCTTCAGATCCTCACCAATGCACTATAAACAGATACAATTAAATGCACACCAGTGCAGAGAGGAAGAACTGCAGAGACACAACAACTAGGGATATAAAACGAAAGATCATTCATCTTAAGAGTATGACCATTGTGGTGCATTTTATACATTGAATTTTTTCAGTCCTTTTTGATAAATACCTTTGGAGACTGAATAATTTCCCAAATTCATTTTAAAATCATCTCACAATTAGAAACTTGATTCAAGTGATGTGACAGCTCACTTTAAATTAAAATAAAAGCCTATGTATTATTGATGTTACCTGAACTAAAATATACTGGACTATCTGTGGATTTTCTAAAGTGAGTTTCATCAGGTTTAACATAAGGCAATTCACATTTTTTGTTTGTTTGTTTCAAAAAAACAACAAAAAAAGAAGTCATTCTGGGAATACAGCAAATTATGTATATAGTTCATTTTGGGTTAGGCTTTAGAGATGATTCAAAATCTCATATTTCTATCAGCTACCTATCTGGTTCTGCAATTAAGGAGTCCAGAATACAAGAGCACTCAAATATAACGTAAACTTGGAGTCCCTACTACACCCATGCAATGATATGTTAGCTGGTACCCATTCCCGAGAAGTCAATGGGGAGCCCAGAAACTATCAAGTCTGAATATTAGCAAATCATAAACATGACTTATGAAAATACATAAAAATTAACTCCACATAAAGTGTGACTAATTGTCCTCATATCAAAATTGAGTACATAGGATTCATGCTTCTCCATTCTTGTGATGCTTTACTAAGAATAATGTCTTCCACTTCCATACTTTATGGGGGCAAGACATGATTGCAAGAGGGACTTTACCTAACAATTGCAATCAGTGTAACCTGGCTTATTGTACCCAACAATAAAAAAAAAATAAAAAATAATGAAAAAAAAATTAACTCCACATTAATGATGGCAAAGACATGACACTTAGTCTAAAAAAAGAAGAAATTACATAAAAAAACATTATATTGAATTTGGCTTACAGATTTAAAGACAAATGTCATCTGTTGCTAAAATTCTCACCAATCCTTCTGTTATGTATTGCACCATTTGGTTAACTACAGATTAGTATGCTATTTGTCAATGTGGCCTGGAGAACACTTTGGAATTGCTCTACCTTTTAAAGAGGAAAATGTAGGCAATTTTCTACATATCTTAAAAACATTTTCTATATATTTTATGACAAAATCTTTTTACATTAAATATTAAAATAGTCAATGAAATTTACCTTATTTTTCTGAAGACGCTGCCTGCATAGAAACAGTCTGATAGAGGCTTACAAAACCATTAGTCTTAATCAAAAGCTATTATGACCAGTTCAAGTCAATTTTAAAGAATATCTTTCTTAAAAAAATACCTGCAATGCACTTTGGGAATTTCTTTTATGTTAAACAGTATGCTGCAATACTAAATGATTCAATATATTTCAGCAAAGCAAAATAAAAAAATCTATAAAATTTAAAAAGAGTTATTGATGCCATAGATGACTATATTGGATACAAAAAAATGGAATTATAACATCTATTCATTGAAGAAAAATGTACATTCCAATGTTTCCTTCAAAACTGTCTGAAAATATAGTTTAGCATGGTCAGTATGGAAATAAGTATGAGGGTTCCTCAAAAAATTAAGAATAGAACTATCATACAATCAGGCAAGAGAAGGAAATAAAGGTCATCCAAATGGGAGCAGAGGAGGTCAAACTCTGCCTCTTTGCTGACGATATGATCTTATACTTAGAGAACCCCAAAGACTCAACCACAAGACTTTTGGAAGTTATCAAAAAATATAGTATTGTCTCAGGGTATAAAATCAATGTCCATAAGTCAGTAGCCTGTGAATATGCCAATAACAGATGAGATGATAGGCTAATTAAGGACACGATCCCTTTCACCATAGCTGCAAATAAAATGAAATGCCTAGAAATATACCTAACAAAAGAGGTGAAGGACCTCTATAAAGAAAATTATGAAACCATAAGAAAAGAAATAGCAGAGGATATTAACAAATGGAAGAACATACCATGCTCATGGCTGGGAAGAATTAACATTGTTAAAATGTATATACTTGCCAAAGCAATCTACTGATTCAATGCCATCCCTATTAAAATACCAACATCATACTTTCAAGATTTGGAAAAAAATAATTCTTCATTTTGTATGGAATCATAAAAAAAACAAACATATAGCTAAGGAAGTTCTTAGTAGTAAAAACAAAGCTTGTATTGGCACAAAAATAGAGACATAGACATCTGGAACCAAATAGAAAACCAGGAGATGAAACTAACATCTCACAGCCACCTAATCTTTGATAAACCAAATAAGAACATACACTGGGGGAAAGAATCCCTATTTAATAAATGGTGCTAGGAGAACTGGATATCCACATGTAAAAGACTGAAACTCTACCTGCACCTTTCTCCACTCACAAAAATTGATTCAAGATGGATAAAAGACCTAAATTTAAGGCACAAAATGATAAAATGAAAAGCACTTGAAGGTATCAGCCCAGGGAATGACTTTATACAGAAGACTTCTGTGGCAATTGCTACAACAAGTATAAACAAATAGGCTTTTATTAGACTGAAAAGCTTCTGAACAGCTAAGGAGATAACAACCAAAGCTAATAGACAACCTACACAATGGGAAAGGATATTTCCATACTTCAAAATGGGCAAAAGCTTGATAACCAGGATCTACCAAGAACTCAATTAATCCACATAAAAAAAAGCCAACAATCCCTTATATCAATGGGCAGGAGAGATGAATAGAACCTTTGCTAATGAAGACAGGCGAATGGCTGACAAACATGAAAAAAATGCTCATCATCCCTAATTATTGGAGAAATGCAAGTCAAAACCACCTTGAGATATCATCAACCCCCAGGAAAATGGCCTACATCACAAAATCTCAAAACTACAGATGCTGGCATGGATGTGGAAAGAAGATAATACTTTTAACCTGGCGGTGGTTCTGCAAGCTAACACAACCTGTTTGGAAGGAAATATGGAGAACCCACAAAGAACTCAAATTAGACCTCCCATTTGAGATGCATTACTCAGCATCTACCCGGAAGAAAAAAAATCCTTTTTCCATAAGGACACCTTCAATAGACTCTTTATTGCAGCTCCATTGCCAAAATGTGGAAACAGCCTAAATACCCACCAACCCAGAAATGGATTAACAAGCTGTGGTACATGTATACCCTGGAATACTATTCAGTCATTTAAAAACATGGAGACTTTATATCTTTTGTAATAACCCTGATGGAAGTGGAACACATTATTATTAGTAAAGAGTCACAAGAGTGGAGAAGCAAGAATCCTATGTACTAAATTCTCATATGAGAACAGTTGATGATCTAGTATATGGTTTGGGGTGAGAGAAGGGGAGAGCAGAGAAAAGGAAGGAGGGAGCTGGGGGAGGGAGAAACAGAGAGGGAAGGAGGGAGGGAGAGAGTGGGTGGGTGAAGGGAAGAGCAGAGAGAGGAAAGGAGAGAGGGGTGGAGGAAGGGAAGAGCACAGAGAGGGAAGGAGGGAGGGAGATGGATGGGCGTGATGGTGTGTGACACATCTTTTGGGGGCAGGACACAATTATAAGAGGCACTTTACCTAACAAATGCAATCAATGTAACCTGGTTCTTTGTAACCTCAATGAATCCCCCAAAACAACAACAACTACAACAACAAAAGAATAGAATTATCATAATCCAGCAATCACCCTTCCAGGTATATATCCAAAAGAAAGGAAATCAGTATACAAAAGGATGTCTGCAACCCCATGTTTATTGCAGCATTATTCACAATAGCCAAGATACAGAATCAACCTGAGTGTCCATCAGTGGATGCATAGATAAAGAAAACATGCTATATACACAATGGGATACTATTCATCCATAAAAAAGAATGAAATTTTGTGATTTGTGACAATATGGATGAACATGGAGGACATTATATTAAATGAAATAAGCCAGGTAATAAAAGACAAATAGCACATAATCTCAGTCATATGGAGAATCTATAATAGTTGATCACATAGAAGTAGAGAGTGTAATAGGGGTTACCTGAAGCTAAGTGGGTTGGGAAGATAAGGAAATGTTGGGCAAAGGATACGTAATAAGAATTAGATAGGAGGAATAAATGTCAAGTGATCTTTTGCACAGCAAGGTGACCGCACATAATAATGAAATATTGTGTTGAAAAATGTAAAGAGAGTGGATGCTATATGTTCTTATGAACATCATAACTATGTGAGGTAATGCATTTGTTTATTAGCTAGATTTAACCATTTCATGTGTAGATATTTCAAAACATGTTATATGTGATAAAAACTGTACCCCTTTCCCTCTTGATATTTCATGTATGAGCTTTGGACTTGTTGAATTTCAAATCAGTATGTTTTTTATTTCCTAATATATGATAATGTTGCCTGAAGTGCAGTTTAAGTAAATTTTCAAACAGTTTTACATGTGAAAAAAATAGGGCTTTAGGATTTTAATTTCTCTGTGTAAGTCAAATATGATGATGCATTTATATCTGCATAGTAATTGCAAATAACTACTCAATCCAACAGATGAAAATTAACCTGCAAGGTCTTGACAGCTCTGAGGGTGTGGGCATCAATTATGTTCTGGCACATTGTTAGCATTAACCCATTTGTGAACCAGTCCGATCTAAATTAGATAACGAACAATTTAAAGTGTTTATAATTACTACAGAAGGGTATGCTCTGACTTTAAATGAGCAGGAACAAAGACTTATATTTTCACCACTGAGAGATGAGTAATTGTTCTCAGAAAAAAATTTGACAGCTAATAGAGATACGTAAGGGGACACAATGCCTGTAGTTTGAAATAGTTGAGAGGGTGTATGGATGTAATTAGTAGAGATAAAGTCCAGCTACCTATAGATGAGAACTCAAATAGAGTAGCTTAAATATAACAGAGTTACTTCTCTCTCATGTAAAACAAGTGCTGAGATAGACAGTTAAGGTCTAGTATAATGGCTCCAATGTCATCACAGGGCCAGAGTTGTCCAGATTTTTGCAGTTTGATTCCTATGATAGGGCCTTCATTTTTATAATCCAAGAGGGCTAATGCTCCTCCAGTCATCATCTTCAGAGTTAAAGCAGCAAGATAGAGGAAAAAAGGAAGACCATGTGCCCCTTACTTATAAGGAGACCTCTGAAAGCCCCACACAAGCCCCATATAACCTTATTCATATGCCACCCTCAGGTGCTAAGGAGGTTAAAAAATGCAGTGTTTTAGTGTGCACCTCTAAAACACCAGATTCTGTTAATTTCAATAGAATAACAGCATACATAATTGGTAGCTAACTATCAATCTTTAAGATGCTTACTTTGGGGACAATTAACAAGATAAAGAAAATCTTGCTCAACTGAGAACCAATTAGTTACTTAGTTTTTTTGTATCTCTGACACCACCAGCAGTTTTCATAGTTTGGCATCTTTTACTGATCATGAGTACCATCCATATTTTATTGACAACACATCTATTAATAATTTTAATGTTTCCCAATACTTAAAATGTGGAAACAGCCTAAGTGTCCTTCAACCACGGAATGGATTGGCAAGTGGTATATGTATACCATGGAATACTATTTAGCCATTAAAAATGGAGATTTTGCAGCATTTGTATTAAACTGGATGGAGGTTGAACACATTATTCTTAGTGAAGCATCACAGGAATGGAGAAGTATGAATCCTTTGTATTCAACTTTGATGTGAGGACAATTAGTGACAATTAATGACAAGGTGGTGGGAGGGAAGGGGATTGCAGACAGAGAGAGAAGGAGGTAGGAGGGTGAGGGAAAGGAAAATAAAAAAATAAGAATAATAATTTTCATGTTTCCTAGAGATTTAAAACATCACTTATGGAGAGTTGAATGTATTTTATTTCTATTCTATTATGTTGAATTTATTCAATTCTAGTTCCTATAAGGAAGAGTTCTTAAGAAGGTGGTCTGATGTCTTAACTTTATTTTTTATTTTTTTATTAAATCATAGCTGTGTACATTAATGCAATTATGGAGTACAATTTGCTGGTTTTATATACAGTTTAAAATACTTTTATCAAACTGGTTAACATAGCCTTCACTGCATTTTCTTAGTTATTATGTTAAGATATTTATATTCTATCCTTAGTAGATTTAACATGTACCCTTGCAAAATGCACCATAGGTGTGGTCCCACAAATTACTCTCCCTCCACCCATACAGCCCCCAACCCTCCCTTCCCTCTCCTCTTTCCCCTTCATCTTGGGCTATAGTAAGGTTATAGCTTTCATATGGAAATGTGGGTGCTTATAAATCAGTTTGATAGTAGGGCTAAGTACATTGGATACTTTTTCTTCCATTTTTGAGATACTTTACTAAGAAGAATATGTTCCAGCTCCATCCATGTAAACATGTAAGAGGTAAAGTCTCCATCTTTCTTTAAGGCTGCAATATATTCCATGGTGTACATATACCACAATTTATTAATCCGTTTATGGATTGATGGCACTTGGGCTTCTTCCATGACTTAGCAATTGGGCTGCGATAAACTTTCTGGTGCAAATATCTTTGTTATAAAGGGAGTTTTGGTCCTCTGGATATATACTTAATAGAGGAATTGAAGGATCAAATGGCAGGTCTATTTTTAGATCCCTATGTAATCTGCAAACATCTTTCCAAAAGGAACATATTAATTTTCATTCCCACCAGCAATGTAGAAGTATTCCCTTTTCTCCACATCCATGCCAATAGCTATAGTTTTGGGATTTTGTGATGTGAGCTGATCTTACTGGAGTTAGATGATATCTCAAAGTGGTTTTGATTTGCATTTCTCTGATGATTAAGGATGATGAGCATTTTTTTCATGTGTCTGTAGGCTGTGCGCCTGTCTTCTTTTTTAAATTAATTAATTAATTAATTAATTTAAAAAAATTATTATTACATTATAGCTGTGTACATTAATGCAATCATGAGGCACCATACACTGGTTTTGTATACTGTTTGACATATTTTCATCACACTGGTTAACATAGCCTTCCTGGCATTTTCTTAGTTATTGTGTTAAGACATTTATATTCTACATTTAGTAAGTTTCACATGTACCATTGTAAGATCACCTGTCTTCCTCAGAGAAGTTTCTTTTCAAGTCACCCCTTGCCCACGCTGAGATGGTATCATTTGTTCTTTTCTTGCTAATACATTTGAGTTCTCTATGGATTCTGGTTATTAAACTGTTGTCAGAGACAAAACCTGCAGATATCTACTCCCATTCTGAGGGCTGTCTGCTTGCTTTACTTACTGTGTGCTTGTGTGTGCAGAAGCTTTTTAGTTTGATCAGATCCCAGTAATGCATTTTTGGTGTTGCTTCAATTTTCCGGGGGAGGGAGGATGGTCTTCCACTTAAAATATTCTCCCAGGCCGATTTCTTCAAGTGTTTTACCTGCACTTTCTTCTAGTATTTTTATAGTTTCATGTCTTAAGTTGAAATATTTAATCCAGTGACAGTCTATCTTAGTTAATGGTGAAAGGTGTGGGTCCAGTTTCAGTCTCCTACAGATTGCCAGCCAGTTAACCCAGCACCATTTGTTAAATAGAGAGTCTTTTCCCCACTGAATGTTTTTAATTGGCTAATCGAAGATGAAATGACGGTAAGTAGCTGGGTTCATCTCTTGGTTCTCTATTCTATTCCATACACCTACCTCTCTGTCTTTGTGCCAGTACCATGCTGTTTTGATCACTATCAATTTATGGTATAATCTGAGGTCTGGTAGCATGATTCCTCCTGCTTTGTTTTTATTTCTGAGTAATGTCTTGGCTATTCAAGATTTTTTCTGATTCCATATAAAACAAATTATTATTTTTTTGAGGTCTTTAAAGTGTGACAGTGGTGCTTTAATAGGGATTGCATTAAAATCGTATATTGCTTTGGGTAGTATGGATAGTTTAACAATGTTGATTCTTCACAGCTACGAACATGGTATGTTTTTCCATTTGTTAACATCTCTACCTATTTCTTTTCTTAGAGTTTCATAGTTCTCTTTTTAGAGATCTTTCACATTCATTGTTAGATAAACTCCCAAACATTTCATCTCCTTTGGCACCACTGCAAAAGGAATAAAGCCTTTGACTGTTTTTCAGCTTGACAATTGTTGGTATATATAAAGGCTACAGATTTGTGAGTATTTATTTTGTAACCTGAGACATTGCTCTATTCCTTGATCACTTCTAAGAGTTTTGTAGTTGAATCCCTGGGTTTTCCAGACATAGAATTATATCATCTGCTAAGAGTGAAAGGTTGATGTCCTCTGACCCTATATGGATACACTTAATCACTTTTTCTTGCCTGATTGTGATGGCTAAGACTTCCATTAAAGTGTTAAAAAGCAGTGGCAACAATGGGCAACCTTGCCTGATTCCTGATCTGAGTGGAAATGATTTCAATTTAACTCCATTGAATATGATATTGGCTGTGGGTTTGCTGTAGATGGCCTCTATCAGCTTAAGAAATGTCCCTTCTATACCAATTATCTTAAGTGTTTTGATCAAGAAAGGATGCTGGATATTATCAAAAGCTTCTGCAACAATTGAGAGAATCATATGGTCTTTGTTAATAATTTTGTTCATGTGATGGATTATATTTATAGATTCACATGTATTGAACCAGTCTTGAGACCCTGGGATAAAACCCACCTGGTCATGGTGTATAATTTGTTTGATATGTTGCTGGATTCTGTTTGCTAGGATCTTGTTGAATATTTTTGCATCAATATTCATTACAGATATTGATCTATAATTTTCTTTTCTTGTTGGATCTTTTCCTGGTTTGGGGATCAAGGTGATGTTTGCTTCATAGAATGTGTTGGGTAGTATTTCTTCTGTTTCTGTATTTTGGAAAAGGTTAAGTAATATAGATACTAGTTCCTCTTTAAAGGTTTGGTAGAATTCTGATGTGAAGCCATCTGGTCCCAGACTTTTCTTTTTGGGGATATTTTAGATAGTTGATGCTATTTCAGAGCTTGACATAGGCCTGTTCAAAATTTCTGCTTTATTCTGGCTAAGTCTAGGAAGGTGGTGTGCTTCCAAATATTGATCTATTTCCTACAGATTTTCATATTTCTGGAATAAAGTTTCTTGCAATATTCATTAAGAATTTTTTGAATTTCTGAGGAGCCTGTTGTTATTTTGTCTTTGTCATATCTGATTGATAAAATTAGAGATTTTACTCTTTTTTTCCTGGTTAGGTTAGGCAAAGGTTTATCTATTTTATTGACCTTTTCAAAAAACCAACTTTTTGATTTATTGATCTGTTGTATAATTCTTTTGTTTTCAATTTCATTTAACTCTGCTCTAATTTTGGTTATTTCTTTTCTTCTGCTGGGTTTGGGATTGGAATGTTATTCCTTGTCCAGTTGTTTGAGATGTCCCATTAAGTTGTTAACTTCCTCTCTTTCCAAACTCTTGAGGAAAGCTTGCAACACTATAAATTTCCCTCTTAGAACTGCATTTTTGGTATCCAACAGGTTCTGATAATTCATGTCTTCTTAATCTCATCTATGACCCAGCTATCATTCAGCATGAGATTATTTAGTTTCCATGTTTTTGTACGAGTATGCAGATTCCTGTTGTTACTGAGTTCAACTTTTATTCCATGATGGTCCAAGAGATGCAAGGAATAATTTCTATTCTTTTAAATTTGCTGAGGTTAGACTTGTGACCTAAGATATGATCAATTTTGGAGGATGTTCCATGGGCTGATAAGAAGAATGTGTATTCATTTTGTTAAGATGGAATGTTCTATAGATGTAAGTTAAATCCACTTGTTGAATGGTTATGTTTAATTCTAAATTTTCTTTGCTTAGTATCTTCTTGGAGGATCTATCCAACACTGCCAAAGGGGTGTTTAAATCTCTAACTATTATGGTGCTGGATGAAATCGAGTTGGTCATGTCTGTTAGCATCTCTCTTATAAATTGAGGTGCATTCTGGCTGGGTGTATAAATGTTAATTGAAATCTCAACATGTTGCGTGTTACCCTTAACAAATATGAGGTGACCATCCTTATTTTTCCTTACTTTTGTTGGTTTAAAATCTATTGTATCTGTGAATAAAATTGCAACCGTTGATTTTTTTCTGATTGCCATTTGCCTTAATTATAGATGACTATCCCTTCACCCTGAGTCTATATTTATCTTTTAAGGTAAGATGAGATTGTTGTATGCAGCAAATATCTGGCCTGAGTTTTTGTATCCAGTCATCCAACCTGTGTGTCTTTAGAGAACAATTTAAGCTATTCACATTAATTGATAATACTGATAAGCCTGGTAGTATTTTGGGTATTGAGTTTTTCGAAATTTCAGTGAATATTTTTAATCCTTTCATCATTGTAAAAGTTGGAATTTGATCCAAGGTTTCTGAGTGAGTTTATTTTGGTGGTAGAGGATTGTTCTGGTCATTATGGAGGATAGGTCTGAGAATATCCTGGAGGGCTAGTTTAGTTATGGCAAATTTCTTCAACATATGATTGTCATTAAAGTATTTAATTTCTTCATCATAAATGAAACTTAGTTTAGCTGGATAAAGGATCTTGGGTTGAAAGTTATTTTGTTTTAGGAGGTTAAAGTTTGATGACCACCCTTTTGTAGCTTGGAAATTTTCAGCAGAGAGATCTGCAGTCATTCTAATATTTGTCCCCTTGCCGGTTATTGTTTTCTTATGTCTGGCTGCTTGCAGGATTTTCTCCTTCATATTAAGTTTGGGAAAGTTAATTATAATGTCTCTGGGAGATGCTTTATTTGGGTTGAGTCATGCTGGGGTTCAAAAACTGTCTGCTATCTGAATTTCAGAATCTCTTTCCATGTTTGGAAAGTTCTCAACTATTATCTTTTGGAGTAGAGCATCTGGGCTTTTCAAAGCAACCTCGTCGCCTTCAGGAATTCCTATAAGGTGAATATTAGTTTTCTTCAATTTGTCCCAGAGCTCTCTGAGTTAATGTTCCATTTTTGCTCTCCACTTCTCTTCCTTTTTGAGCATTTGGGAGCATTCAAAAGCTTTGTCTTCAATGTCAGAAATCCTTTCTTCTGTCTGCTCCATTCTGTTACTGAGGGATTCTACTGTATTTCTCAGATCTTTGAGTGCTGCAAATTCTTGTCTCCATGTGTCAAAATCTTTGGTAATTTTGTCTTTGAATTCATTGAATTCTTGAGACAACTTTTGAAATGCTCCTTGAATTTGTAATTCCAACTTTACCTCTATTCTATTAATCTTATTTGCAATCCAAATTCTGAATTCGATTTGGAATTCCAATCTCCATCTCCACTATGCCCCGCCTACACAGGTAGGGCCTCAGGCATACCCTTTGCTCACAGGACCTTCATTTCCGTCCCAGATGTGTTCCACCTGTGGCTTCCACCAGAGCAGAGGTCCAGCTCTCTCTGCTTGCTAAGAGAGGTGGGATGTGTTTTTCCAAAACATCACCATGGTGTGAGCCCTATTGTTGCTGCTGATGTTGTTGCTGTGCTGCACTGCGGGGCACCATCTCTCCCTCTCTCCTATGGCTCCCTGACTCCACAGTCTCCGTGTTACACCTGTGCTGCCAATTCAGCATAGATTTATAATAGCCCTTGTCCTGTCCACACCTCTCAAGAAAATGCCCAAGTATCTGGAATCCATAGGGGACAGACTTCCAAACCATGGGGTGAGAGTGGAGAGGAGTTCTGGGAGTTCAGAATTGCAGGTAGAGTATATGTTCAGTTTTATGCCTGGTAGGAGAGTGCCATGGCACACTAGTGGGTCCTCTCTGGGGAAGGAGTTCCAGTTTTTAGATGGTCTCTCCTGTGGGATAATATAGGAGGAGATCTGAACTCTGCTCGCTTGTTTGTAGAAAGTATACTGCAAACCATTCTCACAAGGGAGGGGACTCACATCTGCTTGACTATGGGTTTTGTACCTATTGTTTGTTTCCTTGAGGTCATAGCTCACCTCAGCAAGGGTGATGTGTGCTGTTCAATCTTCTCTCTTGGCTCAGCTCCAAACCATCAGCTTACTTGCTAAAATTCTGTCTTTTAAGTCTCCTTCTGGATGGGAGCCTCTGTGTAAAGCTGGCTCCAATCGGCCATCTTGCCTCCCTGATGTCTTGACTTTTCACATTTCTTAGATGATTTTTACATATATGGTCATTCTCGAGTATGGCTTTTGAGGGTAATATATAGTTTTTATTAGACTGTTTGTATATAAAATTATTAGGAAAAATACTTTTTAAAGAAGAGAAATGTTCATCCCAGTAAGGGGAAGTGAAAGTTGAGAAAATAGACAGTGTATGACACTGGGCCATTTTTTAAATAGCTGCATTCTATTTCTCTTCACATTTTTCTCTTTTGCTTTCTTCTTTCTCACAGCTACTTTCCCCAGGCTTCTGCAGGGCTTGGCGATTTCTGTTTTAATGCTAAAAGAAACAAGAGTAGTGGAGTGTGATACATGACATATTTGGAAAGGTGCTAAATATTTAATAGATGACATGGTAAATAATGTATATAATTTAGCAAGAAACAATGTAAATATTTCATGGACTGCAGTGCAGCTGTTAGTTTGGAATTAAACCTGTGAGACTGGAAGAAAAGCTGTAGTTTGAAATGTCCTCTTCTGGTAAGAGCATTTGCTTCTTTAACATTTCTAGTCTACATCATAGAAGTGAGTAGTTGACACTTAAGGTATAGCCACATCTTGGACATACCCTGATAGAGATGGGTGATGTGAACAATTCAAAATAGTGAATAATCTAAATGGCAATTAGATTTTGCAGTAAAATTTGAGGTATTTGAGATTTAGCTTCCTTTCTTGATTACATTATCTTAAGAGGTTATTACAAAGAAGTTTTTATTCTCCTGTGTATTCATATACTAAGGAAAGATTAAATGCAAGGATGGCTATGCAGTCCTTTTTTGCTCTGAACTCCTTTGGAAATAAACCAGTTGGGAACTAATGCATCTGCCTGACCTACTTTCAAACTGATGAAAGAAGTAAGCAAAATCCAAGAGCAGGGATATCACAGGTCTAAGTTGAAAATATAGTTGTTTAAATATATTTTTTTATTGTTGGGAAATCATTGAGGGCACAATGAACTAGGTTACACTGCTTGCATTTTTTAGGTAAAATACCTCTTATAATTGTGTCCTACCCACAATAGGTGTGCCGTGAACTGACTCCCCCACTTCCTCCATTCTTCCTGCTCTCCTCTCCCCCATTCCTCCACCCCCATCATGTCTTAGCATCAATTGTCCTCATATCAGAATTGAGTACATTGGATTCTTGACTCTCTCTTCGTATGATGCTTTACTAAGAAGAATGTGTTTCAACTCCATCCAGGTTAATACAAAGATGTAAAGTCTTCATCTTTTTTAGTGGCTAAAGAGCATTCCATGGTATACATGTACCACAGCTTGTTAATCCATTCCTGGATTGGTGTTCATTTAGGTTGTTTCTGCAGTTTTTCAATTGTAAATTGAGCTGTGATAGCAGTCTAATGCAAATGTCCTTAGGGTAAAATAATATTTATTTTCTGGGTAGATGCCCAGTAATGGGATTGCATGTCAAATGGGACGTCTAATTTGAGTTCTTTGAGGATTCTCCATATTTTCTTCCAAAAACATTGTGTTAGTTTCCAGTCCCACATACAGTGTAAAAGAGTTCCCTTCTGTCCACATCCAAGCCAGCATTTGCAGCTTTGAGTCTTTGTGATGTGGGCCATTCTCACTGGAGTTAGGTGATGTCTTGGGGTGGTTTTGATTTGCATTTCTCTGATAATTGTGGACAATGAGCATTTTTTCATATGTTTGTTAGCCATTCATCTGTCTTCCTTAGAGAAGGTTCTATTCATCTCACTTGCCCATTGATATAAGGGATTATTGCCTCTTTTTTATTATTAATTTGAGTTCTCTGTAGATTCTAGTTATCAAGATTTTGTCCAATTCATAATATGTAAGTATATTTTCTTATTCTGATAGTTGTCTATTTGCTTTGGTTATTGTCTCTTTAGCTGTACCAAAGCCATTCAGTTTAATTAATTCCCATTTGTTTATATTTGTTGTTGTAGCAATTGCCACTGGAGTCTTCTTCATAAAGTCTTTCCCTGGGCTGATAGCTTCAAGTGTTTTTCCTGCACTTTCTTCAAGGATTATTATTGTTTAATGCCTTAGATTTAAATCATTTATCCATCTTGAATTAATTTTAATGAGTGGAGAAAGGAGAGGGTCCAGTTTCACTCTTTTACATGTGGATATCCAGTTCTCCCAGCACCATTAATTGAATAGGAATTCTTTCCCCGGTATATGTTCTTCTTTGGCTTATCAAAGATTAGGTGGCTGTAAGATATTAGTTTCATCTCATGGTTTTCTATTCAGTTCCAGATCTCTATGTTTCTATTTTTGTGCCTGTACCATGCTGTTTTGATCACTATAACCTTGCAGTACTGTCTAGAGTCTGGTAGGCTGATGCCCCCAGCCATGATTTTATTACTAAGAATTGCCTTAGCTATACAGGAGTTTTTCTGGTTCTATACAAAACAAAGAATTATTTTTTCCAAATCTTGAATGTATGGTGTTGGTATTTTAATAGGGATGATGTTGAATCAGTAGATTGCTTTGGGACGTGTAGACATTTTAACAATGTTGATTCTTCCTAGCCATGAACATAGTAAGTTCTTCCATTTGTTAATATCTTCTGCTATTTCTTTTCTTAGGGTTTCATAATTTTCTTTATAGAGGCCCTTCACCTCTTTTGTTAGGTATATTCCTAGGTATTACATTTTCTTTGAAGATACTATTAAGGGAATTGTATCTTTGATTAGCTTCTCATCTTGGCTGTTACTGGCATATATAAAAGCTACTGATGGGCTGGGCATGGTGGCTCATGCCTGTAATCCTAGCCCTCAGAGAGGCCCTGGTGGGTGGATTGCCTGAGTTCATAGGTTTGAGACCAGCCTGAGCCAGAGCAACACCTCATCTCTAAAAATAGCTGGGCATGTGGTGGGAACCTGTAGTCCCAGTTACTTGGGAGGCTGAGGCAAGAAAATCACTTGAGCCAAAGAGTTTGAGATTTATGTGAGATATGACACCATGATGCTCTGCCAAGGGCAACAAAGTGAGACTCTGATTCAAAAAAAAAAAGAAGCTACTGATTTTTGTACATTGATTTTATATACTGAGACATTACTGTATTTTTTGACAACTTCCTGGAGTCTTGGGGTTTAGTCTTTGGGGATTCTCTAAGTATAAAAACATGTTGCTGGCAAAGGGGAGAATTTAACTTCCTCTTCCCCCCATTTGAATGCCCTTTATTACCTTCTCTTGCCTGATTATATTGGCTAGAACTTCCAGCACTATGTTGAATAGTGGTGGTGATAGAGGACAACCTTGTCTACTTTCAGTTCTGAGTGGAAAAGCTTTCGGTTTTACTCCATTCAGTATAATTTTAGCTGTAGGTTTGTCATAGATGTCTTTGATCCATGTATTGATAGATAGACATGTGCCACCTATGCCTATATTATTCAGAGTTCTAATTAGAAAAGATGTTGAATTTTATCAAATGCTTTTGGGCATCTGTTGGGAGGATCATATGCTCTTTGTTTTTGCTCCTGTTGATGTGATGAATTACATTTATGGACTTGCATATGTTAAACCAGTCTTGCATCCCTGGGATGAAAACTACTTGATTGTGATGTATGACTTTTTAAATGAGATACTATAGTCTATTGGCTAGGATCTTATTGAGAATTTTTGCATCTCTATTCATTAGTGAAATTGGTCTGTAGTTCTCCTTTTTAGTTGGATCTTTTTGTGGTTTTGGTATCAGGGTCGTATTGGCTTCATAGAACATGTTGGGGAAAATTCTTTCCTCCTCAATTTTTTGGAATTATTTCTGCAGCATAGGTGTGAGCTCTTCCTTGAGGGTTTGATAGACTTTTGGTGTGGCACCATCCAGACCAGGGCATTTTTTTGCTGTTTCTTTGATCTCAGTGCTTGAAATAGTCTATTTCTTCTTGGTTAAGTCTTGGGAAAGGGTGTGTTTCCAAATATTGATCCATTTCCTTTACATTGTCAAATTTCTGGGCATAGAGTTTCTTGTAGTGTTCAGAGATAATCTCTTGTGTATTTGTGGCATCTGTTATTATTTCACCTTTATCATTTCTGATTAAGGTTGCTAGAGATTTTGCTTCTCTATTTCTAATTAGTCTGGGTAAAGGTTTATAAATTTTATTTTTTTCAAAAACCAACTTTTTGTTTCATTAATTTTCTAAATGATTATTTTGTTTTCAATTTCATTAATATCTGAGTTAATTTTGGATATTTCTTTTCTTCTGCTGGGTTTAAGCTTAGATTATTCTTCTTTTTCTAATTCCGTAAGATGGTTTGTGAGTTTGTTTATGTGTTTTCTTTCTGTTTTTTGGATGTAGGCATCTAAAGTAATAAATTTTCTTCTCAGGACTGCTTTTGCTTTATCCCACAGGTTTTGATAGCTTGTATCTTCATTGTTGTTATGTTTGAACAATTTAAAAATTTCTTCTTTTATCTCTTTCTGCACCCAACTGTCATTCAGCATAAGGTTGTTTAATTTCCCTGCCTGATTCACACTTTTGTTAGAGTTGAATTCTACCTTTATAACCTTGTGATCTGAGAATAAAAGTTGTTTAAATTTTATCAGTATTTTAGGAGGTATTTTATCCCCAGTATCGTAGTAGATGCAATGAAAAATATAACAGTATGTAATAATTTTCCTCTTGCCTGAGAAAGTTACAATTGGAGAGACAAAGTTAACGCATAAGTTAAAACTTGTTAAATACTAAACAGTGTTTTTTTTATATACTAACTCTAATATGGGTATTGTAATGAAATGGATTCATTTTACTATAAACTCACATTACTTAAGGTATGCATCCTCTGCTGTTCTACATGCCTTTTTAGCTGTATCTTGTCCATATACCACATTTCCCCCAAAGTGGTGGTTCTAACATAGTCCAAACATTTCTAGCTTTAACCTGGACATTTCTCCCTCTACATCCATTACATGATATCATTTCACATTTTTCTAAGACAATTAATGATGTTTTCTTTTCAATCTTAAGTTATCTATGTATGTCTTCAATTATCTTTTCTTTCCCCTACTTTCTTAGCCATAAAAGTAACTATCTTCTTTTCCAAGGTAAAAATTTCATATGTAGGGAAGTCTGTCTCTTCCTACTTCATCAGAAATGTGGCTTTTCACTTATCTGTTCTTTGCTCTTGCCTTCATTCCCTTGCCTTCGTTTGTTTAATATTCCTCTGTACATGCAGTCAACTTCCCTTATGATGTTAAAATGACATGATGAAGAAGATGATGATGTTTGTCATTTGTTGAGCATCCAGTTACATACAAGCACCATGCTAAACTCTAGACTAAGACTCAGCTTTCTCTAGCATTTGGTGTGCTCATTGGTACTGTGATATCTTTGTTTATATGTCCTTTTAGCAGACAAAGCTAGTAAATATAAATATATGTATACGTACACAGATACATCTTTATGTCTATAGCTGTCTTTATATATGCTAAAAATGCTGAAGTCATACTGATTCAAATCTAATATCACAAAGTTTATTCCAGGCTTTCTTGTGTCTTAAATTGTAATTTGTGATACATTCAATGACAGTGCAAAAACTGGCTCTTATTATCCACAATATATTACTAGTTTGCTCAACTCTAGGAACATATGTACAGTCATTTCAGTATTGCTAATCCTTGCTCCTAGGAAAAATAAACCTACTTATTAGAGTACAGTATTTGTTTACTCCTTTGTATTTAGACTGAGGTTATATAGTCAAAATAATAACTTCAAGAATTACTTGGGTAAGTTATCATCTTCCTACCTACCTTTAATGTGATTGTGCTTGTGTCATTCATTTCACAGCCTCATTGTTTCTCCTTATATTTTTATTTCTGAGACTCTCTCCCATCTTTTTAAATGTACATAATGTATGTATGTTTCTTTGTTTATGTTTCATGTATATATTAGTATGTAAAAAGTTAACATGATTCCAAAATTAAAACCATCGGATGGCACCTGTGGCTCAAAGGAGTAGGACACCAGCCCCATATGCCAGAGGTGGTGGGTTCAAACCCAGCCCTGGCCAAAAACTGCAAAAAAAAAAAAAAAATTAAACCATCAAGGAAGGTATACTCAGAGAAGTCTCACTCCTACCCAATCCCTTCTAAATCACTCCCATCTACATCCATTCTATTTTATTTCTACTCACTCCTTTTAAATGAACAATCTATATAGTTTCTGATTATTTTTCTATTTTTCTTTTTACAAATCTTTCAGGTATATGTATAAAGTATTCTGTTATATTCCTGTCTTCACTACACACAAGTAGAATGTTGCATACCGTAGATACTCTTTGTATTTTGAATTTTTCATTTAACATTATATCCTGGAAGACACTTCATAGCACTTCATAAATTCTTCCTCAATTTTTTTTTACAGCTGTGTAAGACCTTATGGTGTGAATGCATCATAGTTTATTTATACTCTTATGTAAGAACATTTGGGATATTTTCATACTATGCATTTCATATTATGCATTATACTGCAGCAAATAATCTCATGTATTTTTTATTTTTGAAGGTATGTTTTCAGGATAAATTCTTAGAAGCTGGATTGATGTTTTGAATGATTAAACACATGTATATTTTTGTTAGATATTCTCCAATTTTCTTTCATAAGGGTTGTAGCAATTTGTAATCCCACCAATATGTGCTGTGTATATGGCTTATTTTCCCACAGCTTCACTAAAAAATCAGCTGTCATATTTTTTTAAATTTATTTTTTAATTTTTTAATTATTATGAGTATATCACTATTGCATGTATTAATAGGGTATGTGTAATTTTTGATACAGGCATACAATGTGAATTAATTAAATCCGGGTAATTGGGGTATCCATCACCTTATGCATTTATAATTTCTTTGTGTAAGGAATATTCCATTACCAAATATTTAGATATTTTTAAGTATACCATAAGTTATTGTTGATTTTACTCACTTTATTGTGCTACTAAATACTGTTCATTCTAACTATTGTTTTACATTCGTTAACCATTCCCACTTCATGCCCCACTCCCCACTATCCTTCCCAATATCTGTTAACAATCATTCTACTTTGTCTCCATCAGATCAATTGTTTTTAATATTTAGCTCTCACACCCAAATGAGAACATGAGAGATTTGTCTTTTTTGCTTATTATAATGTTCTCAGTTCCTTCCATGTTGTTGCAAATGGCAGAATTTCTTTTGCTTTTGTGGCTATGTACTATTTCAGTTTGTGTGTTTACAAGTTTTTTTCATCCATTCATCTGTTGATGGACACTTAAGTTGTTTCCAAGTCTTAATATTCTGAATAATGCCTCAATAAACATGGGAGTGCAGACATCTTTTAGATATACAGAATTTTCCTTCTTTGGATATATATATTAAGCAGTGGGACTACTTGTCATACAATAATTCTGTTTTTACTTTCTTGAGACACATCCATACTCTTCTGCATAATGGTTGCACTAACTTACATTCCAATTAGCAGTGTACAAGGGCTTCCCTTTCTCCATATCCTCACCATCATTCATTATTGCCTATCTTTCTAATAAGAGCTATTTTAACTGGGGTGAGATAATATTACAGTTTTGGTTTGCATTTCTCTGATGATTAATGATATTGATCATTTTTCATATACCTGTTGGCCATTTGTATGTTTTCTCTAAAGAAGTCTCTATTCAGATCCTTTGCCCATTTTTTTTTTATCGAATCATATTATTTTTTCCTATTGAGATATTGGAGCCCCTTATATAGTCTAGTTTTTAATCTTTTGTCAAAGGGGTAGTATGCAAATATTTTCTCCCATTTAGTGGGTTGTCTCTTCATGTTGTTGATTGTACACTTTGCTCTGCAGAAGTGTTTTAGTTTGATATAGTACCATTTACCCAATTTAGCTTTGGCTGCTTGTCCTTTGGGGGTACTACTCAAGAAGTCCTTGCCCAGACCAATATCCTGAAGCATTTTCCCAATGTTTTCTTTCAGAAAGTTCATACTTTCAGGTCTTACATATTATTCTTTAACCTTTTTTGATTTGATTTTGTATACAGTGAGAGATAAGGGTATAGTTTCATTCTGCATACGGATATCAAGTTTTTCTCAGCACCATTTATTGAAGATACCGTCCTTTCCATAATATATGTTCTTAGGACCTTTGTGGAAGATGAGTTATATATATATATATATATATATATATATATATATATATATATATATATGTGTGTGTGAATTTATTTCTGGCTCTCTATTATGTTTCATATGTCTATGTGCCTGTTTCTATGTCAGTATGGTGCTCTTTTGGTTACAACAGCTCTGTACTATAGTTGGAAGTCAGGCAGTATGATTCTTCCAGTTTCCTCCCCCCCTCCCACACAGGGTGGCTTTGACTATTCTGGGTCTTTGTGGTTCCCTATAAATTTTAGTACATTTTTACTTCTATGAAGAATGTCATTGGTATTTTGACAGGATCACACTAAATCTGTAGATTGCTTTGAGTAGTATGGACATTTAAACTATATTGATTCTTCCAACCCATGAGCATAGGATATCTTTCTATTGTTTTGTGTGCTTTTCAATTTTGTTCACCAATGTCTTGTAATTTTCATTATAGAAATATTTCACTTCTTTGGTTAAATTTATTCCCAAGTATTTTATGTTTAGTTATCATAAATATAATTTCTTTGTTTCTTTTTCAGGTTGTTTACTGTTGGTATATATATATATATATATATTTTTTTTTTTGTATGTTGATTTTGTTTCCTGCAACTGTACCGAGCGTTTTTATCACTTGTAATTGTTTTGTTTTAGAGTTTTCAGGTTTCTCTAGGTATAAGATCATATCATATGCAAACAAGGATATTTGAATTTTTTTTTCTTTCCAATTTGGATGCCCTTTATTTCTCTTGTGTGATTGCTCTAGCTATAACTTCCAAAAGTATGTTAAATGACAGTGGTAAAAGTAGGCATACTTGTTTATTTCCAGATCTCAAAGGAAAGGTTTTCAGTTTTAACCCTTTAAATATGATACTAGCTATAGCTCTGTCATATATAGCTTTTATCATGTTGAGGTAAGTTCCTTCTATACCCATGTTTTTGAGAGTTTATATCATGAAGGGATGTGGATTTTATCAAATTGGTAATAAGCATCAGTGGAAATTATCATATTGTTTTTGTCCATTGTGTTGATATGATGTATCACATCAGTTGATTTGTATATGTTGAAATATCCTTGCATCCCTTAGATAATTTCCACTTGATTATGATCAATAATCTGTTTAATATGTTACTAAATTAGTTTGGTAGCATTTTGTTGAGGATTGTTACATTTATGTTAATCAGAGTTATTGGCCTATAGTTTTCTTTTTTTGGTTGGGTCTTTGTCTTGTTTTAGCGTTATGGTTATACAGGTCCCATGGAAAAAGTGTGGGAGTATTTCTTCCTCCTTGATTGTTTGGACTAGTTTATGTAGAACTCAGCAGTGAAGCCTTCATGTCCTGAGCTTTTCTCTATTTGTAGATCTTTTATTATTCTTATCTCATTACTCATCATTGGTATATTTGGGGTTTGGAGTCCTTCATGGTTAAACCTTGTTTGATTGTGTAGGAATTTATCTATTTATTCCAAGAATTCCTGATTTATTGGCATATAATTTCTCACAGTAGTCTCTAATACTACTAAAATACTACTAGAACTACAGAGTTTTGGATTTCTGCAGTTCTAGTTCTAAGCCATACCTTTTCATCTCTGGTTTTATTTATTTGAGTCTTCTGTCTATTTTTCTTTGTTTAAAGTTGTTTCAATTTTTTTATCTTGTAGAAAAACCCAACTTTTCATTATGTTGATCTTTTTATTTTTTGTTCAATTTTATTTATTTATGCTCTTGTCTTTATTATTTCTGTTCTCTTAATTTTGGGGTTTTTTTGGTCTTGTTTTAATAGTTCTTTGAGATGCATAAATATGAGGGTGTAAATGTTTAGGTTACATCATTTTCATTTCTAAGATAAAGTTTAAGTTGTAGTTGAGCCCTTCACCCAGGGGGGCAGACTGAACACCTCATGTTGTGCATGTGAGGTGAAAACTTGACAGTCACCCACCTACCTTTTCTCACCCCTCCCCCTCACAAGAATATGTTTTGTTTTTCTTTTTTTTGGACATATAGTATTGAGTATATTGAATACTTCTTTTTCTATTCTTGTGATACTTTATTAAGAAGAATGTGTTTCAACTCCATTCAGGTAAATACAAAAGATGTAAAGTCTCCATATTTTTTTATGGCTGACTAGTACTCTAAAGTATACATATACCATAGTTTGTTAATCCATTCATGGGTTGATGGGTACTTGGGTTGTAAAGCTTTTTCCATGTACAATTTTTTTTCCATGTACACACTTATTTCTATAATTTTTTGTTTAATTACTGCTTTTATTCTGTCCCATTTGTGTTGATATGTTGTGTTTTCATTTTTATTAGTTTCAAGAAATTTTTAAATTTTCTTCTTAATCTCTTTGCTCATGCAGCTGCCAATGATCCTCTTATTATTGACTTCTAGTTTTATTTTATTGTGGTTAGAGAAAATACTTGGTATTATTTAATTTTGGTTTTGAAATTTTTGAAACTTGTTTTGTGGTCTAACGTATATTTATCCTGAGAATGATCCATGAGCTGAGGGGAAGAGTATGAATTCTGCGTCATTTGGATGAAGCATTTTGTTAATACATGTGTCTATTAGGTGCATTTGGCCAATAGTGCAGATTAAGTCCAATGTTTCATGTTGATTTTCTGTCTAGATGATTTGTGCAGAGCTGAAAGTAGAGTGTTGAGGGGCTGGGGTCCCATCCCTGTGGCAGGGTCTGTTAAGACCTATAGATTTGGTGGCAGTGAACTGAAGAAATATAAAGTTAGAAATGATGAGAGACAAAGAGACAAGATACACAGAATAAAAGTTTCAAATGTAAGAGCACAGGGGACCACAGCCTATTTGCTGGGTTCCAGCAGCTGGCCCCAAGCGTTTGCTCCACTCAGCTTTTATTGAAGGCTATTTGCTCATTTGTCCTAGAGAGTAAGCTGAGGAACAAAACAAAGGCATCAGCAATTCCTCTGAGCAAGCATATCAGCTCCTATTGATTCTATAATCATTAACTTTAAGAATCTGAGCAGTCTTGAGAAATCCAGAACCTGATCCTTATGTGGGGGCAGCTTGTTTTCTGTGGTCACACACACAGATTCCTTCAAGGGTGTTAATATGAGCTAGTTCACTATGGAGTAAAATGCCACTGGTATCAATCTCCTCTGAAGAATAGGTGGGAAAGAGAAATTTTCCTCTCATTAACACCACAGAAGTGTCTTCCTCTACAATAATGGATATAAGCCTTTCTACCCATATTTCAGGGCTTGAACTGCTTTTTTTATTATTATTAAATCATAGCTGTGTACATTGATATGATCATGGGGCATCATTCACTAGCTTCACAGACCGTTTGACACACTTTCATCACACTGGTTAACATAGCCTTCCTGGCATTCTCTCAGTTACTATGCCAAGACAATTACATTCCACATTTACCAAGTTTCACATATACACTTGTAAGATGCACCGCTGGTGTAATCCCACCAATCCCCTTCCCTCTACCCACCTCCCCCCACCCTCCCCTCTTTCCCCATTCCCCCTATTCTTAGGTTGTAACTGGGTTATAGCTTTCATGTGAAAGCCATAAATTAGTTTCATAGTAGGGCTGAGTACATGGGGTACTTTTTATTCCATTCTTGAGATACTTTACTAAGAAGAATATGTTCCAGCTCCATCCATGTAAACATGAAAGAGGTAAAGTCTCCATCTTTCTTTAATGCTGCATAATATTCTATGGTGTACATATACCACAATTTATTAATCCATTCATGGATTGATGGGCACTTGGGCTTTTTCCATGACTTAGCAATTATGAATAGGGCTGCAATAAACATTCTGGTACAACTATCTTTGTTATGATGTGATTTTTGGTCTTCTGGGTATATGCCCAGAAGAGGAATTACAGGATGGAATGGCAGATCTAGTTTTAGATCTCTAAGTGTTCTCCATATCTCTTTCCAAAAGGAATGTACTAATTTGCATTCCCACCAGCAGTGCAAAAGTGTTCCCTTTTCTCCACATCCGCACCAACATCTCTGGTCTTGGGATTTTGTGATATAAACTACTCAAAGTAGTTTTGATTTGCATTTCTCTGATGATTAAAGATGATGAGCATTTTTTCATATGTCTGAAGGCCGTGTGCCTGTCTTCTTCAGACAAGTTTCTCTTCAAATCCCTTGTCCAGCCTGCGATGGGATCCCTTGTTCTTTTCGTGCTAATGTGTTTGAGTTCTCTGTGGATTCTGGTTATTAAACCTTTGTCAGAGACATAACCTACAAATAACTTCTCCCATTCTGAGGGCTGTTTGCTTGCTTTACTTACTGTGTTCTTGGCTGTGCAGAAGCTTTTTAGTTTGATCAAGTCCCAGTAGTGTATTTTTGAAGCTGCTTCAATTGCCCGGGGGGTTCCTCCTCATAAAATACTCGCCCAGACGGATTTCTTCAAGGGTTTTCCCTGCACTCCTCTAGTATTTTTATAGTTTCATGTCTTAAGTTTAAATCTTTAATCCAGGGAGAGTCTATCTTAGTTAATGATGAAAGGTGTGGGTCCAGTTTCAGTCTTCTGCAGGTTGCCAGCCAGTTCACCCAGCACCATTTGTTAAATAGAGAATCTTTTCCCCACTGAATGTTTTTAATTGGCTTGTCAAAGATTAAATAATGGTAAGTAGCTGGATTCATCTCTTGGTTCTCTATTCTGTTTCACACATCTACTTCTCTGTTTTTGTGCCAATACCATGCTGTTTTGATCACTATCGATTTGTAGTATAGTCTGAGGTCTGGTAGTGTAATTCCTCCTGCTTTGTTTTTATTTCTGAGTAATGTCTTGGCTATTCAAGGTTATTTCTGATTCCATATAAAACAAAGTATTGTTTTTTCATGATCTTTTAAGTATGACAGTGGAACTTTAATAGGGATTGCATTGAAATTATATATTGCTTTGGGCAATATGGACATTTTAACAATGTTGAGTTTCCCAGCCATGAGCATGGTATGTTTTTCCATTTGTTAAAATTTTCAGCTATTTCTTTTCTTAGAGTTTCATAGTTCTCTTTATAGAAGAGATCTTTCACGTCCTTTGTTAGATAAATTCCCAAATATTTCATCTTCTTTGGCACTACTGTGAATGGGATAGAGTCCTTAACTGTTTTTTCAACTTGACTATTGTTGGTATATATAAAGGCTACTGATTGATGACTGTTGATTTTATAACCTGAGATGCTGCTGTATTCCTTGATAACTTCTAAGAGTTTTGTAGTAGAGTTCCTAGTGTTTTCCAGATATACAATCATGTCATCTGCAAAGAGTGAAAGTTTGATCTCTTCTGACCCTATATGGATACACTTGATCGCCCATTCTTTCCTATTGCGCTGGCTAAAACTTCCATTATAATGTTAAAAAGCAATGGAGACAATGGGCAGCCTTGTCTGGTTCCTGATCTGAGTGGAAATGATTCCAATTTAACTCCATTCAATATGATATTGGTGTGGGTTTGCCGTAGATGGCCTCTATCAGTTTAAAAAATGCCCCTTCTATACGAATTTTCTTAAGTGTTCTGATCATGAAGGGATGCTGGATATTATCAAAAGCTTTTTATGCATCGATTGATAAAATCATATTTTCTTTGTTTTTTAATTTGCTTATGTGCTGAATTACATTTATAGATTTACGTATATTGAACCAGCCTTGAGACCCTGGGATAAAACCAACTTGGTCATGATGTATAATTTGTTTGATGTGTTGCTGGATTCTGTTTGTTAGGATCTTGTTGAATATTTTTGCATCTATATTCATTAGTGATATTGGTCTATAATTTTCTTTTCTTGTTGGGTCTTTTCCTGGTTTGGGGATCAGGGTGATGTTTGCTTTGTAGAACGTGTTGAGTAGTCTTCCTTCTTTTTCTACCTTTTGGAACAGGTTGAGTAAATAGGTACTAATTCCTCTTTAAAGGTTTGGTAGAATTCTGATTTGAAACCATCTGGTCCTGGGCTTTCCTTTTTAGGGAGGTTTTGTATGGTTGATGCTTTTTCAGAACTTGATATGGTTCTGTTCAACATTTCCACTTCCTTCTGGCTAAATCTTGAAAGGAGACATGCTTCCAAGTATCGGTCAATTTCCTTCACATTTTCATAGTTCTCAGAATAAAGTTTCTTGTAATATTCATTAAGGATTTTTTGGATTTCTGAGGAGTCTGTTGTTATTTCGTCTTTGTTGTTTCTGATTGATGCGATTAGAAATTTTACTCTTTTTTTCCTGATTAGGTTGGCCAAACGTTTATCTACTTTATTGACCTTTTTGAAAAACGAGGTTTTTAATTTATTGATCTGTTGTGTTATTCTTTTGTTTTCAATTTCATTTAATTCTGCTCTAATTTTGGTTATTTCTTTTCTTCTACTGCGTTTGGGGTTGGAATGTTCTTCCCTTTCCAGTTGCGTGAGATGTCCCATTAAGATGTTAACTTCCTCTCTTTCTGTTCTCTTGAGGAAGGCTTGCAGTGCTATAAATTTCCCTCTTAGAACTGCCTTTGCGGTGTCCCAGAGGTTCTGATGGTTCATGTCTTCATTTTTGTTTTGTTCCAAAAAGTTGGCGATTTCTTTCTTAATCTCTTCTCTGACCTAGCTATCATTCAGCATAAGGTTATTTATCTTCCATGTTTTTGTATGAGTATGCAGATTCCTGTTGTTACTCAGCTCAAGTTTTATTCCATGGTGGTCCGAGAAGATGCATGGAATAATTTCTATTCCTTTAATTTACTGAGGTTAGACTTGTGACCTAAGATGTGATCGATTTTGGAGTAAGTTCCATGGGCTGATGAGAAGTATGTGTATTCAGTTTTGTTGGGATGAAATGTTCTGTAGATGTCTGCTAAATCCAAATGTGGGATGATTAGGTTTAAATCTGAAGTTTCTTTCCTCAGCTTCTTATTTGAGGATTGATCCAACACTGCCAAATCAGTGTTGAAAACTCCCACTATTATGGAGCTGGAGGAAATCAAGTTACTCATGTCTGTTAGCGTTTCTCTTATAAATTGAGGTGCATTTTAGTTGGGTGCATAGATATTAATAATTGAGATCTCATCATATTGAGTATTACCCTTAACAAATATGAAGTGACCATTCTTGTCCTTGCTCACTTTTGTTGGTTTAAAGCCTATTGTATCTGCAAATAAAATTGCGACACCTGCTTTTTTCTGATTACCATTTGCCTGAAATATGGACGACCATCCTTTCACCCTGAGTCTGTATTTGTCTTTTAAGTTAAGATGTGACTCTTGTATGCAACAAATATCTGGCCTGAGTTTTTGTATCCAGTCAGCTAACGTATGCCTCTTTAGAGGACAGTTTATGCCATTCACATTAATGGAGAATATTGATAAGTCTGGTGAAATTTTGGGTATTGAGTTTTTCAAAAGTCCAGTGGGCATTTTTAATCCTTTCGCCAGTGTGGAAACTGGAGTCTGATCTGAAGTTTCTGAGTAAGTTTACTTTTGTGGTGTAGGATTGGGTTGGTCATTATGGAGGATAGGTCTAAGAATATCCTGAATAACTGGTTTGGTTATGGCAAATTTCTTCAACATGAATGTCATTAAAGTATTTAATTTCTCCATCATAAATGAAACTCAGTTTAGCTGGATACAGGATCTGGGGTTGAAAGTTATTTTGTTTTAGGAGGTTAAAAGTCAGTGACCATCCTCTTCTGGCTTGAAAATTTCAGCAGAGAGATCTGCAGTCTTTCTAATATTTTTCCCTTTGAAGGTAATTTTTTTCTTCCTCCTGGCAGCTTTGAGAATTTTCTCCTTCATATTAATTTTAGTGAAGTTAATTATGATATGCCTGGGGGATATCTTATTGGGGTTGAGTCATGCTGGGGTTCTGAAGTTGTCTGCTATCTGAATTTCAGAATCTCTAGCCATGTCTGGAAAATTCTGTTTCATAATTTCATGCAGAAGGGCCTCTGTGCCCAGCGAGGCCACTTCATCGGTTTTAGGAACTCCAATGATTGGGATATTGACCTTCTTCGAATTATCCCAGAGCTCTCTGAGAGAATGATCCATTTTTGCTCTCCATTTCTCTTCCTTTTTGAGAGTTTGGGAGCGTTCAAAGGCTTTATCTTCAATGTCAGAAATCCTTTCTTCTGCTTGCTCCATTCTGTTGCTGAGGGATTCTACTATATTTTTAATATCTTTGAGGGCTGCAAATTCTTGCTTCAGGGTGTCTAAGTCTTTGGTGGTTTTGTCTTTACATTCGTTAAATTCTTGAGACAACTTTTGAATTTCTCCTCGAATTCCTAATTCCACTTTATTAATCTTGTCTGCAATCCATATTCTGAATTCGATTTCTGACATCTCAGCCAGTTGTTTATGAATGGGATCTTCAATTATATCTGCCATATCTTTCCTTGGGGGGGTAGATCTATTCTAGTTATTCATTTTACCAGAGTTTTTCACTGATTCTGCCCATGGTTGTTTTACTCCCTTTGATTTTTTCCCCCGGGGCTTTGTCAACGGCCTGTACAGTTCTGTGGCCTGAGAAACTGTGGTCCTATCTGGTGTGGTGGGGTGAAGTGGTTCTGTTTTGTTTTCAGCTGTTTTCTGTTCCCCCCTAGTGAAACAGATACTCTGGTTTGAAGTCTCTGCTGTGGAGAAATATCAGCAATTAAGTCACCCCGCCCACCACAGGCAGCAATTGGAAAAGGAAAATCAAACTTTCCTACAACTGCGCACCCAGGGCACCACCTGATTTGTCTTCAGGCGATTGGTTCAGTTCAAAACGTCCAAATCTATTGTCTCAGTGTGCACCTGTCTTGGGTGAGAGAGTTTAAGAGGTCTCTGGGAACTGGATCACAGGGGTCTGGTGACTACTCTGGTGTGGCTGGCTCCAGTGCTGCGTGGAGGCAGGAGGAGCCACCCAGCCAATAGATCAGTCTGGAAAAGTTGATGCCTCCTTTCCCACCTTGCACCACTGTCACATCCAGTCACTGATAGCCCTGCAGGTGGCTGACCCAGTTGCATGTAGTGAACCAATACTCCAGGAGTTTGCACCTGCCCGAATCACAAGGAATTCTGCCAGGCCGCTGCGCTCTGCCTCTCTCTAGCAGGAAGTGGTGAGGCCTGGCAACCTCGGGTGCTTGATGAAGGTTGGGGGTTTTCACTCAGGTCCAGTATCATCCCTGATTCATGTTACTGATAGAACAGAACAGAACAACTTTGTGGTTCCCCTGCAGAAGAGAAGCTGAATTGAGTTCCAAATCAGCTTGTCTTTGTTCTTGTATTGTCTATAGGCTGATGATCCCCTGAAGACCAGGTGCGTCTTAGGCTCAGTAAAGTGGACCTCTGGGTCAGCCCCGCGCTGGGAGTTTCCCCGGTTTGCAAGTTGGTGTTGCCTCAGGCAAATCCATTACTCACAGTCTCTGGTTGCCCAGGGAGACAGGGGTTGTGGCTTCAGAATATCCGGTAGTGAGCTGTATTGCTGCCAAAAGAGTGCTGCTGTTTTATGCCTCTGGGAACCGCTGCTCCAGTGAGGCTCCCTCCCAGCCAGCCATCTTCTCTCTGTTTCTGCCCCCCAGGGTCTGCACCAACCATCTGCAGCCCCGGCACTGTCCACACGCCTCAAGAAATCGCCCAAGAGTCTGGACTCCTGTGGGACAGGCCTCCAGAGCTCAGAGTGAGAGTGGAGGGGAGTGCCGGGAGCCCAGGGTTGTGGGCAGAGATCAAACACAGTTTTACACAGTTTTATGCCTGGATGTATTGTCTCCAAAAGACAGCTGCCACACTGTACCTCAGGGAATCACTGCTCCGGTGCAGTCCCCTCTCAGCCAACTGTCCTCTCCTCACTCCTGTGCCCCAGAGCTGGTGCTAACCAGCTGCAGTCCAGGCACTGTCCACACCCCTCGAGAAATCATCCAATACTCTGAACTCCTGGGGAACTGGCCTCCAGACCTCAGTGTGAGTGGAGTGGAGTGCTGGGAGCTCAGAATTCCAGGTAGAGACTATATACAGTTTTATACAGTTTTATGCCTGGCAGGAGAATGCCATGGCACCCTAGTAGGGGAGGTAGGTCCAGTTTTTAGATGGTCTCTCCCATGGAGTGTAGTGGGAGTACCTTTGAACTCTGCCTGATTGTTTGTGGGGCACTCTGAACCGTTCTCATGGGGGAGGGGACTCCCATCCACTTGGTGATGGATTTTGTACCTTTTGTTTATATCCTTGTGGTTGCAGCTCGCCTCAGCGGTGTTGATGTGTGTTCTTCAACCTTCTCTCTTAGTGAAGCTCAAATCCACTAGGTTACTTGCTAAATTTTTGTCCTTTAACTCTTCTTCTGGACGGGAGCCTCTGTCAGTGCTTGAACGTTTGCCTTAATCTCTTTCCCAGCGAAATACAAATCTCCACAGAGGGTATTTGCTTTGGCTGTTGACTGGGCAGGAGACAACCTGTTAATGTTTCTTGCTAGGCCTTGCACACAACATCCTCTGGGGCCATTATTACTTCAGAATTCTTATGGACCTAGCAAGGGTGATTGCAAGCTATATCCCCTACAGGCCAGATTTCCAGGAAAAGCAGGAAACTTGGTCAGATAAGAAATTTAACAGCAGCTGGTTTAAAGGTAAACTAGCTGACTTTCCTTTGTTCTGACTTGCTCAGCTTACTTTTTTTATTTTTCCCTTTTTCTGGGGGTGTTTTCCCATGCAAAGAATGGGGTCTTCAGTCCTCATTCTGACTACATTGAGGTTTCCAGTAATTATTATTTTGGGATCTATTTCTTTCTTTAGCTCCAATAATATTTCCTTTATATATCTGTGTGTTCTAGCATTGGGTGCAGATATATTTAGAATTTTATACCTTCTTGATGAATTACAACTTAATTATTATATAATGACCTTATTGTTCTCTGTTTACAGTTTTTTTCATTGAAATATATTTTATGTGAAGGAAGTAGTCTGGATTTTTTTGGTTGCCATTTGCATGGGATATTTTTTTCCACCCTTTATTTTCAGTCTACTGGTGTATTATATAGGTGAAGTGTGTTTCTTGCAGACAACATATAGTTGACTGTCATGTTTTTATCCATTCAGCAACTCTATGTATTTTTATTAGAGAGTTTAGTCCATTCACATTCAATGTTTATATTGATAGTTAAGGACTACTAGTGCTATGTTGTTGTTGGATTTCAGGTTCTTTTGTGTTCCTCTCTTTCTTCTTTCCTTTCTTCCTTTGCTAAAAGTTGCTTTCTCTGGTAGTGTGTTTTAATGCCTTGCTTTTTATGTTTGTGTACCTGTTGTAGGCTTTTGATTTGAGGTTACCAGAAGGCTTTCATAACATTGTTCATTAATATACTTTTCTTTCAGATTGAAGAATTTCTTTTAGCATTTCTCGTAGGATAGGTCTAGTGTTGATGAAATCCCTCAGCTATTGCTTTTCTGGGAAAGTATTTCTCCTTCATGTTTGAAGGATATTTTGCAGGATATAATATTCTAGGGTTAAAGTTGTTTTTTTTTTTTTTTTTTCCTTTAGCAAATTGGATATGTCATATCACTCTCTTATGGTGTATAAGGCTTCTGCTGAGAAGTCTGCTGCCAGACATCTTGGCACTCCTTTGTACATTTTGTTTTTTCATTCTTGCTTAGGAACTTTTCTTTATCCATGATCTTTAAGACCTTATTAAATGTCCTGAGGTTCTTCTGTTAAATTTACTTAGTATACTATGACCTTCTTGCATCCATCTTTGTCTAGGTTTGGAAAGTTCTCTGTTTTCTTTGTGTAAAATTTCTATTCCAATATCTCTCTCTGCCACTTTTTTTAAATGCTAATCACTCTTAGATTTGCCCTGTTGAGGCTAAACTTGTAGGGATGCTTACTTCCTTTTTTATTCTTTTTTCTCTTCTGACTGCTTATTTTCTAATAACCTGACTTCAAGCTCACTATTGTTTTCTTATGCTTGGTCAATTATGCTGTTGAGAAACTCTGATGCATTTCTTAGTTTGTCAGTTGATTTTCTGTTCCAGAATTTCTCCTTTGCATTTTTTTATCATTTGAACCTCTTTGTTAAATTTATCTGATAAAGGTCTGAATTCTTTCCCTGTGTTGTTTTAAAGTTCACCGAGCTTCTTCTGGACCACTATTTTAAATTGTTTGTCTGAAAGGATACATATCTCTATCACTCCAGGATTGGTTACTGGTACTTTATTTAGTTTCTTTGTTTAGGTCATATTCTCATAGCTGTTCTTGATACTTGTGGATGTTTATTGATATCTGGGCATTGAAGCATTAGGTATTTATTTTAATATTTGCAGTCTGGGCTTGTTTCAAATCATCTTGCTTGAAAAGGTTTTCCAGATATTTGAAGAGCATTGAGTCTTGTGATATAAATCTTTGGTTACTCCAGCCTTATCAACACTGGGGGTTCCTAAAGCCCTGTAATGCGATGGATTTTGCAGACCCCTGGTAGTACAAACTTGGTGGACTTGGGAAATAGATGGAAGAATTCCCTGGATTACCAAGTAGTCTCTCATTTTCTGCCCTCCTTTTGAGTTGTAGGAGACATAATATGGGTAAACCTTCATGACTACCAAAGCCAGGTCACACCTGAAGCCAGCCTAATCTCACCAAAGTCCATGATGACTGCTGCCTCATTACCTATGAAGTTTATTCAAAGCCCTTGCAGTACTAGGTCATTCCCTTCTGAGCAGCATGTTTTCATTCTGACCTACGGTGGGTCTAAAAATGCTACCCTGCAACAAAGGCCTGGATTCAGGACCCTCGGGTGTCTGTTTGGTACTTTGTTTTACTGTGACTAGTCTGGTAGCTACGTTGTGAAACAAAGGCTTCTGAACTCATCTCTTGTTTCTCCAAATGGAAGGAAATTTTCTTTTTTTTTTTTTTTTTTGTAGAGACAGAGTTTCACTTTATTGCCCTCGGTAGAGTGCCGTGGCGTCAAACAGCTCACAGCAACCTCCAACTCCTGGGCTTAGGCGATTCTCCTGCCTCAGCCTCCCGAGTAGCTGGGACTACAGGCGCCCACCACAACGCCCGGCTAGGAAGGAAATTTTCTTTAAGTTATACTGCCTGAAGTTGGGGAAAGAGTAATGCAGGCACTAGGTTGGTTGCTGCTGCTGGTATCTCACTGGGTCATATGCACCCTAAAAAGTTCACTAGCTCTGAGCCAGTACAGCCACAGGAATTGCCCAAGGACTTTAGTCCTTGTGGTCTGATTGCCTTATAAATGTAGTCCAGGCACCAGGCTGTTCTTTGTCAGCCAGTGGTGTGGTTAGCCAGAACTCAAGCTTTGGAGCAGATTTTCCTCTGGCCAGATTGGTCTAAATGCCCTGTCTGTGGGCACTGGCGGAATACTGCCCTGTGTTATATTCTTCTGTACCACGGGGGCCCTGAGTTTACATACAAATTCCCATAATCACCTCACAATCCCTCTCCTGGACACACACATTCTGTCTCCATGATGGCGTGAAACTGATGGGGGATGGGAAAGGTATATCACAGGCAATGCAAGATTCTTTTTCTGCCCTCTTTACTGCCTCTTCCCTTGATAAAATGTTAAAATCAGATGGTGTGAACAATTGCCTGATTTTTCTTTTTCTTTTTTTTCCCTTTTATTAATTATTAAATCATAGCTGTGTACATTAATGTGATCATGGGACACCATACACTGGTTTTATAGACCATTTGAGATATTTTCATCACACTGGTTAACATAGCCTTCCTGGCATTTTCTTAGTTATTATGTTAAGACATTTGTATTCTAAATTTACTAAGTTTCACATGTACCCTTGTAAGATGCACTGTAGGTGTAATCCCACCAATCACCCTCTCTCCCCTTCCCTCCCTCTCCCTCTTCCCCATATTTTTCATTCTTATGAAGGTGCTTGCTTGTATGGATACTTGTTGAATTTGCTGTTCATGTGGAGGGAGGATCACTGGAGGTTTCCATTTACTTATATAAGAGTTTTATCTTTTAATTTAATTAATTTATTTATTTGCAGTTTTGTCTGGGGCCAGGCTTGAACCCCCCACCTCCAGTATATGGGGCTGGAGCCCTACTCCTGGAGCCATAGGTGCTGCCCAAGAGTTTTAAATTGACATAAAAGTTGTGGGGATAGTACAGAAAATTCTCATATACTCCACACCCAGTGTCTCTTATTATTATCACACATTATGATATATTTCTTATAATTAATAACCCAATATTGGTCCATTGTCAATAACAATGTCCATATTTTATTCTGATATTGTTGGCTTTTTCCTAATGTTCTTTCTTTGTTCGAGGATCCTATTAAAAATAAAGCATGCCATTAAATCATCATGCCTTCTTAGTCTCCTCTACACTGTGACAATTTCTCAAAATTTGCTGTTTTGGTCATCTTAAGAGTTTTGAAGAGTATTGGTCAAGTATTTTATAAAATATACCTCAATTTGAATTTGATGTTTTTCTCATGGTTAGATTTTGTTATAGGTTTTTGGTAGTAAGATCACAGAGGTAAAGTGCCATATTCATCATATTATATCAAGAAGATATACTGTCAACATGATTCATTACTGTCAGTATTGACCTTGATCACCTTGATGAAGTAGTGTTTGTTAGGTTTCTCCACTATACAGTTACTCTTTTAACCCCTTTTCCATACTACTCATGAAAGGCAGTTATTTTACTTAATCTACACTTAAGAAATGCAGAGTCCTGATCCACCTTCCTAAGGGCAACGTATTTACATAAATTACTGGAATTCTTCTGCTCATGAGATTTTCCTATTTTCCTCTTTTATTTATTTGTTTTAATTATAATGATATGAACTCATAGATTTTTAATATTATAAATTATACTCAAATACTACTTTATTTATTCTATTTATATTTTTTCCAGTTT
Source organism: Nycticebus coucang (assembly GCF_027406575.1). Lineage (NCBI taxonomy): Eukaryota > Metazoa > Chordata > Mammalia > Primates > Lorisidae > Nycticebus > Nycticebus coucang. The sequence continues at coordinate 147,548,827 of NC_069804.1, read as the reverse complement.
TGGCTACATTTCACATTTTTCCAGTTTGGTGCTCTTTTACGAGGCTTTTTCATTCCTTTGACATAGTTCCATCTTTGTGTTTTTTTTTTATGTTTGTTAGTTTAGCATTTTCTTACTTTCTGGTACTTTGAGATGGTCAGACTCATTTCATCTTGTATATTTTCTGCCCTACTCCTAGAATCAGCCATTTCTCTAAGGATTCCTGGTTCCTTTATTGGAAAATGGTATTAGAAACTATGATATGGGTGGTAGGTAAACTCTTTGATCCTAGGATGCCATTCCTTTTAGGTTCTCTCAGTAGACAGAGTTAGGACATATATGTGTGTGTCCTAAAACATACACACTATCTATCCCATCAACTTGCTATCCATTTGTAGTCATATGATCCTAAACATGAATTCATATTGATGTCACCAACTCCAGTTCATTACCACATGGATCTTATTATCCTCCTCTTATTGCTTATCTGTTAACTCCCCCTTTAATAGTGAGAAAAAGCTTCCACCATCCACCATTCACCTACTTAATTGCTTACAGTCTGTATATACCAGTATCAGAACTGTTAACTTAAATTTCCACAGGAAACAACTTTACCAACTAAGGTACAGTGTTTATGTATGGTTTTTTTTTATTCTTAAAGTCTTCACTATTTCCAAGTTTAAGCTAGCGCTTTCTCTCCACCTTTTTAGATAAATGTTTCATACATTTGTTTTTTTGAAAGAGAGTCTCATTTTGTCACCCTCAGTAGAATATCATGGCATCACAGGTCACAGTGACCTCAAACTCTTGGATTCAAGTGATTCTCTTGTCTCAGCCTCCCAAGTAGCTAGGATTTCAGGTGCCCACCACAACACCTGGCTATTTTTAGAGGTGGGGTTTCACTCTTGCTCAGGCTAGTGTCCTGGCAACCACCATCCTACTCTCTGCTTTTGTGTAAGTTTAACCATTTTCGTTTCCTTATGTAGGTGGTGTTATTTAGTATTTGTCGTTGTGTGTTTGACTTATTTCACATAGCATATCACCCTCCAGGTTTATCCATTTTATTGCAAATAATAGGATTTTCTTCTTTTATTAAGCTGAATAATATTTTATTGTATATGTATATATGTATATACAATATTGCAATATCTTTATCCATTCATCTGTTGTACATTTAGGTTGCTTTAATAGCTTAGCTATTATAAATAATGCTGTAGTGAACATTAGAATACAGATATATCTTTGACATACTGATTTCAATTCCTTGGGATATATAATATGGCTAGAAGTATGATTGCTGGACCATATGGTAGTTCTATTTTGAAATTTATGAGAAATCTCCATACCATTTTCCATAGTGGCTGTAGCAATTTACATTTCCACCAACAATGTATAAGGGTTCCCTTTTCTCCACATCCTTCTTAGCACTTGTTATCTATTTTTTTTTTTAATAATGGCCATCCTAACAAGTGTGAGATGATATCTTCTTGTGGTTTTGATTTGAATTTCCCTGATGATCAGTGATATTGATCATCTTTTCATTTACCTGTAGTCTATTTATACATAGTCTTCACAGAAATGCCTATTCAGTTCCTCTGCCCATTTTTAAAATGTTTTTTTATGAGTTATAGCAGATTAGTCATCCTAATAGGAATATATCAATATCACATTGTTGTTTAAACATGCAATTTCCTAATGACAAATAATGTTGAACATATTATGCTTATTCCCATTTTTACAGTTTTTGTGGAATTTTGTGAAGATCTTTTACCCATGTCCATGTTTTTGATCATTTTTTATGATGAAGCTCTGTATATCAGATATTTCATTATCTAATATATTCATCAGTTCTGTAATTTCCCTTTTTATTCTCTTAACAGTATATTTTACAGTGCAGAAATTTTAAGCTTTAATAACAAAATTTGATTTTCTATAAATCATGTTCTTTTTGTGTTGTCTAAAACGTCATCATCAAACCAAATTCACAAGAATTTTCCTTAGACTTTCTTTTAGTCATTACATAATTCCACAATTTACATTTAAATTTTAGATAGTTTGAGTTATTCTAAAAGATGTAAGGTTTACTTGTTTGTTCTTTTTTTTGCAAATGTGTGTCTGATTATGCCAACAGTATTTGTTGGAAAGACTATCATTCCTCTATTGAATTGCCTTTCTGCTTTGTCTAAGATCAGCCAACTAAAATGTGTGGGTGGATTTTTAGACTATTCCTTCTGTTCCACTGATGTATGAATCAATCCTTTTACCATGCCACAGTACCTTGACTACTAAATCTTTACAGAAATCTTAAAAACTGGTGTGTGTATCCTTTAACTTTGCTGTTTTCTTTCAGTATTGTATTGACTAATTGTATTAGTTTTCTATGACTGCTGTAACAAATGATTCTAATTTTAGTGTTTTACACTTTTTAAAATTTATTTTTATTATTATTATTATTTTTACAATTTTATATACCGTAAATCTGACATGGTATTAACTAAGATAAATCAAAATGTAGTTAGGCCATGTTCCTTTGTGGAAGCTACTATGGAGAATCTTTTTCCTTGTCTTCTGTAGCTTCTAAAAGCTGCCTGCATTCTTTGGTTCATGAAACATTTCTCTTTTAAAGCCAGCCAAAGCAAGCTGAGGTTTCTCACAGTGAATTACTGTGACTCCTGCTTCCATCATTACATCTTGTTCTCTGACTCTTAGTTTTTTTCTCTCTCCCTCTTCTACTTTAAAGAAACCTTGTTATTACATTAGCCTCACTTAAATAATTAGGATAAACTCTCTATTTTAAAGCCATTTTATTAGCAACCTAAATCCCATTTCCAAGATAATTCCTTTTTTTTTCTAACTTGAAATAAAACATATTTGCAGATTACAGGGATTAATGTACATGGATAACTTTGGGGATGTGAGGCATGATTTTTCCTGTCATGTTATTTAGGGTCTTTTGCCTTTCCATATAAATTTTAAAATAAATTTGTTAATATATGTGTGTACAAAATAAACAGCTGACATTTTTTCTTTCTTCTGTTTTTTTTTTTTTTTTGCAGTTTCTGGCCAGGGCTGGGTTTGAAACCACCACCTCCAGCGTATGGGGCCGGCGCCTTACCCCTTTGAGCCACAGATGCCACCCTAAACTGCTGACATTTTTATCAGTATTATGTTGAATCTAGTTCATGTTAGGAAGAACTGACATCTTAAAATATTGAATTTTTCTAGCTATAAACATGGAATAACATCTCTCCATTTATTTAGATTGTTATTGATTTCTTTCATCGGAATTGTGTACTTTTCTATATATACATCCTATAGTTACTTTGTTAGAGTTATATCTAAATACTTAATTTCTGGGTATTGTTATAAATGGTATTGTTATTTTGATTTCAAATCTCAATTGTTCATTGCAGGTATGTAAGAAAAGATTACATTTTGTATATTAACTTTTATTCTTGTGAACTTGCTATACTCCTTTATTTGTCCCAGGTGGGGGTTCATTGTTGTTGATTTTTCTAAGTTATCTATGTGGAAAATCATCTCATCTGCAAACAAAGGCATTTTATTTCTTCCTTTCACTCTCTATAACCTTGTTTTACTGTAATAGGCAAGACTGCAGGTATAATACTGAATAATATTGGTAATAAAGGATATCCTTGACTTCTACTTAATCTTAGGAGGACAATATCCAGCTCCTCACCATCAGGTATTACGTTAACCATGGGTTTCTTATAACTGCTCTTATCACACTGAAAAAGATACTTCATGTCTTTAGTTTGTGAGATTTTTAAAAATTATAAATAGGTACAAGATTTTATCATATAATTTTCCAGTATCAATTTATATATTATATAAAATAATTATATATTATTTTTCTTATACTGTTGATTTAGGTAATTCACAGATTAATTTTCAAATGTTGAGCCACTATTCCCCCTCTGAAATAAATCCTACTTTGTTATGGTATATAATTCTTTGTATTCATTCCTGAATTTTATGGGCTATTTTGTTGAGGATTTTTGCATCGTGATAATGAAAGATACTGACCTATAGTTTTCCTTTCTTGTAATGTCTTTAGTTTGGTTTTGGTATAAAGGTGTTAGTAGCCTTATAGTATGAGTTAGAAAATTTTCCCACTGCTTTTCTCTTCTACAAAAGATTACAGAGAATTGATATCATTTTGTCAGTAAGTGGTAGTATTCACCAGTGAAATTATCTGGGCCTTTTGCTTTCATTTTGAATAAGTTATTAATTAATTTTTAATTTTAAATAGATGTAGTTGTTGCAGATGACCTATTTCTCCTTATATTACTATGGGTAATTTGTATCTTTTAAGGAATTGGTCCATTTATCTAAATATTCAAATGTGTGGTCCTAGAATTGTCCACAGCATTCCTTTCTTATCATTTTATGTTCATATAATCAGTAGTAATGAATAATTCATTTTTGAAATTCTCTTTTTTATTCTTGGAAACCTTGACTAGATTTTTTTTCATAATAGATTTATGATGTACAAGTGTTTTTGTTTGTTTGTTTACATGGATGATTATATAGTGTTGAAGTCAGGGCTTTTAGTCTACCCATCACCTGAATAGTGTATATTGTGATAGGTAATTTTTGATCCCTCATCTCCCTGCCCCACTCCCCTTCTGAATCTCTAAAGTCCAATGTAACACTATGAGTGACTGTGTATACCCGTCATTTAGCTTCCACTTATAAACAGATGCATGTATTATTTGTTTTTCTATTCCTGAAATACTTCACGTAGGATAATGGACTCCAGTTCCATTCATGTTGCTATAAAAGACATTATTTCATTATTTTATGGCTGAGTAGTGTTTCAATGTATGCGTGTGTTTGCATATATACTTACACACCACATTTTCTTTGCTCATTGGCTGATGGGCACATAGGTTTTATCAATATTTTTGCAATTGCAAATTGTGCTGCAATAAACACATGAGTGCATGTGTCTTTCTGATATAATGATTTCTATTCCTTTGACTATATAGGCAGTTCTGGTGCTGCTGAATAAAATCATAGGTCTACTCGTAGTTCTTTGATGAATCTCCATATTGTTTTCCATAGAGGTTGTACTATTTACTTTCCCACCAACAATGTATAAGCATTCCCTTTCCATTGCATCCATGCCAACCAACATCTATTGTTTTTTGACTTTTTAGTAATGACCATTCTGATAGAGGTAAGGTGTGGTTTAATTTGCATTTCCTTGATGATTAGTGATATTGAGCATATTTTTCATATATTTGTTGGTCATTTGTTTATCTTCTTTTGAAAAATATTTGTTCATCTATTTTACCTACTTTTAATGAGGTTATTTGTGTATTTCTTGCTGATTTGTTGATGGATTTTGGATATTAGTCATTGAGGGATATAAGTTTGAAGCTATTTCATACCATTCTGTAGATCATCTATTTAGTCTGTTGATCATTTTTTGCTATGCGGAAACTTTTTAATTTATTTAAGTTCCATTTATTCATTTTTATTTTTATGTATTCTTTGTGTGTGTGCGTTAGTCTCAGTCATACATTGTTTTTCAAGGGCAATGTTCAGAACAGTTCTTCCTAAGTTTTCTTCTAGAATTTCTACCTAAATTTGGTTTTGTGTATGGCAAGAAACAGAGATTCAGTTTCATTCTTCCATATGTGGCTCTCCAATTTTCCTAGCACCATTTATTGAATAGGTGATTCTTTCCTAAGTGTGTATTTTTGTCTACTTTATCAAAGATCAATTGGTTTTAGGTCTATAGTTTTATTTCTGAATTTGGTACTTTATTCTATTCCATTAATCTATGTATCTACTTTTATACTAGTACCATTCTGTTTTTATTATTATATCCTCATAGTATAATTTGAAGTTAGGGAATGTGATGCTTCCAGACTTGTTTTTACATAGGATTGCTTTGGTTATTCCAGCTCTTATTTGATTATACAGGAAATAAAGGATTGCTTTTCCTTGTTTTGTAAAAACTTACATTGACTTTTTTCTTTTTTTTATTAAATAGAATTGCATTGAATTTATAAATCACTTTAGCCAGTATGTACATGAACATTTTAACAATATTGATTCTTCAAACCCACGAGCATAGAATGTTTTTCCATTTACTTTTGTCAGTCATCTGTGATTTCTTTCCTCAATGTTTTGTTGTTCACCTTGTGGACATGTTTTGCCTCCTTGGTTAAATGTATTCTTAGTTTTTTTATTTTTGAAGCTATTGCAAATGTATTGAATTATTTATTTGATTCTCAGCTTGGCTGTTACTAGTATATAGAAATGCTACTGATTTGTGTATAGTAATTTCATAACTTGAGACTTTACTGAATTTACTTATCAATTTTTTATGTCTTTTGCAAAGTTTATTAGAGTTTTCTAGATATAAGATCATACCATCAGCGAACAGGGACAGTTTGATCTTCTCTTTCCCAATTTAGATCCCCTTTATTTCTTTCTCTCACCTGATTGCTCTGGCTTAGACTTCCAGTGTTATGTTGGATAGAAATGGTGACAATGGGCATCTTTGTCTTGTTTCAGTTCTTAGAGGACATTCTTTCAACTTTATCCCATTCATGATAGGGTTGGTCATGTATTTTTCACATATGGCTTTTATTATTTTGAAGTATGTTCCTTTTACACTTAGTTTAAGAGTTTTTACCATGAAGAGGTGCTAGATTTTATCATATGCTTTTTCTACAGCTATTGAAATGATCATATAGTTTTTGTCCTTAATTTGGTTTATGTGTGAATCACATATATTGATTTGCATATGTTGCACCATCCTTGCATCCATGGGATGAAACCCATTTGAACATGATGAATTATTATTTTTTTATGTGCTGTTGGATTCAATTTTCTAGTATTTCATAATTTTCTTTTTTTGCATCCATTTTGATAAGGGATATTGCTTTATTGTGTCCTTTCCTGGCTTTGGTATCAGGGTAACTTTATAGAATAAATTAGGAAAGATTTTTCTTATCTTTAATGTTATGGAATAGTTTTAGTTGTGTAGGTACCACTTCTTCTTTGTAGGTATGGTAGAATTTATTTGTCTTTGAACCACCAGGCTCTGGGCTTTTTGTTTGTTTTTTTTGCAGATTTTTCATTAGTTATTCAATCTTGCTATTCATTATTGGTCTGTTGAGGGTGTCTATTTGCTTCTTATTAAAGCTTGGAAAGTTGTGTATTTCCAGAAATTTCCTTTAGATGTTCATTACTAGTCTCAGATAAGCTTTTGTATTCTGGTGGTATCTGTTTTAATGTCTCCTTTTTCATTTCTGATTGAGATTATTTGAATAATCTCTCTTCTTTTCTTGGTTAATATACCCAGTGGTATGTCAATTTTATCTCTTCAAATAATCAACTTTTTGCTTCTCTGATACTTTAGGTGTTTTCTGTTGTTGATTGTTTTAATTTCCTTTAGTTCTGGGTTTTATTATTTCTTGTCTTCTGCTAACTTTGAGTTTGGTTTGTTTTTGTTTTACTAGTTCCTTGAACTATGAAATTATACTGTTAAATTGTTGTCTTTCTCAGCATGGCTAGAGTTTTATCAATTTTATTGATATTTTAAAAGTATCAGATTTTGTATATATTATTTTCTCTATTGATTTTTCTGTATTCAATTTCCTCAGTTTCTGCTCTTATTTTTATAATTTTCCCTTTTCCTCCTTTTTAAATTTAGTTTTCTAAGGTGGAATCTAAGGTCATATTTTTCCCTTTATGATACATTTATTTAATGTTCTAATTGCAATCCTAATACCTGTTAGTTTGGTGTTAAGTATTGCAGAGGGGAACCTTTCTGGAATGTTAAAATTACATGTCCACATTTTAGTGACCTATTATTTTTCCACTAATTTTTATTCAGTAGTATGCCTTCTCCCGCCCTCTCCTGTCCTTTGTTGAGACAGGAAGGCTAGAGTGGATAGTGTGAGAAGAATATCCTCTGCCAGCTGGGATAAATCTCTGATAAAGTCTTTTCCCCTACAGAGTAGGCCTTTGTTGTGGAGAATACTCTGGGACTATTTCATAGTGATTACTCTTCCCCATCATCTGCTAGAACCAGGAGGGGGAGTCTTCAGGATCCTCCTTGTGAGAACCTAATGAGGTTCCTTGAGGCAAAATTCATTAATCTGAATTAACCCCTAAGCTGGGCTGTCAGGAGACTCTCACTTCCATTGCAAATATTTATTCATTGTGTATTAATCTGGTCAAAATTACCATTTCAATGATCTGGAAGTTTTATGGTTCAAGCTACTTTTGTTTTAGGTAAGTGGATCTTTGCTGGAACTTTCTAAATTTATCTCTCCGTCCATAATTACAGATGCTCAATTGTCTTGCTGCTTCAATTCTCTAATAAGTCTAAAAACAGTCACTGATTTTACTTTAGCAGATATTTTTCTTGTTATAAGGGAGTGATAACTTCCAAGGTTTTTTGTATATTAGGTTTGAAAGCTGATGGCATGTTTTTAAATTATTTATTATCTGATAGGTAAGTATAGTGTTGTTTTAACTTGAATATCTTTAATTATATGTGATGAATCTCTTTTCACATGTTTAAGAGCTTTTTAAATATGTTTTTGCATATTCCTTTTTTGACCTCCCTATTTGTATTCATGTTACTTTCATCATCCCATAGATCATTGACTCATCCCATTCCTACCATGACAAATTACTTACTAAGTACTCTTCCTTTTCAGTGGTCTTGCTCATTTTTCAAATTTAACATTCTTACTGGTGCCATTCTAATTAAAAACCTGGCATAATATAATAGTTTCCAAATTAAATCATTTTATTTCTTCATGTCTAGGTTAGTTTTATGTTTATGAGAAAGAAAGCTAAAATTAAAGAAGTTATAAAGCTTTGATAGGTTATAAAATAAACTCATTAAGAGGTCTAGCTTTGGATTTTAAAAGATCTGGTTTGAGTTTAGGTTTTGCTTCTTATAGTTGTATGATGCTATATAAATCACTTTATGTTTCTTAGCTTCCATTTCCTTATATTATAAATAAAAGTAACAACAATATTTACTCAAATGTTGTTGTATTGATGAACAAGAGTTATTCATAACCACTGAGATGGCAATTGGCATTAAATTACGCAGATGGCTCACATATATGACATTTATACACCTTTTAAATATTCTTCCTTTTATCATAGATGCTTTTGAAGCTTCTATTGAGTAAGCACCAATTTTTTTTCTTCAAGTTAGGGAGGTTTTGTTCACCTTTAGCCTTAGTAACAGCTTTCATTTATAGACCTTTATTTATCTTACTCTTCTCCCCACTACAATGCATATGGCAAATGCAATATTTTGGTCCTAGTAAGGAGCAGTCGAAAGAATACATGTAACTCATTCAAGTTCATGGCTTCAACTGGGAAACCAAGCCTACTGCAGATAGCATCATTTTAACTATACTGAAACTTCTTTTAAGTACCTTGTTTTAAGAAGAACCATGAGGGGAAAGGAATTCAAGAATGTCATTACTCCCTAATCATAGGCAGTTTGAACACATAATTTATGTTTTGCCTCTACAGAGAACATTAGTTTTAAAAGAAACTAACCTGATTTAGACCAACTTGAATGCAAAATTCATCAGCAGTTACATATCATACATTCTCAAGAGATCATGGTACTAAGTTGATTACAAACAGCTGCATGACTTAATTGCCACTGAAATGTTATTCAAAGGACAATTAAACCCACAATATCCACATATAGATTTCTGTTCTGTATCCTTTGCACAGTTTATAGGCTAACACTGACTGACCTTCAAGCCATGTGTGTCAGGTATTTTAATCGCAGTAATCAAATTTTGGGAAGGTCATTGACTAGGTTAAGTACCATTAAGTTTTTGTAAGGACCTATTAGAAAAAGAAGAAGAATTTAATTCTTAGAGATGTGTGTGTGTATAATAACAGGAGTTATATAAGCATAGTATTTTGTGTCCAAAGGGTATTTTTCCCCCCAAATCTTGGTAGATAATGTTGAATTTGGGCATTCATGCTATATTTGCTGATGTAGACACTACTGTCCAATACTTTGATATTTTAATAAGAATAATCTTCTCTATAGAACATAGTTATTGAAAACAGGAATGTAAAGATTTCTTTTGTCTATATGCAAGTATTCCAAGAAAGTGAGACTATCTCCCCTCTGGAAATCCCCAGTCTGGGCTTGGAGAATCACATCAGCCTTCTCCATTGCCTTCTCCTTTTTATGATGCACCATAAACTACTTGCTTTCAAAATACAGGAGCTGTTAGATATTTAGTGCTAGAGATCAGTATGGATCTAATAACAACTAAGGACAAGAATGGAATATTTTCTAAATAAATATATGTAGAAACCCAATAATAATAGCCTTTGATGAATGTTAGGAAGGAACCAAAGAGTCTTTATGGCAGAATAGTGTGGGGGAATTAACATTTAAAATGGTCATAAAGAGGCTGCATGCACAGGTGGCATATAAACTGAAATATGAATGACAGAAGAAGAGGTTATACAAATAGCTGGGCAGACAAAACTTGAAGGAAATTTGTACAGCAAGTACTGAGGCCCTGGGGTAGTTTTCTCTTATGAACTAAATATGGCTATTGGCGAAATAATGAATGAATGATTCTGAGTAAAACTGGAGAGTGAGTTAGAGGAAGAGTTATTAAGAGTTTGTAGGTCATTATAAGTCTTTTCAATTTTATTCTAAATGAATTTTAAAACCATTGAAGTTTTTAAGCAGGAAGGGAGCATGATTATATTTGCATTATTATTTTAAAAAGATCACTCAGGTTACTTCATGTAGAATGAATTATGAGGGACTGATGAAATTGATGACTAGAAGTGGAAGACCAATTTGAAGACTATCATGGCAACCCAGGGAAAAGTGTAACCTGTATTAAAGTATGACAATGGATATGAAGAAAAATGGATAGATTCAGAAATATTTTGGAAGTGGGACCACCAGGATTTTGTAATGAGTTAGATATGTGCCTGTGTGTGTATGTTTGCATATGAACTATGAGGAAAAAGAAACAGATGACTCTATTTTCTGGCTTGAGCAAGAAATGGTGCCATTGTTTTCTGAGGTAAGACTGGAAGAGGAATAAATTTGGAAGAAATCAAGACCTTAATTTATGAAATGCCATTTGAGATATCTGTTAGACACATATAAGATAGTAAAATAAAACATTGCATATAAATGCCTTGGGCCCAGGAGAAATGTCTAGGCTAAAGACATACATTAAAAACTAATTTCTATATGGCTACTAATTGGTGGTGTGAATTTATTGAAAACACCTAGAAATACTATGGGTAGGGAACAGAATAAAATCCAGAAATTTTTAAGAAAATTACATCTTAAGGGAATTTTAAAGAAAATTATATCTTAAGGGATTTCAGCATGATAAAGGTCTTTTAGAGAAGAAGAAGCTAAAAATAGAGCTAGAGGAGTAGCTAGTGAGAGTAGACAATATGCATGTATATAACAAAAAAAAAGAAAATTAAATCTATTGAATGTTGCTGATAGATTTAGGAAGGTGAAAACACGTTTACTGCTTTGAGCAACACAGAAGCCAAGGATAGCTTGATAATGACATTTTCACTGAAATGATGGGAATGGGAATTGAATTAAAACATGCTTAAGAGTAAATAAGAATACCTGTCTTAAATGGCACAAGTTCAAGCACTGACCAATCTTTCCTTCATCAAATAAGTAACAAATATAAACCACACAAATTGAAATTAAAAAATATTTGTGATTGAATGTAAAATAAACTTCCTTATAACAACAAATGGAATAGGGACACAAAGTAGAGTAAGACTAAATCCACAGATTATGAGAGACAGTTTCCTGTAGAATAATAAATGAAATCCTACAGCTGAGGTATGGGTACTATATCAAGTCATACTGCCTAAAGCCAAGAAATTAAGTAGGGCCCCTCACAATGAAAATATGCTAAGAAACATTGTTGACATTATATCTGCTTTATTAAAATGTAACCAGTTTATGGAATGGATTAAATCTGATGAAGTAAATCAAGCCCTCCACTGCTTTATTTATAGAATTTGGAAATGTCTTTAATATCATCATAAGACTGAATATCTCAAAAAATGATCATAACACTTTATTCTGCACTGAGCATCTAATGGTCCTACAGAGGCAAACACGGAGATGACTAGAAGGAAGTGATGTATACAAAGAGTGAAGGTGATATGGAAAGAAAAAAACATAAACAAAAATCCTTTCAAACTGAGTGTATAAACAGCTGCTATAAATCAAACTAATACTAAGAGTCAGTCAATAATTAAACATGAATTTATTCCAAATGAAATCAATTTAATTAAATAGGAAGATAAGATAATAATATATGATAATAGAATATATTGATTGCATCCTTCAAGAGATAAATATAGACATAATAGTTTAAAAAGAAAAATATAATTAAAATTTAAAGAAAGAAATGCAACTATAATAGCTAGTTGAACAAAACATAAATATCTTAGTAGTAAAGAATAAAACCATTGACGTAAAATAAATCTAATAATGTGAGTTAAACTCTAGCCTGGACAATTCTAGTTATGAAGAGAAATAGTGACTTGGAAGAGATTACTGAGATATTTACTCATAATGTTCAAGAAAACAAAGTGATCAATAGCCAAGTCCTGGTCTGGATGTCACCAAGAAGGTAGAATAGGATTTGTCATCACTTATTCCCCTTTAGCACCCACATGCAAAAATGCCTTCATAAGAGTTAAGAAAACCAGGTAAGAGATACTGGTATTTGAGTATAGCATAAAAATAAGAAAAGACAAATTGAAGAGGATAGGAAGGATAGTTTTACATTATGTGCATCACCTCTCCTCCAACCCCCAAGCAGCACATGTTGGAGAGATATACTTTCTATATGTAAGAATGAGAAGAATGTATCATACTTTCCTTTAGACATCAGCACTGAGTATACCCTAGTAAAACCCATCACTGGCAGAGCCCCCCAAAATAAGGCCCCAGACTCCAAACTGGTAATTGTGAACCTAGCCTCTAAGACCATGTTGGTTCCTAGTCAGGCTTTACAGTCCCAGGCCCCAGACTTACCTGGGAAACTCAGTCTTAGGGCGTGTCCCACTGTCAGATCAACCATAGTAGTCTCAGACTCTGGATTGGATCCAGCAATAGGTAAGCCTCAATGGCCCCAGACTACGGGCCTGCCCCAGAATCAGGCCATCTACCAAACACTTAGTCTCCAGGGTTGCCTAAGGCCAGGCTAGCACTAGCAGCTCCAGGTTCCAGACAACTCCCAGCACTAGGATGGCTCCCAGGGCCCCAGGCAAGCCTTCATCTGTCCAGCCCCCTCAGGCCTAGTCATCTGGATAGTACCTGAAGACTCATCCTCCAGGCCAGCCTCTGTGGACACAGACCCTGGGCCCATCTTAGGTTCCAGCCAAGCCCAGAGTCAAGTCAGTCTACAGTCCCAGGCTTTAGGCCTACCCCAGAATCAGATTGACACCATTAACCTCAAGCAAAAGGCTGGCACTCACAAATGGTTTCCAGGCCTGCCCAGTGCCATATCAGTCCCTGCAGCACTACCCTTGGAGCAGGCCGCTGTGGCCCCATGTTCCAGAAGACTCTGAGTTGAGGACCATACCAGTAGACCCCAGTGCTGAGTCACCCATAGTCCCTTTGTACCCAGGCTCCAGGACCATCCCTATGGACTCATGTTTCAGGCCTGCCTTCACAGCACCAGGTCTCAGGCTACCCCTTGTAAATCAAGCTTCCAGGCCAGTATCCACATACCAAACCTCTAGGCTGGTCTTTCAGGCCAGCCACCATGGCTCTGGACACCAAGCCAGCCAGCATTAGCAATCCCAAGCCCTATACCAGTCCCAGAGATAAAAGTTCCATGCCCGGCTTAACACCAGGCCAGTTCTATGTATGATCAGAGTTGAGATGTTTTCATCTTAAAATAGCTAGTTATAGCTATTGGATGTTTCATGTAAACCTCATTGTAACCACAAAGCTAAAACCTAAGTAGATATAGAGAAAATAAAAAGTAAAGAATCAAAACATACCATTAGAGAAAATCATCTAAATAGAAAGGAAGATCGCATTAGAGGGAAAAAAGAACAGAGGATCTATAAAACAACCAGAAAACAATTAACAAAATAACAGTAGTATGACTTTGCCTATTCAGTAATTACCTTGAATGTAAATTAAATAAATTCTCTAGTCAAAATACAGAGTGTCTTAATGGCTAGAAATCAAGACACTATTATATGATGCCTATAAGAGATTGATTTCACTTTTAAGGATAGGCATAGAAATTGAAAAAGATAAAAAGATAAATCTAAGCAAATGGAAACCAAAATAAGCAAGAGCAGCTATGCTTACATCAGGTAAAATTAACTATAAAACTGTAAAATAAGACAATTAATATCATTACATAGTGACAAAGTAGTCAATTCATCAAGGGAATATAACAATTGTAAATATACATCCACCCAACATTGGAGCCCTAAATATATAACACAAATATTAGTAGATCTGAAGAGAGAGAGTATAGTACAATAATAGTAGAAAATTTTAGTATTCAATTTTTTAGCAATGGACAGATTATCCAGACAGAAAATCAATAAGGAGACATCAGACTTAAACTATACTTTAGACCAAATGGATCTAATAGATATATATATAACATTCTATCCAACAGCAACACAAGACATATTTTTTTCAAGTAGGCACAGAACACTCTTCAGTATAGATAATACATTAGGCCACAAAATGAGTCTGAACAAATTTCAAAAGGTTGAAATCATATCAAGTATATTTTCTGATCATAATGGAATAAAACTAAAAATAACTTAGAAGAGGAACTTCGAAAATTTAACAATGTGCTCCTGAAAGACCAATAAGTTAATGAAGAAATTAGGATTAAAAAATTTCTTGAAACAAGTAAAAATGGAATAAAACAACATAGATTACTTACACAATAATTACTTTCACTAGAAATCAATAATAAATACTTCAGAAAATCACAAATACATGGAATTAAACAGTATTTTCCTAAACAACCAATAGGACCAAAAAGAAATCGTAAGATAAATATAAAAATATCTTAAGATAAAGAAAAGTAGAAATACAACATACCAAATCTTATGAGATGTTATAAAATCAGTAGTGAGAGGGGTGTTAGTAACAGTAAATACCTATATCAAAAATAAGAAAGAAATAAAATAATCTAATGTACCTCCTCAAGGAACTAGAAAAAAGAACAAACTGGCCCCAAAAATTAGTAGAAGAAAGGAAATAATAAAGAGCCAAAATAAATAAAATAGAGGATAAGAATTTGTTTCTTGGAAAGCAAAACAAACTTTTAGACTAAATAAGGAAAGAGGGAAGACGCAAATAAAATCACAAATACAAGAGAAGCCATTGTTACATTTACATACAACTTATACTACAAAGATACACTGGATCACAAGAGTCCACAATAATCAATTATATGCCAACAAATTGGATGACCTAGAAGAAATGGATAAAATCCTGGACATATACAACCTACCTAGGGTGAGTCATGTAGAAAAAAAACATCTTAACAGTATGATAATGATTAAGGAGATTGAATCAGCAATAAAGTTTATCATCAAAGAAAAGCCTGAGATCTGATGGCTTCATTACTGAGTTCTACCAAACATTTAAAAAAGAGCTAATAGAAATCTTTCTCAAACTATTCCAGAAAACTAGACAGGAAATACATCTAACTTGTATTATAAGGCTAGCATTACCCAGACACCATAGCTAGACAAGAACACTAAAATAAAAAAAATCATTTCTGATGAACACAACAAAGTCCTGGAAAACCAAACCCAATGGCACACTGAAAGGGACATTTACCTTGATCAAGTGGGATATAACCCTGAGATAGATGTTTGATTCAACATATGCCAATCTGTAAAAATCCATACACATGATACACTGGCTTAACAGAACGAAGAAGAAAAAGTATGTGAACATCTCAATGGATGTAGAAAAAATCAATTGTTTTCTGAGGTGAGGAATAAATTTGGAAGAAATCAAGACATAGTTTCATAATAAAAAAAAATCTTCCAACAAATTAGGTTTAAAAAGGAATACACTCAACATAATTAATAAAGACCATGTATGGCAAACTCACAGCTAACATTCTATGCGAAACTTGGTAAATGTGGAATGTAAGTGTCTTGGCACAGTAACTGAGAGAATGCCAAGAAGGCTATGTAAACCAGTGTGATGAAAGTGTGTCAAACGGTCTGTGAAGCTAGTGAATGATGCCCCACGATCATATCAATGTACAGAGCGATGATTTAATAAAATAAAGAAAGAAAGAGAGAGAGAGAAAGAAAAAGAAAGAAAGAAAGAAAGAAAGAAAGAAAGAAAGAAAGAAAGAAAAGAAAAGAAAAGAAAAGAAAAGAAAAGAAAAGAAAAGAAAAGAAAAGAAAAGAAAAGAAAAGAAAAGAAAAGAAAAGAAAGAGAAAAGTTGAAAGCTTTTCAGGCCAGGTGCGGTGGCTCATGCCTGTAATCCTAGCACTCTGGGAGGCCGAGGTGGGTGGATTGCTTGAGCTCAGGAGTTGGAGACCAGCCTGAGCAAGAGTTAGACCCCCATCTCTACTAAAAATAGAAAAACTGAGGCAAGAGGCTCGCTTGAGCCCAAGGGTTTGAAGTTGCTGTGAGGTACAATACCATGGCACTCTACTAAGGGTGATAGTTTGAGACTCTGTCTCAACAACAACAAAAAAAAAAAAAGAGAGAGAGAGAGAAAACAGAAAGAAAGCTTTTCCTTTAAGATCAGGAAGAAAACAAGGATGCAAACTCTTACCACTTCTATTAAATGTAGGTCTCAAAGTCCTAGCCAGTGCAATGAGGTGAGAGAGTTAAAAAGGCATCCAAATTGGAAAGGAAGAGGTTAAATTAATCCTGTTTACAGATATGATCACCTATATCGAAAACCCTACAGTTACCGCCAAGAAAACCTGTTAAAACTAACGAATGAACTCAGTAAAGTTGAAAGATCCTACATCAGTTACAAAAATCATATATTCAAGGATCCTTTATTTTACATCCTCATCAACACTTATATTTCATCTTTTTGATAATAGCCATTATGACAGGCATGACATGATATTTATCTCATTGTGGTTTTAATTTGTATTTTCCTATTGATTAGTGATATTGAGTATTCTTTCATATATCTGCTGGCTACTTACCATCTTCTTTAAAAAAAAAATGTCTATTCAGGTCCCTTGCTCATTTTTTAATCAGGTTAAATGTTTTCTAGATATTGAGTTATTTGAATCCTTCAATATTTTAGATATTATATCCTTACAATATATATGGCTTTTAAGCATTTTTTTCCCTGCTTTGTAGACTGTCTTTTTACTCCGTTGATTGTTTCTTTTGTTGTGCAGAAGTTTTTTGTCTGTTTTTGCTTTTCTTGCCTGACTTCTCAGGTCTAATTTTAACAATGTTTGCTCACACCAATGTTGTATAGTCTTTTTTTCTATGAATTGTATTCATGACAATGGCTGAAGGAGTAGATTGTAAGAGTTCTTACCACACACACACACAAAAAAAATTGATAAAGGAAAATGTATGCGATAATGCTTATGTTAATTAGCCATTTCACAATGTATACATATTTCAAAACAAATTGTACCTAATTAATATTTTATTTGTCAATTAAAGAGAATAAATAAATACTTTTTCAAAGAGACAAGGAGGCAAAATATAAAAATGCAGTTGAGGCTGGGTGTGGTGGCTCATGCCTGTAATCCTAGCACTTGGGAGGCCAAGGAGGGTGGATCACCTGAGCTCATGGGTTCTTAGACCTGAGCCTGAGCCAGGCCTCCAGTCTGATCCAGAGCAAGACCTTGTCTCAAAATATAGCTGGGCATTGTGTTGGGGGCCTATACCAGCTATTTGGGAGGCTGAAGCAAGAGAATCACTTGAGCTCAAGAGTTTGAGATTGCTATGAGCTATGATGCCACAGTACTCTACCGAAGGTGACAAAGTGAGACTCTGTCTCAAAAAAATGCTGTTTTGAGTTCCCAGAGCCTGCGCCTCAAGCCCTGTCTTCGCTCCTGCAGGTTTGTATTCCATTACCTGTCAGTTCTAGCCTGCTGCCTTCCTTTGTCTATAGGCTGATGATCCCCTGAGGGCCGGGTGAGAGGGAGGGAGGAGGGAGGTCCGTGGAGGGAGGGTGATTGGTGGGATTACACCTGCGGTGCATCTTACAAGGGTATATGTGAAACTTAGTAAACGTAGAATGTAAATGTCTTAACACAATAACTAAGAAAATGCCAGGAAGGCTATGCTAACTAGTGTGATGAAAATGTGTCAAACGGTCTATAAAACCAGTGTATGGTGCCCCATGATCACATTAATGTACACAGCTATGATTTTATAAAAAAATAAATAAAAAAGAATACATCTCCTTCTTTAGTCTAAAAGGAAGGAGTGTTTTAGTGTTAATAAAATTTTATACTTAAAATGGAAAAAAATGCATTTGAAATATATGAGGGCTACATTGACAGATGTCAACATATATCAACAGAAATTCAGACAAATTAAAATGTAAAAATTGGTGAAAAAGCAATATTTAGAAAGCTAAAAGTACAATTTCCCAGAAGCAAAGAATGTTATGAATTCTCAATTTAAGTATCCTTCATGTACTATACATTATAATTAAGGATGAATCAGTAAGTAGAAGTATTGCAGTAAAATCAAAGATCATCAAATGAAGTTTTAAAAGGTAACAAAAGGAAAAATTTTACATATTATGTACAAACACAGTAATTATTTAGTTAACTATCATGTAAGTGTGAAGGCAAAATAAAGACATTTTGAAATATCAAAAAAGCTAGAAGAACTTACTTATTACAGATTCTGAAAAATATTTTTTTGTGATTTTTTGGCAGGGGCTGGGTTTGAACCCGCCACCTCCGGCATATGGGATCGGCACCCTACTCCTTGAGCCACAGGCGCCACCCGATTCTGAAAAATATTAAAAAATATTCTTCAGCAAAATTAAACGAAAACTTAGAAAGTAGAGTAGCAATCCAGGAAACAACAATGAGTAGAAAAATTGGTGAAGTATGTTCACAAATATAATTATTACATTAGACAAGTATTATTTGGCATCTTTAAAAAGGATAATCTGAAATTTCATTTCACGATAGAAAGATGAATCAAGAGTTACTAAATTAGTAGTGAAAATGTGCTGTGGTCTGCATAATATTTGAAGAAGACTAGCAAAAATGTCATTCATATGCATACAGGTTAAGATTAATGTGAATGTATGTTTAAAATTATTATAACTAAAATAATATTAATAAAAATATAACTTCTAAGCAAACAGCAAATGCAAGTAGCTAAAAATAACTTTTAATAAAAATTATAACTTTTAATCCAAAATTAAAAAAATAAAGAAAAATAAAATAAAATGATAAAAATAAGTATTTTCAATAAACATAAACAAAGAAAACAAACCAATTGAAAACAAAGATTATTGTATTGAATCAACAAATAACATTCAACTCTACATTAATTAAAATGACACAATGTAACAAAATCACTTAGAGTGAAAATTCATGGGCAAAAGTGCAGTTAATAAATACCAACTAAAATAATGCTTATGAAGCAATATGCACATCACAAAAAGTGTAATGCAAAAAGTTATGGAAGTAGAAAAGACACTATATTAGAAGGAACAATCAACAGAAAAAATGATAGTCATATACTTGAAAGTAGGTAACATTTTCCAAATACCTATTTTATCAATCATCTGTCTACCCAATTTTTTAACCTTAGATTTGGCAATGGATTCTTAGTTATAACCCAAAAAGCACAGAAAACAAAAGAAAAAAAGTAGATAAATTGGACTTATTTAACTCCATGAAAATTGAAAACTTTTGTGCATCAAAGGAAGATGAAAAAACAATTCATAGATTGGAAAAAATATTTGCAAGTCATATAGCAATGAGAGTTTAGTATGCAGGATATGAAAAGAACTGTTATAATTCAATGAAAAGAAAAACAACTCTAGCTTAAAAATGGTAATAGGTTGAATAAACATTTCTATTTTCAGTACAATATATATTCGTTGAACACTTAACCATGTACCTATTAGTACAATGCATGTCACAGTAAGCAAATAATGTAACTGATAAGGACTCTTTGCTAAAACAGCTTACCCTTCAACCAGTGCTGATAAAGGAATAAATCTATCATAGTTTATACACTCTTGGCTACAAAGTTTTCAGTTATTGTCCTGTGGTGGCCCAAGGAAATTTTCTTCTTTATATCATCTACCTGTAAAAATATTCTCTTGGCAATGATCCCTCTAAAGACTTGATCAAAAGAAAGTCATTTAAATTATTAAATATTATTTAGTTCTAACAGCAGCATTATCAAAGCTGCCTTAAGGCATATTTTAGTCATATAAAGACAGAGATGACAGTTTCTAAATTCATCAAGTGTAAACAGGACACATGTTGTGTACTTGTTTAAAGCCATCAACAGGTATTTTTAAATTGTAATTGGCAACTGAAACTTTATAAATTTAAAAGATAAAAATAGTATACCTGTCACTGATCAAACTAATTGGAATCTGGGACTGAAAGTAAAACTGGTAATTTCTTCCCTTTGGAAAATATTTTTAAGTTAGAAATGAGTTTACCTTACTATTTTCTTATTTGCAATAGTTAATATGACAATAATTGAATATCACAATTCTATCTCAAACAGAGATCGTCCCTCTCCTCTAAAATTCAGGGGGCTTATTTTTACTATCTTTTTGAGAATCAGACTGTTTAAATTAAAATTATTGCTGTATTATTTACTAGATGTGTGACTTTATGCAAGTTTCATAATCCATTTAGGTTTATTTTTCCTCCTCTGTAAAAGTACAATGATAAGAGTACCATTTTCAGATGGTTGTTGTGAAGATGTAATGCAAAGAATTTAGCCTGGTGCATGGAACATTATGAAAGTTCAATAAATATTATTGATAACTATTATCAACACTAATTTAAGATCTGTAAAAGAAAGATAATTGTCTGCTATTTTCTTTCTTTCTCCTCAGTCCCAAATAATAGTATATCTAACAATATTATAACAAGAGACTTAAACAAGATTAAGTGCTACAAAATATATTATTTCATTCAAAAACTACAGAAATTCCAAGATGGCAGATTTTAATATTTTACTCTGTTGTTATCACTTGTAATAAAGGACAAAATCAGTGTGATGCTTCCCATAAATTTGAAAACCAAGTTGCCTGCTGAGAGCTTTGCTAAGAAAATAGTACATAATGGAATAGAGGGAAAAATGAGAAGTTACTTTATAGAAACTTTGGCTTTGGGGACAAAGAAAGACTTAATGAATGGTATTGAGAGCAAACATTTGCCTTTTATGGATAGAGCATATCAGATTGTCTTAGTTAAATGCCACCAAATATTCAAATAATATAACCAAATTCATATTCTCAAACAGACATATGATTATATTTTTACTCAGTATTGTGCCTGTAGATAATTCACTGGTCATCCTCAAGCTTCTATAAACATCTGATTCACTAACAATCCTATCTTCTATGTTTAAACTAATGATATCAATTTATCAAGTTGCCATCAGTCTCTTACAAACTTCATAGGATCAGTATGACAAAGTCTGGGGCAATGAGAATACTGAGTTTATTAACTTACATTTACCGAAGTTTCCTTTTTTAACTTCACATATGCTTTTCTCATGTAGGTTCTATAATTGTGATAAAATTATTACCCAAAGATAATTGTGATAAAATTATTACCCAAAGTTATTTTGATTTGTCAAGAACCCACAACTAAATAATGATATAGCCCAAATTAATATCCACTCTCATTTCTAGGTGTGAATCTCAATTCTCGGTTAGTTGGAGAATGAATCAAAGAGAAACAAATTTAGAAATCAGTGTGACAATTCCTTACCCCTTAACCTCTCAAAATATTTTTCTGTTGATGAAGTAGCTTTATGGTGGTAAAGCTACTTGGTTGACTTACCCAAATACACATAGCATTTTTAGTAAATCAGGAATTAGAATCCACTCTCACACCATGAACTCTTTTCAAAGTACCATGATGTACCATTTCAGAGTGCTAGGATGGCACTCACACTAGAAAAACTGACTACAATTTTAAGTCCTTTGGATTATTTTTCAGGGTCATTTAGATGCATACTAGTCTAGCACAGGAACTCCTTCAATCCTGAATGTAATCATGAAGGGGGTGGTCAACTAAAGTGATTCTAGTGCGGGTCTACTGATGGGTCTACAGCAAATTAATAAGTATTAAAGGGGAGTAAGAAGAAGAAGGAGCCCTGGGAAGAAAGTAAATTATAAGACAAAGTAGCAAAAATTTATAATAACAATTATAATTGGAATGGACTGTATTTATTATTAAGTGCTATGTGTTGCCCGTGCATTATCTCATATGTACTTGTATGTTCCCTCATATTAATCAAAAATTTAAATAAAAGGAAAGAAATGCTTGTTGTTTTTATAATCATTATATATCTCATGTAATTCACAAAGATGAGACTTATTTGGAAAGATTGAGAATTCAGATGTCTGATTAAAATTCATGTAATAAAAACAAGGAATGTAGAATACAGGGTCTCTTTTGTTTTGAAAGAGATACATTTAGAACAAAACAGGAAGTCTTACTTTATAAAAGAAGTAAGCTTATAGAAGTTTTTTTTTTTTTTTTTTGCAGTTTTTGGCCAGGGCTGGGTTTGAACCCGCCACCTCCAGCATATGGGGCCGGCGCCCTATTATTTTTTTCAAAAGTAAGGTACAATTTGAAATAAAATTTATATCATTGTTAAACAACTTATCTCATAGGACATTATAAGTCATCATGGCTTTAAGCAATTTGAAGGTAATAAAGTGCTGCACATGTAAAAGAAACAGCATATATGTACCATTTTCCCCTTTCTATGACAGGTACTCCATCCTGTTGAGTTGAGGTCTAGCTTCACAATCCTTCTCATCCTAATACTTCAGGCAGCTATCATCATGTAAGGGAACATGTTCTATTGTTAATTTATGCCGTGAATTCTCCCAAGGTGAGGAGTATGTATTAATTTGTATCTTGGTGTAATGCTTGACATATGTACTTCTCAAATAATTTTCTCAATGAAAATACTTGACATAAAAATCAGGAAGATTGTCTGAACTGCAGAATAAACCTCTTCCATGTCTTTATCTTTTTTCCAATCATTCTGTAGATGATACTTTTATTTCTTCCTGGAGACAACTGAGTATAATGGCAATGAAGTGGAAAAATTTCCTGTTTTCACATATATAAGTTTATTCGGAGTCACACCTGCCATCAAATTATTCCCTCCAGTATCGCAAAAAGAGGGCATTCTTTTCTTTTGCCTCTGCCATTAGTCTTGCTTTTGTCCTCTCCTCTCTTCTCTATAACAGTAACCTGAATTTTTAGTTATTTCCTCTGTATCATGTGTTTACAACTTCTCTAATTCCTCTTGCTTAAACGTTTGGAACTGTGCTCCAATTCTCTCATTAAAAAATATACATTTAAATTTTCCCAACATGTTTCTCATTTTAGTTGTTGTTGTCTCATCTATTCTTCATAATCAAGAGCCTCGTAATACTATTCTGTGCTAAGCCTTATTATAATGACATTAATAAATAGACTTCAAGAAGTGTGCAGACTCCTTATAATGGAGGGAATTGTTTTATGTATATGTGTACATATGCATCTTTTAGGCAAGAATTTCCACAGGTTTCCTCAGTTTCCAAGAGTGATCTCATTTACTCTTCATCCTACTGCAATCAGTCTTCTGCCTTTATCACACCACTAAATATCTTGTTACGAAGGTCACTCCCTAATCTGTAATTGACTTACTCCTTTTAAATTTTATCATACTTGAGCTTTCTGCAGCATTTTATTTTTGTTCAGCATTTTCCTGTTTTTGAAACACTATCTGCTTTTACTTTCCAATAAAATTTCCCTCCCAACTCTTCTGATACTATCACAATTTTTTTCCAGTTGATTTTTCAGGTTAACATTTTGGTACTTATTTGTGCCAAAGCCAATACTCATTGGGTTACCTTTATGATCCATTTCATTTTCCTCATTATTTTCCCTCACTCATATGTCTACTGTCTATACTCCATTCCCAAAGAGTGTCATTGAACTGCCTTAACACAATGACTTCATCTGACTAGGTCAGGGTTAAAATACGAGTAAAATTAGGCCAGTTAAAATTATAGATAACATTATAGTATGGAGAAAAGTGCATATATCCCAAGTTTCCATTTGATGACTTTTTAGATTCATGTAACAGAACATTAGCAAGAACTCAGAAGCTGTCACTAAACCCTGACTCTTCTCCCAAAATAAATACAGTTTACATTTTGAACATTATAGCTTGAGTTTTTGTCTATTTTGACCTTTCTATAATTAGAATAAATAGTATCTACTTTGTGATATTTGTTCTACTTCACTCAATGTGTTTGTGAAATTCTTGAGGTTCTGTATAGCTTAACTTCAATAAAAAAGTGAAGCATGTATTCCACTATATGATGAATATGACAAAATGTAATTCATTGTACCACTGACACTTGGATTACTTTTAGTCTGTAGCTATCATGAAAAATGTTTCTATATGTATAGAATATTTCTACATTTACTTGCATACATATATTTACATTTCTATTTTGTGTATAATAGGTTATTAAGTATGAAATGTCTGATTTCCTTAATTATTAAATTAGTGGATATCTGTGACATTTCACATTGACACTTCTTGTTTTACTTTTATTTTGAAGGTACACCTTCATTCTTTCAAATGCATGGCTCAGATTGTTATTACCTTTCAATTTTTTTTAATTGTTTGGGATTCATTGAGGATACAATGAATTAGGTTACACTGATGGTATTTGTTAGGTAATGTTCCTCTTATATTTGTGTCCTATCCCCAAGAGGTGTGCCATACACCATGATGCCCTCTTCCCTTTCCTTCCCTCCCTCTCCCAGCTCTCTCATTCTCCTACCCCTCACCTTATATTAGATTATATACTGCATTCATATTAATATAGAGTACATTTGATTCTTCCCTCTACATTCTTAAAATGCTTTACTAAGAAGAATGCTTTCCACGTCAATCCAAGTTAATACAAAAGATGTAATGTCTCCATCTTTTTTAATGGCTGAATAGTATTTCATGGTATACATATACCACAGCTTGTTAATCCATTCCTGGGTTGGTGGATATTTAGGTTGTTTCCACATTTTGGTGATTGTAAATTGAGCTGCCATTAAACATCTAGTGCAAATGTCCTTATGAAAAAATCATTTTTTTTCTTCTGGGTAAATGCCTAGTAATGGGATTGCAGAATCAAATGGGTAGTCTAGTTTGAGTTCTTTGAGGATTCTCCATACTTTCTTCCAAAAAAGTTTTATTAGTTTTCAGTCCCACCAGAAGTGTAAAAGCATTGCCTTCTCTCCACTTCCACGACAGTATCTGCAGTTTTGAAACTCTGTGACATGGGCTACTCTCATTGGGGTTAGGTGATATCTTGGGGGGGGTTTGATTCGCATTTCTGTGATGATTAAAGATGATGAGCATTTTCTCATAAGTTTTTTATTCATTCATTTGATTCTTTAGAGAAGGTTCTGTTCATGTCTCTTGCCCATTGATATATGGAATTGTTGCGTCTTTTTTTTTTCTGACGATTAATGTGAGTTCTCTGTAGATCCTAGTTATGAAGCCTTAGCTGTACAGAAGCTTTTCAGTTTAATTAAGTCCATTGGTTATTTTTGTGGCTGTTGCAATTGCCATAGATGTATTCTTTATAAAAGCTTTCCCCAGGCAAATATCTTCAAGTGTTTTCCCCAAACTTTCTTCAAGGATTTTTATTGTTTCTCGCCTTAGATTTAAATCTTTTATCCATCATGAATCAATTTTTGTACGTAGTGAAAGGTGTGGGTCCAGTTTAAGTCATTTACATGTGGTTATCCAGTTCTCCCAGCACCATTTATTGAATAGGGATTTTTTTCCCCAGTGCATGTTCTTGTTTTGTTTATCAAAGATTATGTGGCTGTAAGATGTTGTTTCATCTCATGGTTTTCTATTTGGTTCCAAATGTCTATGTCTCTATTTTTGTGCCAATACCATGATGTTTTGGTCACTATGGACTTGTAGTATAGATGAAAATCTGGTTCTCAGAGATCTTCACACTCTGAATCCCTGAGGGGGAACTTTGGAAATCTATGTAGGAGACACCACAGGTGTAAGGAGCAGCTGATTGGTCAGTAAGTGGTGAAGTGGAGTGGCAGGCCCCACATCCTGGTACATCTGGATCTGATTTCAGCCTGCCAGTTTTAGTTGCCAAATAGGCTCCTGGGTGCTGCCTAAGATGGTCCAGCTAGATTATCTCTCAATAACAATTTAGGGACAATATAGCATTCCAGCTTGAAAAATATAATATATAAATAAACTGAAAATACACATGAGGGGGGAATCTGCAGAAGAATGCTGGCAACATGAAAAATTATAGCATATCAACTGCCCTAATAGATTAAAAGGGAGACAGAGCTGAAAATACCATCCATGGAGAAATTGTTGAAATGACAGAAATCTTATTCATAATATAGATGGTAAGTGAGATGAATGGAATTGAGGAGAAGAAATCAGTGACGTTAAAGACAAAGTCACCAAGGATGTCAATATAATTAGGAAAGATATAGCAGAGCTTACGGAATTGAAAAAGGCATTCAGAGATTTTCAAAACATAATAGCCTCAGCAATAGAATAGAACATGGAGAAAAAAGAATCTCAGAAGTTAAAGACAATACTTTTTTGAACTAACCCAAGCATTCAAAAAGGGCAGAAAAGAAGAAACTAAAGGCAGAACTATCACTGAACGAGATATCGGACTACACTAAACACTCAGACTTATGAATTATTGAGATTCCTAAAGGAGAAGAATAGAGCCCTTAAAAGCATAAAATATTGACTTCAGGAGATGATGGTGGAGAATTTCCAAAACATAGTGAGGCCCAGACATTCAGATACTAGATAGTGTCAGAACCCCAGCATGAATCAACTCAAACAAAGCATCTCCTAGATACATTATAATTAACTTGGCCAAAGTCAAAATGAAAGAGAAAGTTCTGCGAGCAGCCAAGAATAAGCAACTTCTTACCTACAAGGGAAAATTATCAGGATGACAGCAGACTTTTAGCTGAAATGTTTCATGCCAGAAGATTGTGGCCATCTGGTCTCATGTTCTTGTTTTTTTTTTTTTTTTTTGTAGAGACAGAGTCTCACTTTATGGCCCTCAGTAGAGTGCCGTGGCCTCACACAGCTCACAGCAACCTCCAACTCCTGGGCTTAAGCGATTCTCTTGCCTCAGCTCCCGAGTAGCTGGGAATACAGGCGCCCGCCACAACGCCCGGCTATTTTTTGGTTGCAGTTTGGCCGGGGCCGGGTTTGAACCTGCCACCCTCCATATATGGGGCTGGCGCCTTACCGACTGAGCCACAGGCGCCGCCCTGGTCTCATGTTCTTACACAAAACAATTTTAAGACCAGGATTCTGTACCCTGATAAACTAAGTTTGATATCCAACAGAGAAATCAAATGTTTTACTGACATAGAAACATTGAGAAATTTCACCACAGCAAGACCGGCCCTGCAGGAAGTACTCCAAACCATTCTTCGTACTCACCATCATAATGGACCACCACCAAAGTAAAGACAACAGAAACTAAAGGACACAGCCTAGCTTCCATAATGGCACAAGGTATAAAACTAGCAACAGACATCCAAAAGATCAGATGAACAGAACTTCACCATACTTAGAAATTCTCTCAATAATTTTGAATGGCTTGAATTCCCCATTGAAGAGGCACAGGCTGGCTATATGAATATAAAAGAATAAGCCTAGTGTCTAATGTCTTTAGGAAACACATTTAATATCTACGGACAAAACAAAACTCAGCATGAAGGGATTGAAAACAATATCACAGGTGAAAGGAAATCAGAAGAAAAGAGGGGTGGCTTATTTGCAGGTACAAATGGGATTTAAACAAGGAAAATAAAGAAAGACAAAGATGGACCCCATATACTTGTTAAGGGACTACTACAACAAGAAGACATTTCAATCCTAAATATCTATTCACCCAACATCATTGCTCCCAGGTATATAAAGAGAAACCTAACCGATATGAATAATATGATAGCTTGCAACACCATTATCTGTGGGGGCTTCAACACCTCTCTGACAGAACTGGTTAGATCCTCCAAGCAGAAACTAAACAAAGAAGAAATTGACTTAAGTGTGAACTTAGAACAAATGGGCTCAACAGACATATACAGAACATTCCATCAGAATAAAATTAAGTATACTTCTACTTGTCAGTTCATGGGTCATCCTACAAAATTAATCATACCTTAGGGCACAAATATAATCTCAAAAAAAATAAAAGAATATAAATCATACCTTGTATTTTTTTGGACCACTAAGGAATAAATGTAGAACTCAACTCAAACAAAAATCTTCATACCCATATTAATTTATGGAAACTAAACAACTTTATGCTGAATGACAGCTGTATCAAGGAGAAGATAAAGAAAGAAATAATTAGATTTCTAGAACATAATGATAATGAAGTGACAAGATATCAATTTCTGTGGGATTCTGCAAGGGCAATCCTAAGAGGGAAATTTATTCAATTAAATGCTCACATTCAAAAAACAGAAAGGGGACACATCAATAACCTAATGTATCATCTCAAGGAGCTGGAGAAAGAAGAATGATGCAATTCTGAAACTAGAAGGAAAAAAAGAAATAACCAAAATTAAGTCAGAATTAAATGAAATTGAGAACATGAGAACCATTTGCAAGATCAGCAAAACAAATAAAAATGGCTCTTTGAATAGATAAATAACATCAATAACTCCTTGGCCAGATTAACTAGAAATAGAAAAGTATGATCTCTAACATCAATCAGTAATAAAAAGGGGGAAATACTAACAGAAACCACTAAGATGCAAAAGGTCGTCACTGATAACAACAACAAAGACCCATACTCAGAAATTTGAAACCATGGAAGAAAAGGGAGAAATACTTGGAATCACACCACCTCTCTAAACTCAATTAGAAATTTTGAACAGACTAATATCAACTACCAAAATTGCTTTAATAATACAAAATTCTCCAAAAAAATAAAAGTCCTGAACCAGAAGGGTTCACTACAGAATGTTACAAAGCCTTCAAAAGGAACTTGTATGTATATTGTAGAACCTATTCCAAAATATAGAAAAGGAAGGAACCTACCCCAACACATTCTATAAAGCACACATCTACATTATACCAAAACCAGGAAAGGACCAATCAAAAAATGAAAAGTATAAACTAATATCATTAATAAATATTAATGGAAACATAGTCAATAAAATCCTAGCAAACAGTACATAGCTATATATTAACAAATCTATCGTATCAGATAGGCATTATCCCAGGGATACAAATTTGGTTCAACATACATGAATCCGTAAATGTAATTCACCACATAAATAGAAGCAAAAACAGATCATATAACCCTCTCAATAGGTTCAGAAAAAGCATTTGACAAAATTCAGCATCGTTTTATGACAAGAACACTTAAGAAAATAGCCAAAGATGAGATATTTCTAAAAATTATAGAGGTAATTTATAAGAAACCCATTGCCAATATAGTATGAATGGAGTAAAAATGAAAGCATTTCCACTTAGAACTAGAACTAGTTCACTATCATCACTTCTATTCAACATAGTTCTGATTCTGGCCAATGCAATCAGGCAAGAGAAGGTTATCAAAGGTAACCTCCTCAAATGGAAACAGAGGAGGTCAACCTCTCCCTCTTTGTTGATGAAATGATCTAATATGTAGGAATCCCAGGGCCTCAAACACAAGGAAGTGATTACAGAATATAGTAATGCCTTGGAATATAAAATCAGTGTCCACAAGTTAGTCACCTTCATATATACCAATAAATGACACAGTGAGAATCAAACCAAAGACACAATACCCTTTATGATAGCTTCAAAGAAAATAAAATACCTGGATATAGATCTAACAAAGAACATGAAGGATCTTTACAGTGAGAACTATGAAACCCTGAGAAAAGAAATAGCAGAAGATGTTAACAAACGGAAAAATATACCATGCTCATGGCTAAAAAGAATAAACATTGTTAAAATGTCCATAGTACCTAAAGCAGTCTGAATTTAATGCAATACCCATCAAATTACCAATGTCATACTTTGGAGAACTTGAAAAAATAGTACATTCTTTCCTATAGAACCAGAAAAAATCCTGAATAGCCAATGCAATTCTATGAATTAAAAACAAATATGGAGAGATCTTATTACCAGGTATTACATTATACTACAACTCTACAGTGACCAAAATAGCATGATACTGCCATAAGAACAGAGATATAAATCTATAGAATAAAATAAACAGACTATAGATGGACCTAGACATATATTTCCATCTGATCTTCAATAAACAAAACAAAAAGCATACACAGGAGAAAACGATTTCTATTTAATAAATGGTTCTGGGAGAACTGGTTAGCCACGTATAGAAGTCTGAAGCTAGACTCATACCTCTCATCACTTACAAAAATTAACTCTCACTGGACAAAATATTTAAATTCAAGAGAAGTAGTGATAGAAATTCTAGAAGAAAGTGTGAGGAAAATTTTAAAACTTTGGCCTGGGAAAAGATTCTGTGAAGAAGACCCCCTTGGCAATTGCAGCAACATCAAAAATAAATGAATGATATGTGATGAAAATAAAAATTTTCTGCAGAACTAAAAGTACAACAACTAAAGCATGCAGTCTTTAGAATGGGAGAATATATTTGCATTCTATGAATCTGACAAATGGTTGATAACTAGAGTCTACAGAGAATCAAACTAATCAACATGACAAGAACAGACAATTACATTTATAGATGGGTAAGTGACATGAACAGAAACTTTTCTAAGGAAGACGGATGAATGGCCAACAAGCACAAAAAAGTGTTCACCATTCCTAATTATCAGAGAAATGCATATCAAACCCACCCTGAAACATCACCTCCATGAGAATTGCCCACATCACAAAGTCTCAAATCTGCAGATACTGGCATGGATGTGGAGAGAAGGAAACACTTTTACACTGCTGGTGGGATTGCAAACTAATACAGCCTCTGTGGTAAGAAGCACAGAGAATCCTCAAAAGTCTCAAAGTAAACATTCCATTTGATCATTACTGCAACCCATTACTAAGTACCTACCCAGAAGAAAAAAATTAATTTACCATAAGGACATTTGCACTAGAATGTTCTTCACAGCTCAGTTCACAATTGCCAAGATGTGGAATCAAACCAAGTGCTCATCAACTCATGAATGGTTTAATAAACTGTGGTATATATATTCCAGGTATTACTATTCAACCATGAAAAGTATGGAGCCCATATGTTTTATATTAACCTAGATGGAGATGAAGAACATTCTCCTTAGTAAAGCATCATAAGAATGGAAAATCAACTATCCAATGTACACAAAACTAATACGAAACTAAAAGATAAATAACTACACCCCCAAATGAGAGAAAAACAAAATTAAGTCCAAATGGGAGGAAGGGGAGGAGGGAAAGAGGACAGGGGAGGGGAGGAGAAGAATTGGTAAGCTTTTACCTAAGGGGCACAAAGTAAGGGCATACTCCCTTTGTAAAGGGCTCAAATACAACTTGAACTTTCTTTAACAAACAATGCAAACAATGTAACCTAATCATTTGTACCCTCATATTAATCTGAAATTAAAACTAATATTATTCATCCTGAAAAATAGAATGAATAGGAATAAAGAAATTTGGACATTGCCTAAGGGACCTGTGGGACAGGATGAAATGGAAAAACATATGCATTACAGGAGCCTCATATGTAGTGACAGATTAAAAAAGGGCAAAAATGGTCTAAAGCATAATTGCTTGAAAATAACCAATTTCAGTCCCATTTCTGTGTATTTGTCCTCAAAATTTTAACTCAGTTTGCCAAAGAAACATCTACACTTCCACATTCATTGCAGCAGTGTTCACAATACCAAAGTGATGGAATCAAGCTAAATGTAAATTAACAGATGAATGGATTAATATAATGTGATACATATACACAGTGCAATATTCTTAAGCCTTATTATCTTTAATTTAATTTAATTTAATTAATTAATTAATTTATTTATTTTTTTAGAGACAGAGTTTCACCCGTATCACCCTCGTTAAGAGTGCTGCGGCCTCACACAGCTCACAGCAATCTCCAACTCTGGGGCTCAGGTGATTCTCCTGCCTCAGCCCCCCAAGTAGCTGGGACTACAGGTGCCCGCCACAACGCCCAGCTATTTTTTTGTTGCAATTTGGCCAGGGCCAGGTTTGAACCTGCCACCCTCGGTATATGGGGCCAGCGCCCTACCCACTAAGCCATGTGCATTGCTCTAAGCCTTACTTTTTAAAAAAGAAAATAATGTTATTTGTGACAACATGGATAGAATTAGAGAATACTATGATGAGTGAAATAAGCTAGAAACAGAGAGACAGATGCACACAATGCATAAAGATGTAATTAGGGGCCAAATTATAAAAGACCAGATATTTTACATGCTGTTGAGATAAACTCAATCCTAGATTGTTGTAAATTTAGGATGTAAGTCATAATACCCATGTTAATCAATAATAAAATGTCTTAAATCAGTGGTTCTCAACCTTTCTAATGCCATAGCCCTTCAACACGGTTCCTGTGGGTCGCAATCCACAGGTTGAGAACTGCTATCTTAAATAAACACAAAAAGAAAAAAGAAGGGAAACAAAGCACAACACTACAAAAATCATCTAAACACAAAAGGTGACAATGAGACCTAAAAATGACATAATATATAAGAAAACATTGAAAATTTTAAAAAATAAGTAATTCTCATAAAGTGATTACTTTAAATATGGATAGATTAAACATTTAAATAAAACAGATATTGCCAAAATGGATAAAAAACATAACCCAACTTTACACTGTATATAAGAGAATTTCTGTAGATCCAAACACACATATAGATTGAAAGGGAACAAATATGGCAGTAGACTGAATGTGTTCCCCCTCCCCAAATTTAAATGTTGAGATCTATTTCCCAATATGATGCTATTTGAACGTCAGTCCTTTGGTACATGATTAGGGCTGATGGTATAACCCTCATGAATTGGATTAGTATCTTTATAAAAGAGACCCCAGAGTGCCCTGACCCTTTCTGTCATGTGAGTTTACAGAAAAAAAATATGACCATCTCTGCACTAGGAAGGGGACCCATTATCAGATAATAAATCTGCTAGACCCTCATCAGTTTCTAAATCTTTTAGTTCCTTAATCTTGGACTTTTCTGCCCCCAGAAGTGTGAGAAATGCATCTCTGTTGTTTATAAGTCAACCAGGCTATGAAGCTTTATTATAGCCATCTAAATGGATAAAAGAGATGAAAAAATATGTCCCATGAAAATGGTTGCCAAAGAGTAATGTCCAATAGATGTAGGAAAAATGTTCAATATTTCTAATCATCAAGGAAATGCAAATCAAAATAGCAGTAAGATATCACTTAACTCCAGTGAGAATGAGATTTATCAAAAAGTTCCCGTGGAACAGATCCTGTTGTGGATGCAGAGAGAAAGGAACACATACATACTGTTGGCAGAACAGCAAACTAATACAATCTCTATGGAAAATAGCACAGAGATGCCTCAAATAACTAAAAGTAGATCTACCATTTGATCTAGTAATACCACTATTGCTAAATTTTCGCCCAAAGGGAAAAAAAACATTTCATCAAAAAGACACATGCACTAGAATTTTTATTGCAACACAATTCACAGTCACAAAGATGTTGAATCAACCCAAGTGCCCACTAATGCATAGGTGGATTAACAAAATATAATGTGTGTATATATGTATACACACACACACACTCCTATGGAATGCTACTTAGCCATAAAAAGTGGTAAATAATAGTTTTAGATTTTATCCTTAGGTTTATAAGCCACTTTTATTTATATTTTGTATGAGGTATGAGAAAAGGAGTCAATAATCCATATACACAATTGTTCCAGTATATGTTCTATTTTAATAATCTGGTTGTCTACCCTTATGTCAATATTACTTTATCTTGATTAGTATATTTTTATAAGCTTTGAGGTTTTATAGTGTAAATAATCAAATCTTATTCTTTAAAAAATGTTTTAGCTATTCTATGTTCTTTGCATTTCCATACATATTTTAGAAGCATTTTGTCAATTTTTATAATAAAGTTTACTGGCAGTATAATTGAGATTTTATTACATCTATAGATTTATTTGTAAAGTATGATAGCTTAAAATTATTGAATCCACCAATCTATGAGCATGATTTATCTTTTGATTTATGTAGGTCTCCTTTAATTTGCTACTGTAATGCTTCATACTTTTCAGTATAGAGGTCTCTCTCATGTATTTCATTTTATTTAGTCCTAAATATTTCCAAGCTTTTGATGCTATTTAAAATTATATTTTTCATTACTTCATTTTCTAATTATTTGGAATATTTCCAATATTCCTATTTTATTATATTATTTATGCTGCTGTTGTGAAAGTATATTCTCAATTATTTAATAAATATTAGGTGAGTAGTAAACATTATGAGTATTCAAATGTCTGAAAATAGCTTTATTCATTTATCAGGGTTGATTTATGTTTTGATATAATTTTGCTAAAAATTTTAAATGCATGCTACAATATATGCTAAAGTTAATTTGTGTGCATATAAATTATATGCTAGTCTTGTCATTACTTATTTATAGTAGAACATTTTTTTCTCCTTAATAAGTGTTTAGACTCTCATCTTTAAACTTCATTGTAATTTTACAATGATGTATTGAGGTGTGAATATTTTTCATTTATCTTGCTTGCCACTCAATGGGATTTTTCAGTTTTAAAAGCACATATCTTTATTCAGCTTTGGTAAATTTTCTGAGTTATTTCTTTAGATTTCATCCCTTCTATTTTATTAAATTTTTGTGACGTACCTATTAGATATTAGAGCATTGATTTGCTGATAGTATATTCTACAATATATTCTTATAGTTTTTTTTCTCTTTGAATACTTCTTTTTTCTGGGAAATTCCCTTGACTCTATCCTTTTATATTCCCATTTTATCTTTTGTTTCATATAAGCAATTTCCAAATACTCTGAGTTTCCTTTATTCTTTTCATACCATGTTCTTATGTGTGCAATATCTATGTTTATGGTTTTTATCATAGTATTGTATGTTTGTGTATTTTATTGCTAGTTCATACCTTCATTTCTTCTAATGTCAGTAGTTCCATATGTTTACTTGGTTCACTTTTGTGGCATTATATTATTTTCAAATATTTAGTATTGCATTGTTTCCTATTTTTATTTAGAAATGAAGAAACAGATTTTATTATGTAGGCTGTTGCAGTGGGTTTCCTTTGCATTTGTATAGTTCTTTTCCCCAACAGTTTCTCCAGTGGGAAAGGTAACTCTAAGATCTGTGTGTATCACCAGATCATGTCAACTGACAGGCTTCACTTTGGTGTGTGTGTATGTGTGAATCTGGAAGACAGAATATACACAACTCAAACAGCAATGCTAAAAAAGGAAAATTGTTTTCCCTGGGTTGTCAACACTCACACTAGGAGCCCTAACTTTGCATAAGTGACAATGATTTATAGATGAAGGATTATACATGCGTACAAAGGAAATTGTTGCATAAACTAATTCACTCTGATTTTCTGTAGATAAAACTTCAATCAGTTACCATTATTTATGGCCCCTAGCTTTCGTAATCTTTACAATAGTAAATGTAATTTTGAACCATCTCTGTGGTTTTGCCTGCAAGGAATAAATGTTCTAACTTTAGTCTTTGCTTTATCTGTTGTCAGTTTCTGGGTTGAATACTCAAATTCTAATTTATCTAATGATATGACCTAAATGACCTAAATTATTTTTGAAATTTAAGAAGATCATCTGTAAGATTCTATCCCTACATCTAAAAATAGCAAGATAGCTTAAGCAGTTTAAGTATATGTATGTGAGTATATGTGTATGTGTAGGTATGTGTGTGGGTATATCTATATATATTTTTTTTCTCCAATTTCAATGAGGTCTTCAGTAGGAAAAGGAGGCAAACATAAGGGTAGTCTACCATTTTTTACCAGAAGCATACATAATTTTAGTGTCAATATATAAGAAGTTACATTAGCCAAATTAAATAAAAAAAATTTACTGAGGGACAAGGGAACTATGTGCAGTAATTATTATAAAGGGTTGTTTTGACTTTCATGAGATCTTTGTATCTGAATAAAAATAATGCCTAATTTTTTGTACTTAATATGTGCCCAGCAATGTTCTAATTTATTTTTACCTGTATTTACTCACTTAATTCTCATGATAGGGAGGCGCCTGTGGCTCAGTGAGTAGGGTGCTGGCCCCATATACTGAGGGTGGTGGTTTCAAACCCGGCCCCAGCCAAACTGAAACAAAAAAATAGCCGGGTGTTGTGACGGGCACCTATAGTCCCAGCTACTCGGGAGACTGAGGCAAGAGAATTACCTAAGCCTAAGAACTGGAGGTTGCCGTGAGCTGTAACACCACGGCATTCTACTGAGGGTGACAAAGTGAGATTCTGTCTCTTAAAAAAAAAAATATTCTCATGATAATCTTAAGAGGTAGCTAGTATTAGTCTCACCATTTTACATACGGGTAAATGAAGGCACAAAACAGTTTAATATCTTGCTCAAGGATTCATAGCTAGCAAATGGTACTACTGGAATTTGAATCCTATGCAATATGGTTATAGCTTCTGAATTTAACAACTACAAAATATATTCTAAGTTAAAAAAATGGACAAAGGATATGAACAGATAATTTTCAGAACTATATTAAAATATATATAAAACATAACCCTATTAAGTTATTTAGATACAGAACAGATGTACAATCTGTTTCGTAAGTTAAAAAATTACAAATTAAAACAGCAGTGGAACACCACTTTGACCATCAAGTTATTATGCATTAATGAATTAAAATGTAAAGAAATGAGTACTCACGTTACTTACAAAAGTGAAAATTATCATAAACTTCCTGAAAATAAGTTTTTATAAAATTTATACAGTCTTCAGATACATATTGCTTGGACCTATAAATTATTTTTCTAGAATAGTCTCCTCTTTTAAAAATACACAAATATTTATATACAAAATATTAATGATAAGTGCAATGCACACATTCTGGGTAAAGGGAACACTTATAAATTTGACCTGAAATGTCCAAAGGCAAATTATGTAATCAAAACATATGTATTCATGTAATATTCTAAAATAAAAATAAAAATAAAAAGTTATACAAAACTAAAAAGATGAAATGAGTAAAATAAAAGAATTACATCAGACTTCTCATCAGAAACCACACAAGCAAGAAGAATGTACTAACATATTTAATGTGTTCAAAGAAAAAGATCCACTAACCTAGAATTCTGTATCTAATTAAACTATTGTTAAAAAGAGGAGAAATAAAAACTTCCTCCAGGGTGGCGCCTGTGGCTCAAAGGAGTAGGGTGCCAACCCCGTATACTGGAGGTGGCGGGTTCAAACCAAGCCCTGGCCAAAAACTGCAAATAAATAAAAATTTCTCCAACAAATAAAAATTAAGATAAATTGTATCAGTAGTCGCGCCTTATGAGAAATGTGAAGTTTTTCACAGAAGAAGACAATGATATAGGTAAAAATGCTAATAATAAAAATAATTCAAATGACCAAAATATTATTTATTCATAAAATTATTCACAATTATTTGTTCAGCAGCCACAACATGCCAGACACTGAGACTCTGGGAATATATACATATTGTACTGAGATAGATAAAATTACTTCTCTCAAAAAGTTTATATTTTATTGTAGGAAGATAGTTAACAAACAAGGAAGAAATTCAAGTACTGATATAACAGAGAATCAGTATATAGTACAAATCAAGTAATAAAGAACAACATGATGAGGCGCTGGAGAGAAACTGGGTTGATACTGCAGGTAGTTAGGTGGCATTTTAAAAACTAGATCTGAGGAAGAGTTTTCTAAGTTGAAGCAAAGCTTTCAGAGAGAACAAAAGCTTGGCTTGGCATAGTTGAGCAACAGAAAGGGGGATGTTACTATACAATCAACCAGAGGAAGAGGAAGATTTATATAGGAGCTTGTAGGCCACTATAAGAAGCAAGGGATCTACACACAGATACATTCATCACTTCTAGAGCCTACAAACACCAGCAACTAAGAATATCACCACACTAAAGATATCCATAACCACCACATCCATCCAGAACCTAGATCACCATTAAAGCACCTACAAGCAAAGCCAAATGTTCTTATCCAACATATGCTACAAATACACACATAGAAGTAAGGGGAGAAGCCCAATCTAAAGAAAATTCCTAAATAAGACATAATAATTGCTCCCCAGTATAGGAAACACTGAAAGAACTCCTGAAGTATGAAAAATCACCGCAAAAGGATACTCCAAAAGGGAACACCAGCTATCTAGCAAGAAATACCAACCAAGTGAAAATATTGAGTGACAAAGAATTCCAAGTGTGGATTGTAATGAAGCTCAACAAAATCCAAAAGAAAATAGAAAAACAACACAAAGAAACAAGAAAAACAATCCAGGAAATGAATAAAAACTTTATGAAAAAGGTTGACATATAAAAAAATGAATAGAACTTTGAGAAATTAAAAATTCAATTAAGGCCGAGGAATGCTATATGGTATACATTTACTACATTTTATTAATACACTAATGAATTGATGGGCACTTAGGTTGATTCCATATCTTTGTGATTGTGCTGCAATCACTTGCACATGCTGTTTATTGTGAAAAAAATATATATATACACACAGCGCATGCTATGTTTATTGAGTGCAAGTGTCCTTTTAAAAAATGACTTTTTGTACCCTTTGGTAAATACCAAGCAAAAGGATTGCTGGATTAAATGGTAGATGTACTTTTTGTTAATTGTGGAATTTTCATACTATTTTCCACAGAGGTTGTACTTGTTTGCAGTCACACGAACAGTGTATAGGTGCCCCTTTCTGTGCACATCCCCACCAGCATCTATTGTTCTGAGACTTTTGATAAAAGTCATCCTCACTGGAGTTACGTGATATCTCATTGTGTTTTTAATTTGCATTTCACTGATGATTCGTTATGTTGAGCATTTCTCTTATGTTTGTTGGCCATTAGTCTATTGCCGTTGAAAAACTTCTGTTAATGTCTTTTGCCCACTTTTTAATGGGTTGTTTGAGTTTTTCTTGCTGATTTGCTTGAGTACTTTGTATATTTTGGTTATTAGCCCTTAATCAGATGTATAGCATGCTAATATTTTCTCTCTCTCTGTAGGTTGTCTATTAACTTTTTGACAGTTTCTTTCACTGTACAGAAGCTTTTTAATTTAATCAGGTCCTCTTGTGGGTCTTCATCATAAATTCATTTCCTAGGCTGATATCTAGAGGAATCTTTCCAAAATTTTCCTCTAGAATTCTTAAAGTTTCATGCCTTAGATTTAAAACTGTTACCTATAGTGAATTAATTTTTGTTAGTGGTGAGAGATATGGATTGCATTTCTTTTTTTAAGTTTAACTTTATTAAATCATAACTGTATACATTTATGGTGTACAATGTGATGATTTGATATACAATATGGAATAGCCGTCATCTCACTTACTTATTTTTAGTGGTAAGACATTTATAATTTACCCTTAGTTATTTTGAAATGTACCCTTTCATTGTGTACATTTGGTGAGATCCCACCAAAACCCTCCATTCACCCATCCCCCTCCTCCCTCCCCTCCTCTCTCCCTCCTTTCTCTTCATCCTTGCTGGTCTAAATTTGTGTTATATCATTTGTATCAATGTCTAAGTGATACACATTGGTGTAATAATAATATTGGTTTAATAATAATATTGAGTACATTGGATACTTTTTTCCCCACTCTTGAGATTCTTTAATAAGAAGAGTATGTTCCAATTCCATCCAGGTAAACATAAGGATGTAAAGCCACCATTTTTTTGTGGCTGAATAGTATTCCATGGTATACATATACAACAATCTGTTAATCCATTCATGGGTTGATGGGCATTTGGGTTACTTCCATGACTTGGCTA
The DNA here is from genome assembly GCF_027406575.1 of Nycticebus coucang. Classification (NCBI taxonomy): domain Eukaryota; kingdom Metazoa; phylum Chordata; class Mammalia; order Primates; family Lorisidae; genus Nycticebus; species Nycticebus coucang. The sequence continues at coordinate 147,508,530 of NC_069804.1, read as the reverse complement.
TTGTGAATTGTACTGAAGTAAACACTCTGGTGCAAATGTAGTTTTGATAAAATAATTTTTGTTCATCTGGGTAGATACCTAGTAGTATGGACAATGGAATTGTGGGATCAAATGGTAAGTCAACTTTTAGTTCCTTAGGAATTATCCATACTTCTTTCCAAAAAGGCTGTATTAGTTTACAATCCCACTAGCAGTGTAGAATTAGTCCCTCCTCCCCACATCTATGCCAACGTCTGCAGTTTGGGGATTTTGTGATGTGGGCTAATCTTACTGGAGTTAGGTCATATGCCAAATTGGTTTTGATTTGCATTTCTCTGATGATTAAAGATGATGAGCACTTTTACATGTGTTTGTAGGCCATGCACCTGTCTTCTTCACATAAGTTTCTTTTCAAGTCTCTTGCCCACGAGAAATGGGGTTGTTTGCTCATTTCTTATTGACTAATTTGAGTTCTCTGTAGATTCTAGTTATCAGACATTTGTTGAAAACATAACCTGCAAAAATCTTCTTCCATTACAAAGATTGTCTCTATGCTTTACTTGTAGTACTCTTAGCTGCGCAGAAGCTTTTTAGCTTGATCAGATCCCAGTAATATATTTTTGGTGTTTCTTCAATTGCCCGGCAGGGGGGTCCTCCTCATAAAATATTTTCTGCAACGGACCGCCCTGTCGGTGGCCTTCAGTCCGAGGGGGTGCAGGGAGAAGGAACGAGGAAAGTTGAGAGGTCGGCGCAGGAAAAATGACAGACTGCCACATAGTATGTGATGAAGGAAGCAGCTGTAAATTTACTGGGTTCACATGTTGGTATTTATACATTTTTACAGAGCTTACATAATGCAATCTTTCCGCTTACGTGCGCGGGTTATCTTTGCGTTTACAAGTGTGATTTATCATGCATTGTTATGTTTTAAAGTTCCGCTTCCGGAGGGTGGTGGTTATTAGTCAACTCTGCCCGCTTCCTCCTATCTCAGTTTCTTATTATCTTTTTAGAACAGCTTAACATCTTCTTTACGTTAATGCTTGACTAATTCTACATTTACTATTTGATCTTATTGTTATTGATAATTATAATTTTGATTTAGAGTAAATTCCTTGACAAGTATTATTTTTCCTATTGATTTTTATTATGCGTGACAATTGGTGAAACAAGATGTTCTGAACAGGACTTTATGGTGGGTGGATGTGTTTCAGTGACTTTGTAACTTATGTAGATAATTTGTATTTCATGTCCTTGGGCTTATCGTCTTAGCTCACTGGTGGGAAAACATCTTTATGTGCTCATTGTTGGTGTCACTGAGTTTAGCAGCTCACAAGGCTGTGCTCTATCTGGATTAGTAGTGCATTGTGCTCATTCTTAGGAAAGTACATATTGACAATTTATCAGAACAAACAGACTTCTGGTACAGGATGACAAACACATGAGTAGACGCCACAATCTTTAAACTTAAGCGGGTAACTGAGTATGCTAGGCAACATTTCTGATGCTGTGCATACTGGGGGCAGCTGGGGGCAAAGCTCCGGGGAGCACAAACCACCTTCCCGTCGTTCTGTAACGCGGACAGCACTGCCTCACTACGGCTATATGCCGTGGGTGCGGCATTTCCCCCTTTTTTGTTTTTAAACCGCAGTTCAAAGACTTCTTGGCGTATAGAGATAATAGAGGAAAACAGATACTGTATGAGACATGGTAACAACAACACAACACAAAATGACAAACAACTAATAATGGTTATGAGCACAATATACTGGATCCAGTTAAGAGGATTGAGTGCTTTAAACCCATTAGTTAAAGATTGGGCTAATGTATTAAGAGAAGTTACTGGCAAGTGAGCTTGACTTAGGGCTGTAATATCTTGTTGTAAGCTGTGTAAATTATGTGTTATATTATTGTCTCTCTAGACACTTTGAAGATGTGCTTGTACTTTGTTCTATGAGTTAGATACATTATATGGTAAAGGTGTAATGTAAATGGCTTGAAATGTTGAGTGACATTTTGTTTGTAGTTTCTGTTGTATGTACTTAATGTTCTGACCTAAAGTTAAGACTATCCTTTTTTAACACATTTAATTTAGTTTTAAGCTTATTATCTATATTAGCTTGTGTTATTAATGTTAAAGTTATATTATTGCCAAGAGTATTGACATAGTATGTTGTATGCATTTGTTGCATTAAAGCTGTAGTAGCTACAGCAAAAGTAGTGATTATAGAAATTAAAGTTGTAATGTCTAAAATTAAAGCTGTCACAAATCTCTTAGGCCTAATTAATTCATTAAGTGTTTCTAACACTTGTAATGCTGCATTATCATACCATGGATTGTCTTGTAGATCTACAGGTAACATTACATATGAAGGTTTTTTTTACAATTAACATAACATTTACTTGTTTATCATGTTGCATATTAAAGGACGCAATACAATTAGTTATTTTTACAAGTTAAAAGATTTTAAAGGAAATACATAGTTAACTGGATCACATGTAAATTCTTTCATAAATTCTCTTTTATGAGTTTCATTTAACCTGCACAGACCATCTACAAACATTCTAAACTTTCTTGAACTTTTGCCCTGCCTTTTACTTTCTTACATAACTATTCTGTTTCAGGACAAAATTTATCACACAAGATTCTTTCTTTACACAATGTCATTCTCCTTTCTGTTTAATTTCTCTTACTCTCAAAAACTCACTTTCCACTAAACAGGATCCCAGTTTACCATGAAGTCACTTATTCATTCAGCTAAACTGATAATTAGAAGGTTTAAAAGGCAAGAATCTTATCCGTTGACAAAGATTCAGTTTGTAAAAATATTTTTCTTATTTATACAAATTACTAGTGGCAAAGGGCCAATAATAAAGGTTCTAAATCTCACCCTTGGGATTCTGCCAGTGCTGCTGTCTGGGGGCTGTAACACTTGGGAGGCAGGCCCGCCCCACGAAGGGTAGGGGGGCCTGAGGGCAGGGGGGCCCTCAGCTTCCTTCCCTGCTGGGTCTTTTCAGCCGTCTTGGAGCCAGTGGAAAAGCGCCCGGTGGTTCGCTATCGGCGAGTGTACTTTCATTTTCTCCAAGCGGTGGGTGAGATCTTGCAGCAGCCGCTGGCGTTTCTTTCTGCATTGTTTTTTCTGGAGGAGCTGGCTTGACCAGTCGGTTTGGAATCTAGATGGGTGATTCAGCATCCTGTGGAAGAACACAAGCATACCCTCTTCCCAAAGTTATGAGGACATCTGGTCTTTTATTTGTTAACCAAGTTATTTTAACTGCATGATTTTCTGTAGTGGCCCTTATATAAAATGCTGGTCATTTAAATGATCAGCAGTGACTAATTTTAAATCCATAACATGTAGGAGGTTTTTGCCCCATAGAGTGAATGGTAAAGAGGGCAATACATATGGTTGAATAAAACCTGTTTTTCCTTCAAACTCCCAAGAGAGATAAGCTGTACTTTGCATAACTTCTGCGGCTAAACCAAGTCTGATCAAAGAAGAAGCGGTTTGTTGAACCGGCTAGGACTGAGGTCATTTAGAAGCTGCAATACAGGTTTTGTCAGCTCCTGTATCCATTAACCCTTTAAATGCTTTGCCATTTAATTTTATTTCTTGGAATGGCCTGTTCCACAACCCTCAGTGTCTGTAAAGCTTCTTTAGTCATTATTCTTGGAGACCGTGGATCTGAGTCTCCTTGCAAAATAGCAAACAAAGGACTGAGAGTCCCCGTAGTAATTTTCAAATAAGGCCGAATCCAATTTATGTCTCCTAAGAGTTTTTGATAATCATTAAGTGTTTGTAATTTGTCTCTTCTTATCTGTACTTTCTGTGGAGTGATATAATCCGAATGAATCCACTGACTTTGTCCCCTAGCTGTCTTTAAATATGGTGCAGGTAAAGGGACATATGGTAATAATAATAATTGAGCTATTCTTTGTCCTTTGTGAATTTGCGTTGTTTCCACTAAAGCTCTAACCATTATTTTAATTGTATTTTGAGTATTTGAATCAATTACTCCTGGAATCACTTCAAAATGTTTAGTATAATTTGAACTTCTCCCAATAATAATTCCAACTGTCCCCGGCAAAAGTTGCCCTTTTACTGCAGTGGGGATTAAAGTAACACCGTCCCATTTGGATAATAATACATCCTTTTCACTTGCAAGATCTAAACCTGCGCTCTCAGGAGTGCCCTGTGAAAGGTCATGAATAGTAAATTCAGGGGCTTGAGGATTTAAAGTAGATGAGTGCTACACATCCTGCACCGCAGTATGATCTCCCTTGGGGTCCGGGCTGGGAGAATGCCCCTTTGCTAGTTTTTTGATCTCTGTACGTCCTGATCCTCAGGATCAGTGTCACCCTTGTCATTCAAGGGGGTTCCATCCTTATGAAATTTTGATTTGCATTCATTTTTCCAGTGTTTGCCCTTCTTACAGCGAGGGCATAAGCCGGGCGGTTCCCCCCTCGGCTTATTGGCATGGGACTGTTTACAGTCCTTCTGCATATGTCCTGGCTTGCCACAATTATAGCAAGTGTTAATAGGAGCTCTCGGCCCCTTACCTCCCTTATTGAAGGTATTTTTAATATAGGCGCTGAATTTCTGTCCTTGCATTGCTGCAGCATAAGCCATACCCTGGGCTATAGCTGGTGAGGCATCCATGCATGCTTCTAACTGTTTGAGCAACAGTGATGTGCCCTCAGACGGGGGGAGCATTCTGTTAATGGCTTCTTCCAGCCTTGAAATAAAGTCTTGGTACGGCTCCTCCGTACCTTGCTTAATAAGAAAATGTATAAGCTCCTCCAACCGTTTGAGGGACACATTGAACCCGTTCTTTGCCAACAAACGCTGCAACATAGTACTCAAGATTTTTTTCTTCCTTGGTTAATGCGTGCCCCATGGTACCTGCTGATTGCTCACACTTAACCGGTCAGCCTTTACCGGCGGGACTGCAGCTCCCTGGTGAGAGCCGCCCTCAACCTTGAAAAAGAAAGAAAGAGAGAGAAGATTACCTGTCCTTCAGGTCCCTGTTCGAGGCGCCACCTGCAACGGACCGCCCTGTCGGTGGCCTTCAGTCCGAGGGGGTGCAGGGAGAAGGAACGAGGAAAGTTGAGAGGTCGGCGCAGGAAAAATGACAGACTGCCACATAGTATGTGATGAAGGAAGCAGCTGTAAATTTACTGGGTTCACATGTTGGTATTTATACATTTTTACAGAGCTTACATAATGCAATCTTTCCGCTTACGTGCGCGGGTTATCTTTGCGTTTACAAGTGTGATTTATCATGCATTGTTATGTTTTAAAGTTCCGCTTCCGGAGGGTGGTGGTTATTAGTCAACTCTGCCCGCTTCCTCCTATCTCAGTTTCTTATTATCTTTTTAGAACAGCTTAACATCTTCTTTACGTTAATGCTTGACTAATTCTACATTTACTATTTGATCTTATTGTTATTGATAATTATAATTTTGATTTAGAGTAAATTCCTTGACAAGTATTATTTTTCCTATTGATTTTTATTATGCGTGACAATTGGTGAAACAAGATGTTCTGAACAGGACTTTATGGTGGGTGGATGTGTTTCAGTGACTTTGTAACTTATGTAGATAATTTGTATTTCATGTCCTTGGGCTTATCGTCTTAGCTCACTGGTGGGAAAACATCTTTATGTGCTCATTGTTGGTGTCACTGAGTTTAGCAGCTCACAAGGCTGTGCTCTATCTGGATTAGTAGTGCATTGTGCTCATTCTTAGGAAAGTACATATTGACAATTTATCAGAACAAACAGACTTCTGGTACAGGATGACAAACACATGAGTAGACGCCACAATCTTTAAACTTAAGTGGGTAACTGAGTATGCTAGGCAACATTTCTGATGCTGTGCATACTGGGGGCAGCTGGGGGCAAAGCTCCGGGGAGCACAAACCACCTTCCCGTCGTTCTGTAACGCGGACAGCACTGCCTCACTACGGCTATATGCCGTGGGTGCGGCAATTTTCCCAGGCCAATATCTTCGAACATTTTCTCTGCACTCTCTTCTAGCATTTTTATAGTTTCATGTCTTAAATTTAGATTTTGTTCAGTGAGAATCAATTTTTGTTAATAACGAGAGGGGTGGGTCCAGTTTCAGTCTTCTACAGGTTTGTAGCCCATTCTCCCAGCACCATTTGTTAGATGGTGATTATTTTCCCCAATGCATGTTTTTGTTAGGCTTATCAAAGATCAAATGACCATATGTGGCTGGGTTCATCTCTAGATTCTCTTTAATATTCCATATATCTACATCTCTATTTTTTGTGACATACCATTTTATTCCAATACCACTACAGATTTGTAGTACAACCTGAAGTCTGGTAATGTGAAGCTTCCATCACTTATTTCTAAGTGATTTATTGACTATTCAGAATTTTTCTGATTCCATGTAAAACAAAGTACTACTTTTTCAAGTTCTTTAAATTATAACATTGGCATTTTGATAGGGATTGCAATAAATCTGTAGATTGCTGTAGATTGCTTTGGGTAGTATGGACATTTTAACCATGTTGACTTGTCTCAGTAACAAATATGGTATGTCTTTCCATTTGTTAACATCTTCTGCTATATCTTTTCTCAGGGTTTCATAATTCTCTTTATAGGGATCTTTCATGTCCTTTGTTAGATAAATTATTAGGTATTTCATCTTCTTTGGCATGACTATTGATGGCATATATTAAAGCTACTGATTTGTAAGTATTGATTTTCTATCCCGAGACACTGCTATATTTCTTGATCACTTCTAAGAGCTTTGTAGTTGAGTCCCTGGGGTTTTCCAGGTATAAGATCATGTCATTTGGGAAGAGTGATAATTTGACCTCCTGTTGAAGTCTGATAACATGATGCCTCCTGATTTGTTTTTATTTCTAAGTAATGTATTGGCTATGTGAGATTTTTTCTGATTCCATATAAAACAAAGTACTATTTTTTCAAGTTCTTTAAGTATGACATTCATGCTTTGATAATGTTTGCATTAAATCTGTAGATTGCTTTGGGTGGTAGGGACATTTTGACAATGTTGAAACAAATCTTTTGTTTGCTAGGATCTTATAGAATATTTTGCATTAATATTCATTAATGATATTGGTCTATAGTTTTTTGGGGGGTCTTTACCCAGTTTGGGGATTAAGATGATATTTTTTTCATAGAATGAGTTGGAAGATTCCTTCTTTTCCTATGTTTTGGTAAAAGTTATGTGGAATAGGTACTAGTTCCTCTTTGAAGGCTTGATAGAATTGAGATGTGAAGCCATTTGGTCCCAGACTTTTCTTTATTGGAAGATTTTGTCTAGTTGATGCTATTTCAGTGATTGATATAGGCCTATTCAAAATTTATAATTCTTTCTGGTTGAGTCTAGGAAGGTGGAACGTTTCCAGGTATTAGTCCATTTCTTCCATTTTTAATATTTCTGAGAACAGAGTTATTTGTAGTAATCATTGAGGATTTTTTAAATTTCTGTGGTATCTGTTGTTATTTTCCCTTTATCTTTTCTGATTGATGTTATTAGAATTTTTCCTTTTCTGTTTGTAGTTAGATAATTCAAAGGTTTATCAATTGTATTAATAATTTCAAAGAGCCACCTTTTTTTGTTGAGCCTTTGAATGATTCTTCTGTTTTCAATTTCCTTTAATTCTGCTCTAATTTTGGCTATGTTTTTTCTCCTGTTGGATTGTTCTTCATTTTGTATTTGCTTAAAATGTCCCATTAGGTTTTTGATTTTCTCTCTTTCTGTTTTTTTGATGATGGCTTCTAATGTTATAAATTTGTTTCTTAGCACTGCCTTCACAGTATCCCACAGGTTTTGATAGTTTATGTCTTTATTATCATTTTGTTTCAAAAATCTGATCATTGCCTTCTTAATCTTGTCTCCAACCCAACAATCATTCATCATCCTAAGGTTATTTATTTTACATGACTTGGTTTGCATATGAAGGTTTTTATTGTTATTTAGTTCAATATTTATTCTGTGGATGTCTGAAATGATACAAGAAATAATTATTATTCTTTCAAATTAGAAAGGGACATCTTAAGCAAAAAAGAGGTGTTTCTTTGAAATGATTCATATAATTGAAAAAGGAGTCCTTCCACCCTATTCTTTGAAACAATTACCTTTATCCCCAAACCAAGAAAAGAAAAGGAACAAAGAAAAAACAAAGAAAAGAAAAAGCTATAGACCAATATAATTAGTGAATACTGATGCAAAATATTCTATATGATCCTAGCAAACATAATTTAATGATAAATCAAAAAAATTATACACCACAATCAAGTAGGTTTTATCCCAGGGTTACAAGGTTGGTTCAACATACGTGAATCTGTAAATATAATACATCACATAAAAAAAAAGACCATATGATTCTATCAATTAATGTAGAAAAAGCTTTTGCTTATATCAACATTCTTTCATAATTAGAACACTTAATAAAATAGGCATATATGGGACATTTCTTAAATTGATAGAGGCCAGCTATGGCAAACCCATAGCCAATATCATATTGACTGGAGTAAAATTGAAAGCACTTCCACTCAGACCTGGAACTAGACAAAAATGACCATTGTCTCCACTGCTATTCAACAAAGTAATGGAAGTCCTAGTCATTGCAATCAGGCAAGATAAGTGGATCAAGGGTATTCAAATGGGCTCAGAGGAAGTTAAATTCTCCCTCTTCATGGATGACATGATATTATTCCTGGAAAACCCTAGGAAATCAACTAAGGAAAGCCCTTAAAAGTGATTAAAGAATGCAGCAGTGTCTCAGGATATAAAATCAATACTTACAAATCACTAGCTTTTATATATTCCAACAATAGTCAAGCCAAAAATATATTCAAGGAATCTATTTCTTTTACAGTGTGCCAAAGAAAATGAAATACTTGGTAATTTATCTAGCAAAGGAAGTGAAAGATCTCTATAATGAGAACTATGAAACCCTGACAAAAGAAATAGATGAATATGTTAACAAATGGAAAAACATACCATGCTCATGGCTGGGAGGAATCAACATTGTTTAAATGTCCATATCACCCAAAGAAAAATTCCATACCACCCAAAGCAATCTACACATTTAATGCAATCCCTATCAAAACATCAATGTCATAATTTAAAGAACTTGAAAAAATAGTACTTTGTTTTACACGGAATCAGAAAAAAATATCACAGAGCCAATACCTTACTTAGAAATAAAAACAAATCAGGAGGCATGATGTTTCAGACTTCAGCTATACTATAAATTGAAGAAAACATTGTGGTACTGGCACAAAAATAGAGATGTAGATTTATGGAACAGATTAGAGAACCTAGAGATGAACCCAGCCACATATTGTCATTTGATCTTTGATAAGCCTAAAAAAAAAAAAATTCACTGGGGAAAGGATTCCCTATTTAACAAATGGTGCTGCTAGAAATCTGTAGAAGACTGAAACTAGACCCTCAGCTTTCACCACTAACAAAAGTTGATTCTCACTGGATAAATGGTTTAAGTGTAAGACATGAAACTATAAAAGTGCTGGTAGAGAGTTCAGGGAAAACACTTGAGCTAAAAAGCTTCTGCACAGCTAAGGGCACTTTAAGTAAAGCAATCAGACAGCCTTCAGAATGGAAGAAGGTTTTTTCAGGTTATGTTTCCAACAAAGGTCTGATAATTAGAGTCCACAGAAAACTCAAAATAATCAATAAGAAAAGAACAAACTACCCCATTTCTCTGTGGGCATGAGTCTTGAAAAGAAACTTCCATGAAGAAGACAAGTGCATGGCCTACAAACACATGTAAAAATACTCATCTTTAATCATCATAGAAATGCAAAAAAAAAAAAAACACTTCGAGATATCACCTAACTCCAGTAAGATTAGCCCACATCACAAAATCCCAAAACTCCAGATGGTGGTGTGGATGTGGAGAGAAAGGAACACTTCTTTTTTTTTTTTTTATTGTTGGGGATTCATTGAGGGTACAATAAGCCAGTTACACTGATTGCAATTGTTAGGTAAAGTCCCTCTTGCAATCATGTCTTGCCCACATAAAGTGTGACACACACTAAGGCCCCACCCTCCTCCCTCCATCCCTCTTTCTGCTTCCCCCCCATAACCTTAATTGTCATTAATTGTCCTCATAGCAAGATTGAGTACATAGGATTCATGCTTCTCCATTTTTGTGATGCTTTACTAAGAATAATGTCTTCCACTTCCATCCAGGTTAATACAAAGGATGTAAAGTCTCCATTTTTTTTAATGGCTGAATAGTATTCCATGGTATACATATACCACAGCTTGTTAATCCATTCCTGGGTTGGTGGGCATTTAGGCTGTTTCCACATTTTGGCAATGGTAAATTGAGCTGCAATAAACAGTCTAGTACAAGTGTCCTTATGATAAAAGGATTTTTTTCCTTCTGGGTAGATGCCCAGTAATGGGATTGCAGGATCAAATGGGAGGTCTAGCTTGAGTGCTTTGAGGTTTCTCCATACTTCCTTCCAGAAAGGTTGTACTAGTTTGCAGTCCCACCAGCAGTGTAAAAGTGTTCCCTTCGCTCCACATCCACGCCAGCATCTGCAGTTTTCAGATTTTGTGATGTGGGCCATTCTCACTGGGGTTAGATGATATCTCAGGGTTGTTTTGATTTGCATTTCTCTAATATATAGAGATGATGAACATTTTTTCATGTGTTTGTTAGCCATTCGTCTGTCGTCTTTAGAGAAAGTTGTATTCATGTCTCTTGCCCATTGATATAAGGGATTGTTGGCTTTTTTCATGTGGATTAATTTGAGTTCTCTATAGATCCTGGTTATCAAGCTTTTGTCTGATTCAAAATATGCAAATATCCTTTCCCATTGTGTAGGTTGTCTCTTTGCTTTGGTTATTGTGTCCTTAGCTGTACAGAAGCTTTTCAGTTTAATGAAGTCCCATTTGTTTATTTTTGTTGTTGTTGCAATTGCCATGGCAGTCTTCTTCATGAAGTCTTCCCCCAGGCCAATATCTTCCAGTGTTTTTCCTATGCTTTCTTGGAGGATTTTTATTGTTTCATGCCTTAAATTTAGGTCCTTTATCCATCTTGAATCAATTTTTGTGAGTGGGGAAAGGTGTGGGTCCAGTTTCAGTCTTTTACATGTAGACATCCAGTTCTCCCAACACCATTTATTGAATAAGGAGTCTTTCCCCCAAGGTAAGTTCTTGTTTGGTTTATCAAAGATTAGGTGGTTGTAAGATGTTAGTTTCATTTCTTGGTGTTCAATTCGATTCCAAGTGTCTATGTCTCTGTTTTTGTGCCAGTACCATGCTGTCTTGAGCACTATGGCTTTGTAGTACAGACTAAAATCTGGTATGCTGATGCCCCCAGCTTTATTTTTGTTACTAAGAACTGCCTTAGCTATACGGGGTTTTTTCCGGTTCCATACAAAACGCAGAATCATTTTTTCCAAATCTTCAAAGTACGATGTAGGTACTTTGATAGGAATGGCATTGAATAGGTAGATTGCTTTGGGAAGTATAGACATTTTAACAATGTTGATTCTTCCAATCCATGAGCATGGTATGTTCTTCCATTTGTTAATATCCTCTGCTATTTCCTTTCTGAGGATTTCATAGTTTTCTTTATAGAGGTCCTTCACCTCCTTCGTTAGGTATATTCCTAGGTATTTCATTTTCTTTGAAACTATGGTGAAGGGAGTTGTGTCCTTAATTAGCTTCTCATCTTGACTGTTATTGGTGTATACAAAGGCTGCTGACTTGTGGACATTGATTTTATATCCTGAAACATTACTGTATTTTTTGATGACTTCCAAGAGTCTTGTGGTTGAGTCTTTGTGGTTCTCTAAGTATAAGTTCATGTCGTCAGCAAAGAGGGAGAATTTGACCTCCTCCGCTCCCATTTGGATTCCCTTTATGTCCTTGTCTTGCCTAATTGTATTGGCTAGAACTTCCAGCACTATGTTGAATAGTAAAGGTGACAGAGGACAACCTTGTCTGGTTCCAGTTCTAAGAGGAAAAGCTTTCAGTTTTACTCCATTCAGTAAAATATTGGCTGTGGGTTTGTCATAGATAGCTCCAATCAGTTTTAGAAATGTGCCACCTATGCCTATACTCTTCAGTGTTCTAATTAGAAAAGGATGCTGGATTTTATCAAATGCTTTTTCTGCATCTATTGAGAGGATCATGTGATCTTTATTTTTGCCTCTGTTAATATGGTGGATAACGTTTATGGACTTGCGTATGTTAAAACAGCCTTGCATCCCTGGGATGAAGCCTACTTGATCATGATGAATGACTTTTGTGATGATAAGCTGTAATCTATTGGGTAGGATTTTGTTGAGAATTTTTCCATCTATATTCATGAGTGAGATTGGTCTGAAATTCTCCTTTTTGTTTGGGTCTTTTCCTTGTTTTGGTATCAGGGTGATGTTTGCTTCATAGAATGTGTTGGGGAAGATTCCTTCTTCCTCAATTTTTTGGAATAATTTCTGCAGTACAGGAATAAGCTCTTCCTTGAAGGTTTGATAGAATTCTGGAGTGAAGCCATCTGGACCAGGGCATTTTTTGGTTGGAAGCTTTTTTATTGTTTCTTTGATCTCAGTGCTTGAAATTGGTCTGTTTAGGAGGTCTATTTCTTCCTGGCTAAGTCTAGGGAGAGGGTGTGATTCCAAATATTGATCCATTTCCTTCACATTGTCAAATTTCTGGGCATAGAGTTTCTGGTAGTATTCAGAGATGATCTCTTGTATCTCTGTGGGATCAGTTGTTATTTCCCCTTTATCGTTTCTGATTGAGGTTGCTAGAGATTTTACTTTTCTATTTCTAGTTAGTCTGGCCAATGGTTTATCTATTTTATTTATTTTTTCAAAAAACCAACTCCTTGTTTCATGAATTTTCTGAATGATTCTTTTGTTTTCAATTTCATTGATCTCTGATTTGATTTTGGATATTTCTTTTCTTCTACTGAGTTTAGGCTTAGATTGTTCTTCTTTTTCCAATTCCATAAGATCTCTTGTGAGATTGTTGATGTGCTCTCTTTCTGTTTTTCGAATGTAGGCATCTAAAGCGATGAATTTTCCTCTCAAAACTGCTTTTGCAGTATCCCACAGGTTTTGGTAGCTTGTGTCTTCATTGTTGTTATGCTCAAGGAAGTTAATGATTTCCTGTTTTATTTCTTCCTTCACCCATCTGTTATTCAACAGAAGATGGTTTAATTTCCATGTCTTTGGGTGGGGTTGAGCATTTTTGTTAGAGCTGAGTTCCACCTTTAGTGCCTTATGGTCTGAAAAGATACAAGGTAAAATTTCAATTCTTTTGATTCTGTTGATATTTGTTTTGTGTCCCAGGATATGATCAATTTTGGAGAATGTTCCATGGGGTGATGATAAGAATGTATATTCTTTATCTTTGGGGTGGAGTGTTCTATATGCGTCTATCAAGCATAGTTGTTCTAGGGTCTCATTTAAATCTCTTACATCTTTGTTTAATTTCTGTTTAGAGGATCTGTCCAGCTCTGTAAGAGGTGTGTTAAAGTCCCCTGTTATGATGCTATTATCAGATATCATATTGCTCAGACTGAGTAAGGTCTGCTTCAAGAATCTGGGAGCATTTAAATTGGGTGCATAAATATTTAGAATTGAAATGTCTTCTTGTTGTATTTTTCCCTTGACCAATATAAAGTGACCATTTTTGTCTTTTTTGCCTTTAGTTGCTTTAAATCCACATGTATCTGAAAATAAGATTGCAACTCCTCTTTTCTTCTGAATTCCATTTGCCTGAAAAATTGTTTTCCAACCCTTGACTCGGAGCTTTAATTTGTCTTTTGAAGCCAGGTGTGTTTCTTGCAGACAGCAAATGGATGGCTTGTGTTTTTTAATCCAGTGAGCCAATCTATGTCCCTTCAGTGGGGAATTCAAGCCTTTAACATTTATTAAGATAATTGATAAGTGTGGTAGTATTCTATTCGTCTTATTTGGTGAGAGTCCATTGCTTAGTTTTATCTTTTGCATCAGTGTGGAGGTTAGGTTCTGTCCTTTGATTTCTGAGTTCTTACTTTGCTGCTGATCCATTGTGGTGGTCAGTGTGCAGAACAGGTTGAAGTATTTCCTGTAGAGCTGGTCTTGTTGTGGCGAATTTCCTCAATGTTTGTATATCCGTAAATGATTTGATTTCTCCGTCAATTTTGAAGCTTAGCTTAGCAGGGTACAGAATTGTGGGCTGGAAATTGTTCTGTTTAAGTAGATTAAAGGTAGATGACCATTGTCTTCTTGCTTGGAAAGTTTCATTAGATAAGTCTGCGGTAACTCTGATGGATTTGCCCCTGTATGTAAACTGGCGCTTACTCCTGGCTGCTTGCAGAATCTTTTCTTTTGTCTTGACTTTGGACAGGTTCATCACAATGTGTCTTGGAGAAGCTCGGTTAGAGTTGAGGCGACCTGGGGTCCGATATCCCTCTGAAAGCAGTGTGTCAGAATCTTTGGTGATGTTTGGGAAATTTTCTTTTATAATATTCTCTAGTATGGCTTCCATTCCTCTGGGGCATTCTTCTTCCCCTTCTGGAATTCCTATAACTCGTATATTGGAATGCTTCATAAAGTCCCATAATTCTGACAGTGAACGTTCTTCTTTCTCTCTCTTCTTTTCTGCCTCTTTTACTGTCTGAGTTATCTCAAGAACTTTGTCTTCTACCTCTGAAATTCTTTCTTCTGCATGGTCTAACCTGTTGCTGATACTTTCCATTGCATCTTTAAGTTCCCTAATTTACCGTTTCAGTTCCTTCAGCTCTGCTATATCCTTTTTATATTCTTCATATCGTTCATCTCTTATTTGATTCTGTTTTTGGATTTCCTTTTGGTTATTTTCCACTTTATTAGCAATTTCATTCATTGTTTCCATCATTTCTTTCATTGTTTTCAACATGTGTATTCTAAATTCCCTTTCTGTCATTCCTAATATTTCTATACTGGTGGAATCATCTGCAGTAGCTACCTCATGGTCCCTTGGTGGGGTTGTTCTAGACTGGTTCTTCATGTTGCCTGGAGTTTTCTGCTGATTCTTCCTCATGAGTGATTTCTTTTATCTGTTTCCTTGCCCTAATTTTCCTTTCACTTCCTCTTGCTCTTTAAGTTCTTGTGCCTGTGGACTAAGGGTTACAGGACCAGAAGGGTGAGAAGGTTGAAGAGGAAAAAGGGGGATGAAAGAAAGGAGGACCGAGTGATAAGAAAAAAAGAAAGATAGAGAAAGGAGAGGGGGTGGGTATAAGGAATATTGACAAAAAGAAGAGAGGCACAGAAAGAGGGAGACAGGGCAATATAGGTGTACAGTAGGGTACTTTGACACAACCTTAAAAAACCCCACCTTCTGGGGGTGCCCAGTTGCATGGTTCCCTTGAGGTCAGCAGCTCTTTGCTAACCTGATCAGACACAGTACCCCACCTCCACCAAGTAGAGAGGAAAGACAAAAATGCTTTAAATCAAACCAAAAGAAGCAAACAGAAAACTTTATGGGCATAAAATTGGGTGAAAAACCAAATGATATCGGTAGAAACACTAGCAAAAATAAAGTTGAAGTTATTAAAAAAGGCAGCAATGGGAAATTATAATTAAACTAGGAAAATTGAGAAAGAAAAAGGGATCTGTGTGGAAAAGATTGAAATTAAAAAAACAAAAGAACATCAGCAATGTCAAAATAAGCAAATAAAAAAAACAACCAAACAAAAAAAAAAAAAAAGAAAAAAATACACAACCAAAAAGAAAGCAGTTTGTATATGTTATTGAGTATTGTCTGGGCAACACGTGGTCTTCTGGGTATGAGATGTTAGTCACAGTTGTGATATGACTGGAGGCTGCTGATTTCTCAAACCCCAGCAGGTAGACACCCTAAATCTCTCTTCAGCCTACTTAAAAGGCACTTTGAACTTGTAAACTTGCTGAGCAGAAGCTTTCCCAGCTTTCTCACTGGAATTGCTGCTGAAGTGGCTATCCACTTACTCAGTGTGCCAAAACCGGTCTCACTCTGCCCCTGAGGGTTAGGGCTGCAAGGCGGCTCAGACCCCACCCTTAGGCTACTTGGTTGCTGGGTTACCAGCTCCCACCCGTTTCTAGCTCTGCGACCCTGAGGGCGGAGCTTGCCGGGGCAGATCACTGACAATGGATCACTGTGACCCACCACCAAATACTATTAACTCCGTCTGGCTCAGCGGCTCAGACTGGGGCCCTAGACAACGGCCAAAGTTCTCCGCACTTCCGCTCAGGCCTTCCCCAAGGCAGTTCAACTCAGTGCCAAGTCCAAGGACATCAAAACAGTTCACAGGTAAGGCCTTTCTGGTTTGCAGTCTCGCTGCTACTGAACTTACAGTTGTGGGTGGGTTTAGACGGATTGAACACACGCGACCACTTGCCAGTTTTCCACTGTTTTAGTCCTCCTCTTGGGGTCCAGAAGTCTCTCGCTGACTCCCTGTATCCTCATAGGAGTGATGATAGGCAGTTCTCACCAGCCAGAGATGCCTGGAGTCCTATCTCCCCAGACTCACGGTGCCCAGATGCAAGGAAGCTGTTACTCGGCTGCCATCTTGCTCCGCCTCTCCGAAAGGAACACTTCTATACTGCATATGGGACTGCAAACCAATACAGCCTTTTTGGAAAGAAGTATGAAAATTTGTGAAGCAAGTAAAAGTTGACCTACTGTTTGATTCTGCAATATCATTACTAGGTATCTACCCAGATGAACAATAATCATTTTACAACAAAGACATTTGCACCAGAATATGTATTGCTGTTCAGTTCACAATATCCAAGTCATGGAAGCAGCCTAAATGCCCATCAGCCCATGAAAGGATAAACAAATTGTGGTATATGTATACCATGGAATACAATGCAGCCATGAAAGAGGGAGACTTTACATCTTTTACATTTATTTGGTTGGAACTTGAACATATTCTTCTTAGTAAAGTATCACAAGAATGGGAAAAAAATACACAATGTACTCAATACAATTATGAAACCAATATACAATCACTTACACATTCATGGGAATGATAAAAAACAAAGGTAGTCCATAAAAAAAGAGGGGATAAGAGGTATATCAAAGGGAGGGGAGAAGATGAGTGAAGGGAGGATATTTGGCAAGAGCTCACCTACTGTGCACAATGCAAGGCAACTGTCAGGAGTGTCTTCATAAAATCTTTTCCCAGACCAATTTGTCAAGTGTTTTCCTTACACTCTCTTCTAAAATTTTTATTGTTTTGTATCTTAAATGTGAATCTTTTATCTAAGTCAATTATTTTCAATGGTGAGAGGAACAGGTCCAGTTTCAGTCTTCTACGTGTGGCTAACCACACCATAGTTCTTCCAGCACCATTTATGAAATAGAAATTCTTTTTCTCCAGTGCATGCTTTTGTTTGTTTTATCAAGATCAGATGGTGATATGTGTCTGGCTTCATCCCTAGGTTCTCTATTCTATTACATAGATGTATATCTCTATTTTTGTGCCAGTACAATACTGTTTTGATCACTATAGACTTGCAGTATAACCTGAATTCTGGTAACATAATGCCTCCAGATTTGTTTTTATTCCTAAGAATTGTATTGGATATTTGGGATTTTTTTCAGGTTCTATATGAAACAAAGTGATATTTCAAGTTTTTAAAAATATGACATTGGGGCTTTGATGAAGATTGCATTAAGTATGTGTATCACTTTGGGTAGTATGGCTATTTTAACAAAGTTTATGCTTCCCAGCCATGAGCATGGAACGTTCTTCCATTTCTTAACATCTGCTATTTCTTATCTCAGGGTTTCATAGTTATATGGAGATCTTTCACATCCTTAGTTAGATATATTCCCAGGTATTTCATCGTCTTTGGAGCTATTGGAAAAGGTATGGAGTCTTTGATTTTATTCTGGATTGACTGTTATTGGCATATATGAAGGCAACTAATTGGTGGACAATAATTTTATATCCCAAGATATTACTATATTTCTTAATTACTTCTAAGAGCTTTATAGTTGAATCCTAGGGGTTTTCCATCTATAAGATCATGTCTTCTGCAAAAAGCAAGAGTTTGACTTCCTCTGTCCCCAGGTGAATACCCTTTATAGCTTTCTCTTGCCTGATTACAATGGCTAGGACTTCCAGTACTATGTTGAATAGCAGTGACAATAGTGAGCTTGTTTATATTGTTCCAGTTCTAAGTGGAAGTGCTTTCAATTTTACTCTATTTATATGATATTAGTTGTTTGTTTGTTATATATGGCCTACTAAATATCCCATATAAGCCTTTTTTCTTCAGAACATTTCATCCTAACAAAATTGAATACACATTCTTCTCATCAGCCCATGGATCATCCTCCAAAATTGATTGCATCTCAGAATGCAAATATAAACTAAAAAAATTCAACAGAATTGAAATTATTCCTTGTATCTTCCTATACCACCATGGAATAATAGTTGAACTCAACAACAGAAATCTTGTTCTTGTTCATTTTGTTCTTGTCAAGAAAGGATGCTAGATATTGTCAAAAGCCTTATGTGCATTAATTTAGAGAATCATATGGTCTCTTTTTTATTTCATTTATGTGGTGAGTTACACTTATGGATTTATGAATGTTAAACCAACCTTGCATCCCTGGGATAAAATTCACTTGATCATGATGTATATTTTCAATGTGTCACTGTATTCTGTTTGCTAGGATCTTACTGAATATTTTTTCATCTATATTCGTTAATGATATTGGCCCATAATTTTCTTTTTTTTGTTGGATCCTTTCCTGGTTTTGGAATCAGAGTAATATTTGCTTCATAGAAATTGTTGGGGAGAATTTATTCCTTCTCTTTGTTTGGAATAAGTTATGCAATATAGGTATTAGTTCTTCTTTGAAGGTTTGTCAAAATTCTGGTATGAACCACCTGGTCAAGTGCTTTTCTTTGGGGGAAGATTTTGTATAATTGATGTTATTTCAGTGCTTGATATCAGGTCCATTCAAAATTTCTTATTATTTCTTGTTGAGTTTAGGAATCTGGCACGATTCAAGGTATTGGTCCATTTCTTCTACATTTTCATTTTTGAAAAGAATGTGTATTCAATTAGGATGAAATATTCTGTAAGTCTGTTAAGTACATTTTTCCTAGGGTCATGTTTATGTCTATTACTTCTTTGTTTAGTTTCTGCTTGAAGGATCTGTCTAGTACTACCAAAGTGATGCTTCCTGGACCAACTATTGTGGTCCAGGAAGATATAATATCATTCACATTATTTAGGGCTTATTTTATGTATCAAGGAACATTTAGATTTTGTGTGCATATGTTAATTATTGCAATTTCTTCATGTTGTGTGCTCCCTTGACCAGTATATAGTGTCCATCCTTGTCTTTCCTTATTTGTGTTGGTTTAAAACCAATTGAATCTGCAAATAAGATTGCAGCGCTGCTTTTTCTCTCATTTCCATTTGCCTGGATTATTGTTTTCCATTCCTTCACTCTGAGACTTGTTTTATCCTTAGAGATTAAGTATGTTTAATGGAGAGAACAGATATTGGGCTTAAGGTTTTGTGTCCAGTCAGCCAGCGTGTGCTGATTTAGTAGGGAGTTCAAACCATTTATATTTATTGAGAGAATTTACAGATATGGTGGCATTTTGGTCATCATGTTTTCAGAGGTGCAGAACTTATTTTTATCCCTTTGCCACTGTGGAAACTAGGTTTTGATCTTTAATTTCTGAATGTATTTACTTTGGTGATGGATCATTGTGCTGGTTTGTATGAAGAATAGATCTGAATACATCTTGTAGAGCTGGTCTAGTTATGGCAAATTTCCTCAGCACTTTCATGTCAGTAAAATATTTGATTTCTCCATCATAAATTAAATTCAATTTAGCAGGATAAAGGATCCTGAGCTGAACATTGTTTTGTTTAAGGATAAAAGTTCATGACCATCCTCTTCTGGCTTGAAAAGATTCATCTGAAAGATCTATGGTCATCCTGATATTTTTCCCTTTCTGGGTAAGACTTTCCTTATGTTTAGCTGCTTGCAGGATTTTCTCTTTCATATTGATTTTGGCAAAGTTAATTACAATGTGTCTATGATATGCTTTGTTTGGATTGAGTCACATTGGGGTTCTGAAATTATCTACCATCTGAATTTCTGTGTCTTTCACTATACTTAGGATAATCTCCAACATGATATCTTGGAGTACAGCATTAGTGGTTTTAGGACTATCCTATTCTCCTTTAAGAATCCCTATAATTTGGATATTCAATCTTTTGGAATAATCCCATAACTCTTTTATTGTTCTCTTTTAAGCTGCCTCTTTATTTTATTTTATTTTATTTATTTATTTATTTATTTATTTTTTGAGACAGAGTCTCACTATGTCACCCTTGGTAGAGTGCCATGGTATCACAGCTCACAGTAACCTCTTGGGGTTAAGTGATTCTCTTGCTTCAGCTTCCCAAGTAGCTGGGGCTATAGGTGCCTACCAAAATGACGGGCTGTTTTCTTGTTGCAGTTGTCATTGTTGTTCGGTGTATGTGGCTGGTGCTGTAACCACTGTGCCATGGGTGCTGAGCCAATGCTGCCTCTTTAAATGATTAGGATAGTTTAAAAGTCTGGTCTTCAAATTTTGAAATTATTTATTCTCCATGTATAAATAATGTATTACTGAGGATCTCTACTGTGTTTTCAAACCCCTTGAGTGTCTCTTTCAATTCCTTAAGCTCTGTATTACTGAGGATCTCTACTGTGTTTTCAAACCCCTTGAATGCCTCTTTCAATTCCTTAAGTTCTGCTATGTCATTCCTCATTATGTCCATATCCTTGGTGAGTTTGTCTTCAAATTCACAAATTTCTTGAGACAACTTTTGGATCACTTTTTGTTTTTCTATTTCTATCTTCTCCTTAATTTCAATCACTTTATTTTTTATCCATATTCTAAATTCTATTTCTGACATTTCAGCTATTTCTTTATGGATGCTATTTTCTGCTGTGTCTTCCTTGTAATCTCTTAGGGGAGTTGATCTGCTTTGATTTTTCATGTTGCAATATTTCTTCTGCTGGCTCCTCCCCATTAGTATTTTCAGCTTTTTAAATATTAGCTATGTCTTTTTAGTTGAAATGTCATGCTGTCCCTGAATAATTACTGAGTGATAATCTAACTGGGGACACTTAGGGAACACCATACAAACCTGTTTTGGGTAGGCTGATTAAAGGGGAGAATTTCATCACAAATAAACAGCATAGATGCCCACAAGTTGTGCTAAGTTATATCAAGGACATGGAAGGAATTGCTATACATGATTTATGACTACAGAATAATTAGAGATTTTATATTTATATACTTTTAATTAAATCATAGCTGTGTACATTAATGCAGTCATGGGGTACAATGTGCTGGTTTTATACACAATTTGAAATATTTTCAATTAGTTCTTTTTTTTAGTTCTTTTTTTTTTGTGTGTGTGTGTGTGTTTTGGCCGGGGCTGGGTTTGAACCCGCCACCTCCAGCATATGGGACCGGCGCCCTACTCCTTGAGCCACAGGTGCCACAATTTGAAATATTTTCATCAAACTGATTAACATAGCCTTCATTGTATTTTCTTAGTTATTGTGTTAAGATATTTATATTTTGGAGATTTGGGAATTATCAAGCTTATTTTGTACTGTATGTACCTCTGTTTCTTGAGTTATTCCCTCCTCTGTGATGCTGCCTCAAGCTATGTGTGCTCAAAAACCAAAATCAGAACAGAACTGAGTCATCAGTATTATTAGTACTTGTCATCAATCTTATCTTAGAGAACAAAGTTATCCCTTATCTCTTTTGATAGAATCACAGCTAATTTTGGAAAACATAAAGGCAGATATTAGGAAAATATTTCACAGAAGAAGAAATGAAGTGATTGCCAAAAAGAAAATGACGGCAATATGTTGGTAGGCATGCGTGAAAATGGTAGAAATGGAGAAAAAGAAAAAATGATATTTATAAAGAAGATATATGTATATTTATTCCTATTTACCTACTGTTCTCCCCCAAAAGTAATGGGCACCTAAATGCATTGAACCTAAATAAGAAAATAGCACTAATCAAGGAGGACTATATATTTTAAAGAACTGTTATAAAGTATAATTGAAACAGGTTTGAGATTGTACTAGTGTCTCTCAAAATAATTTTTTTTTAACATGGTCTTAAAATTTAGATGGATTTTTTTTGAAATTTCAGCCATTTTATGTTAACAGATCAATAATTCAGTGGATATCACTGAAAATAGCGTAGTAAACTGTAATGCTATATCCCTTTCCAAAAACAAATATTAAACTAGCACATACTATCAGAGTCAACTTTTTAAAAGGATGGAATCTAGCCAAAGCTTACAATAACCAAGGGAAGACTTGTTGAACATAGAAACTGTTCCTTTGTGGTAAGATAATACTGTGACACTTTAATCCACCTACCATCCCCCAGAACCAATGAGTAGCAGCCATGAGTTATGCATCTTTGCACCAGAGGGAGAATAATGGAACATAAAAAAAAATCTGGTTGTAAGTCTCAACCTGTCTGGAGGCTCTGAGAAAGACTGAGGAAAAAGCTTCCCATTGCTTCACCTGACTTTAGAAGTCACAGGCTGGGGAAGTTTTTCAAGTGGCTTTTGCCAAAATAATTTAAAGGCACAAGTATTGGGTGTCTGAAGCAGCCTGAGTCAAAGGACAATACTTGGAGCAAGAAATAGATTAAGAATCCTGGGAAGAAACAGGTTGGGAAAGGTGATACATGTGAGAATGAAGGCTTTTGAAAGCTCCCATGTACACCAGAGGATTAAGAAATTGAAGTGTATGTGCACAATATATATAAGTATGAAAGTACCTTTTTATAGTAAACAGAAGGCTTATACAAAATTTTCATTGAGATTCATAACATCATAATATGGACTCTTTATAAAAGTGTAATTCAGTGACTTTTAATATATTTATGGAGTTGTACAACTATCACCACTATCTGACTGATAATTATGTTAATCACCCAAAAAGAAACCACTATCCACTGTAGTCAACTGGCACTTTCTTCTACACTTGAAGTCCTTTGCAACCACAAATCTACTTTCTGTCTCTATATTTCCCTATCATTGACATTCCATAAAATGGTACTCTATTATTATAGTATACATATTACATATTATATTAATAATATAATGTATGGGCTTTTATGGTAGGCTTCAATAACTTCAGTTACAAGGTATGCTAGCCATTGACTTTCTTGTCTTGTGTTTCTTTGTGTGGAATTGATACCTTATAAGTGAGCTGGGTAGAGGAAATAAGAGACTAATATCCTAATCCTGCTAAAAGTGGAGTAGAGCTTCTCCCCTATGGGTGGAGGCTAGATAGAGGAAAGGGGCTGAAACTTCTCAGCTGCACTTGCATAGAAAATAGATTCCACAGCATAGAGTTTAGGAGGATCAAGAAAATTATCATTCTGCCCTTCCCAAGGAGATACAGTAGCTCTAGATAGACATCTGGGGAATGTACAGATTTAGAGCTTTTTCCTACACTCACCTAAAGTAGGGCTTTCATCACAATGAGCTGGAAGGGATGGAGAGAGATATTCAGGTATTGGAAAAATGCTGCAGACTATCTTACGTAAGTTCTTATAGAATTTTAGACTCTCTGCATAAATTCTTACAGAAATTTAGTAGAATTTCTTGAAGAAATGTTTTTCTATTTGATATATGACTATAGAGAAATTTCAAGAGATTTTGAAATTTTTAATAATTTTCAACAGTTATATTCACTAGACAGAAGGCAGAAAAAACTCCTCATGCCCATTCCAGAGTCACAACCTTCTAAATGATAATTTAATTTTCATTTACTCAATAGTAAGAATGATTATTTTTCAGATGATTTGTTACCATCATCTCTTCTGTGAATTTCTTATTCCTATTGTCATTTTCTCATATTTGTAGTTGCTTATTCCTTTTTTCAAAATTTCATATTAATATGAGGGCACAAATGATTAGGTTACATTGTTTACATTTGTTAAGTATAGTTCAAGTTGTAGTTGAGCCCTTCACGCAGGGAGTGTGCTATATACACTTTGTGCCCATTAAATAATAGCTTACCAATGCTCCCTCCTCCCCATCCCCTTTTAACTTCTCCTCTCCCCCCACTTGAATTTAATTTTGTGTTTCCCTCATGTGGGAGTATAGTTATTTATCTATTGGTTTCTTATCAGTATTACTGAAATTGGATACTTGTTTTTCTATTATTGTGATACTTTACTAAGAACAATGTGCTTCAACTCCATTAAGGCTAATACAAAAAATGAAAGGTCTCCATCATTTTTTATGGCTCAATAGTATTCATGGTATACATACACCACAACTTATTAATCCAATCATACGTTGATGGGCACTTCCTTGATTCCTCATCTTTGTGATTGTGAATTGAGTTGTGATGGACATTTTAATGCAAATGTCCTTATGGTAAAATTATTTTGTTTTTCTTCTGGTAGACACCTAGAATTGGTATTGCAAAATCAAATGGAAGGTTTACTTTTAGCTCTTTGGGGATTTTCCATACTTCTTTACATATAGAGTATATTAGTTTCCAATCCTACCAGCAGTGCAAAAGTGTTTCCTTCTCTCCATATCCATACCAGCATTTACAGCATTAGGATTTTGTGATGTGGGATATTCTCACTGGGGTTATGTGGTGTTTCAGAATGGTTTTCATTTGCATTTCTCTGATGATTAGGAACAATGAGCAATTTTTTCATGTGTTTATTGGCCATTCCTTTGCCTGCTTCAAACAAGTTTCTGTTCATACCCTTTTCCCACTTATAAATAAGCTAATTTATTCTTTTCTTCTTGATAAGTTTGAGTTCTCTGTAGATTCTAGAGTGACATTTATTAAATGAAATGATGTGTGAAAGAGACACATAAACAAACTAACAAACCATATAATGGAGCTGGAAAAGGGAGAGAAAACTAATACCAAACCTAGAAAAAAAAAAAAAGAAATAACCAAAATCAAATCAGAATTAAATGAAATTAAGAACATAATATCCAGAAGATCCAGAAACAAAAAAATTGGTTCTTCAAAAACATTAATAAAATCAATAAACCTTTGTGCAGATTAACTAGAAACAGAAATGTAAGATCTCTAATAACCTTAATTAGAAATTTAAAAAAGGGAAATAGTGGGCGGCGCCTGTGGCTCAGTGAGTAGGGCGCCGGTCCCATATGCCGGAGGTGGCAGGTTCAAACCCAGCCCCGGCCAAAAACCACAAAAAAAAAAAAAAAAAAAAAAAAAAAAAGGGAAATAGTAACAGACACCACTGAGATACAAAAGATAATCACTGATCACTGTAAAAATCTCTATTCCCAGACATCTGAAAACATGGGGGAATGGACCAATACCTGGAATCACACCACCTCCCTAAATGCAACCAGAAGTATTGGAAATTTTGAACAGATCAATATCAATAAGTGAAATTGCATTAATGATACAAAATCTTCTAATAAAAATTCCTGGACTAGATGGTTTCACATCAGAATTCTAAAGGGGCACGTGCACCTATATTACAGAAACTGTTCCAAAACAGAGAAGGAAGGAATTGCCCCACAACACATTCTATGAAGTAAATATCAAATTGATACCAAAACCAGGAAAGGACCCAACAAAAAAGGAAAGGAAAACTATAAAATAATATCATTAATAAATATTAACATAAAAATATTCAATAAAGTGCTATCAAACAGAATACACATTTAAAAAATTATACATCATGATCAGTTGGGATTCATCCCCAGGATGCAAAGTTGGTTCAACATACTTAAATCCATAAATGTAATTCACCACATGAATGGAAATTAAAACAAAGACTACATGATCCTGTCTATAGACACATAAAAAACATTTCAAAAAATTTAGCATCCCTCACTGACAAAAACCTTTAATAAAATAGGCATAGTTGGGACATTTCTTAAACTGAAAGAGGCCATTTACAACACACCAATAGTCAATATCATACTGAATAGAGTAATCGCAAAAGCATCCCCACTTAGAACTGAAACCAGAAAAGGATGTCCACTATCACCACTGCTATTCAACATAGTGCCGGAAGTTCCAGCAATTCATTCAGATAAGAGAAGTATGTCAATGGCATTCAAATGGGGACAAAGGAGTTCAAACTCTCATTCTTTGCTGATGATAAAATCTTATACTTAGAAAACCCAACGGACTCAACCAACCACAAGGCTCCTGAAAGTGACCAAGAAATACAGTAATGTCTCAGGATACAAAATCAGTGTCCACAAATCAGTAGCCTTCATATACACCAATAACAGTCAAGCTGAGAATCAAATCAAAGATATAATACCCTTCACAATAGTTTGAGAGATAATGAAAATACTTGAGAATATACCTAACAGAGGATGTGAAGGATCTTTATAGGGAGAACTATGAAACCCTGAGAAAAGAAATAGCAGAAGATGTTACCAAATGAAAGAACATATCATTCTCATGACTGGAAAGAATCAATATTATTAAAATGCCATACTACCCAAAGCGGTCTATAGATTTAATGCAATCCTCATTAACATAATAGTGTCATACTTTGAAGAACTTGATAAAATATTTCTTCGTTTCATATGGAAACATAAAAAACCAAATAACCAATGCAATTCTAAGAAATAAAAACAAAATCCAAAGGCATCACACTACCAGACTTCAAGTAATACAATACAATGATCAAAACAGAATTGTACTGGCACAAAAATAGAGATACAGACCTATGGAATAGACAAGAGAACCTAGAGATCAACCGAGTTACATATCATCATCTGATCATAGATAAACCAAACAAAAGCATGCGCTGGGAAAAAGAATCCCTATTTAATAAACGGTAGGAAAACTGGTTAGCCACATGTAGAAAACTGAAACTGGACCTGCACCTCTCACCCCATACCAATATTGATTCTCACTGGATAAAAGATTTAAATTTAAGACTTGAAATGATAAAAACTTGAGAAAAAGTGAGGTAAAAAGTCTTAATAATATTGGTTTGGGAAACAATTTTATGAAGAAGAGCCCCTTGGCAATTGCAGCAACATCAAAAATAAATGAATGAGACATGATAAAACGAAAAGTTTCAGCACAGCTAAGGATACAACTAAAGCAAATAGACAACCTTTAGAATGGGAGAAGATATTTGCATGCTGTGAATCTGAGAAAGGGCTGATACCTAGAAACTTTTTTTCTTAATTTGTAGGATATATTTATTCTTGTGTATAATATTTTATAAAACATATATGGAAATGTTATTCTGAATTTGCAACTGTTTTTGTCTATTTACTTTGATATATGGATATTGTTGAACAGTAGATTTCTATTTGGATATAGAAAGCACTGTTTAAATTTTTCTCTGTTTCTGGCGTTGTGTCTCAAGAAGTTCTTCTCTACCCCATGATTTTTAAATCAGTATTTTTGTCTGTAGTTTTTAACCCTACCTATTTTATTTCAAGTGTAGGTCTTTATTTCATTTGAAATTTGTATTAGGGTATGTGTGTGCTTTGTGTGTGTATGCTTTTCTCTCCTCCAAATTGGTAGCTAACTATCTTAGCAATAGTTGTTGATAATTCACGTCATTCTGTACTTTTATGATATACATATTTCCATACATGTGTGGATCTGTTTGTAGAATCTCTACTATGTTCCACTGCCCTCTTTGTCTGTAAGTCAGTATTGCATCTTTTCTTTTTTTCTTTCTCTTTCTTTCTTTCTTTCTTTCTTTCTTCTTTCTTTCTTTCTTTTTTTTTTTTTTTTTTGAGACAGACTCTCACTTTGTTGCCCCCTGCCCCTCCAGTAGAGAGCTGTAGCATCATAGCTCACAGCAACCTCAGAGTCTTGGTCTCAAGCGGTTGTCTTGCCTCAGCCTCCCAAGCAGCTGAGACTACAGGTGCCTCCCACAGCGAAGGGCTATTTTTAAAGGCAGGGTCTTGCTGTAGCTCAAGCTGGTCTCAAATTCATGAGTTCAGGCGGTTCACCTGGCTTGGCATCCCAGATTGCTGGGGTTACAGACATGAGCCACTGTGCTTGGCCATTACATCACTTTTTAAATAAAGTTACATAGTCTCTTTTCACAGGCAATTATTTTTCCTATCACTTATTTTCCTCCTCCTTTTCTATTCTCACTAATCTTTTGCATAAAGTCTATAACATGTGTATATTGTTGCAACTTCCTATCCAGAATCATGATATATATTTTCATTTATTATGGCTTAATTTAATATTATAAATGTAGTTGACTTATTTACATAATTGGAAATGGGATCATTCATGACATATTCTAATTGGTTACTGAAATTATGGAGTAATATTATTAATTTTTGAATGTATATTTTGTATTTGGATTACTATCTGTTACCTTTTATTAGTCCAATGGTTTTCATTTGATTTAACTGAATTTTGTAAAGAAAAATATATTAATATGGATAAATATTATGTCTTTTTAATATTTATATTTTCTAGCAATCTTTTGGTTGAAGAAAGAAAGAGACATGTAGATTATAAATATACTTGGCCTGTCTTTGGCTGTTAGAATTTTCTCAGTTTTATAGAATAAGGTGGTAGCTACATATTTTGTGTGTTTATTTTTTACTTGCAATTTTTTATTACTTATTTTTTTATTAAATCATAGCTGTGTACATTAATGTGGTCGTGGGGCACCATACACTAGTTTCATAGACCGTTTGACACATTTTCATCACACTGATTAGCATAGCCTTATGTGAAAATTAGTAAATGTGGAATGTAAATGTCTTAGCACAATAACTAAGAAAATATTTTGATGTATCATCTGACATCAATACAAAAGAAAATTCTCTGTTCCATTCTGTTTGAATAATATTTACATATTAAAATGTCTGGGATTGTTATATTTTTAATGATAAAATTTTGACTAACTTCAATTGTTTCTATGGTCCATAATAATTTTCTGACTTCTTGAGTATATATATGTATATATTTAATGGGTAATTACTCAGTATTCTTTTGGCTTTCCAATTTATTTGTATAAGTTATGTGTAACATTTTATTATGATTTTAATATATTTATTCATATAATTATGTTTCTATTGTGGCTACTAATGTTAATTTTATCTTCTATTTTTCTTATCTGGAGCTTTATTTATTTATTGGTTCTTTAAAAATAGCTTATGATCTATGGATTTATTATACAAACTAGCAATTCCACTGCTAGGTATATTCCCCAAAGAATTGAAAATAGGAATTCAAACAGATAATTTGTACACCCGTGTTCACACCAGTATTACTTAAAATAGCCAAAAAGTATAAGCAAACAAATTGTATATTAATGGATGAATGAAAAACTAAAATGTGGTGTATATGTACAATGGAATATTATTCAGCCTCAAAAATAAGGAAATTCTAACATGTGCTATAATCTTTATGTACAGTGAACGTTATGCCAAATGAAATGACCAGTCACAAATGGAAAGATATTGTACAATTCCATTTACACATGTATGAGGTACCTAAAGCAGGCAAATTCATAGACAGAAAGTAGAAATATGGTCACCAAGATATAAGAGAGCAGAAAATGGAGAATTCTTTAATGGGTACATAATTTAATTCTGAAAATATGAAAAAGATCTGGAAATGGATTGTGGTGATAGTTGAACATCAGTATGAATACACCTTTTCATTGCCAAGAATGAACTTATTTTTATTTTTTTGTATTCACATTTTATATGTTTAATTTGAAAATAATAATTTTATATATTTTTAGAGTATAATGTGATATTTTGATATATGAATAAATTACGAAATGATTAAATCAATATAATTAATATGTCTATCACTTCACATACTATTTTACCATACTATAGAATAGATCTCAAAAACTTATTCTTCCTAAGTGACACTTTTAATCTTTGACCAACATCTATCCATTACCCCTTCCCCCAACATTTGTCCATTCCCCACTCCCCAGATTACTTCTGGCATTTACTTTTCTATTCTCAATTTCTATGAGTTCAACTTGTTCTGGATTTACTCTCATTATGAATAAAAATAATTAAATATACCATCCTGTGAAAGTTATCTTAAAACTAAATGCTGTGTCAAATAAACTTCAGTATTTCCATGGAACTTTATTTCTCACTCATGTAACTGTCAAATCTGGCTAAATTTTTGTAGTTGTCAGATGGCTCTCTTCTATTACTAAGATTCAATTCAACATGAAATTGTTATGTTGTACTTCTCTTGGCAAGAATGTGAATGGTGTCTCCAGAAGTTTTGAACAATATGGTCCTAATCCAACATGTTTCATGAGAGACCATGTGGGTAACACAATACTAGGCACTGTGAATATTTGAAGATGAAAGGCAACACCCTCTGTCTACATTTAATGAGAAAGACATACCTGGGTTTGTGTCTTCTGAATTTTGTAATTTAACACCTATATGGCTTTAAGCATGTTATTTGACTTGTTCACATGAATCTCAGTCACTACCTGTGTAAAGTAAGGATAATAATAGTGCCTACTTTAGGTATCAAGAACACTTCCTCAGTGTCTGCTTCAATATGTATATTATTATTTCAGCTATTATTAAATATATATAATTTTATGTAAGCATATACATACTGAAAATTCCACATCATAATTTGTAAAGATCTATACTAATAAATATGTTTAGACCACTCAAAAATTTATTAGTTTTTCAAAATTACTAAACCTTTTGCTTACAGGTGAAGTTCATTATTTTCAAGATTCTGCGGTCACTTGGATTAAATTCCAAACTTAGTTTACAAAGATACATTCTTTTTGACATAAATAAAAATGTAGAGATTGGATGATAGAAGGAGGAAGGAATAAGTCTAATCAATCACATACAATAGAAAACCAATCAACCAAATGAAGGCTATAGTTCAAAGGATAAACTCTTTTCTACTATCTGTCCAATGAAGGTGCACCATGGGAGGGAGAGCCTGCGACAAGATCATCACAAGTGAAAGAGAAGCAAGCAAAGGAGCAGGGCGAGCAATCCGACAAAAACAAATAGTGCAAAGTTTCTTTTGCCTGAAAACTTGGAAACTCATTTCCTAGCTGTGAAGAGTCTGAGTTCCACATGTGAGAAATTGCCTTGCTTTAGGACAGGCAATTTCAGTTTTATTCTTTGGGAAGATGTTTTGGTGGAAGGCCATTAAGCACTGTCATGTATTTGTTTTTACTTTACTGGCATTGTGTATTTGCTCTTTGTTCCCTTACAAGATCCTCTCATGGTTCCTATTGTTTTACTTATTAACTTCATCCTGTTACTAGAAGTATCTGTTTCAAAATTCAATATATTTGCTCCTTTACTCACATTATTTTTATACTAAAGATATTTCTATAATGCAAATGAAAGGAACTATCAAAGGAAATACAAACCCTGAACCATATATGTAGTGGCTAAACTCCAAATGGAAAATTTGTGTCATGGACAGAACCAGCTATGTAATTTGTGGAGCCCAGTAAAAAATAAAAATGTGGGGTCCCTGCTAAAAAGTTAATAATTTTAAGGTGACATCAGAGCATTAACCTATGTATGCAGCCCTTCTAAGATCATGATATCATGTGATTGCTCAGGCTGCCCCCAATCTGTCAACATATGTTCTAGTGCTAAAGGCCAAGTCTCTGCCACCACCATACCTATAAATTATTGTGACAACTCATCACCTCCATCAATGTGACACATGATTGGCGTGCAACCAACAGGCAAGACAGTCTAAAGAAAGTCCTCCTGCTATGCTGCTACTAGAACTCAGGGGACTCACACCAAACACACACTGCAGCACACTGCTGAGCTCACAGGACAGTAAGGGGAATCCTCAAGACTATAACAAAAGAGTAAGAAACAGGAGGTGATGCCCTGGGAAATGCTAGACATGATGCCTTGGCCTCTGAGGCAGGAGAAGTGAACTCAAGACTCCATACTGAAGATGAACCTGGAAAGGAGGGCAGGCTAGAAGAATTCCATCCCCCATCCCCGCAAAGGAACCGTCCCAACCTGATCCCAGCCATGGATTTTCATTTAGTGAGCTCTTAAGTTCTTTCAACATTCCTCTAGCTTTTTAATTGACATACAGTATTTTCACATATTTATGGAATATATGTGGTATTTTGTTGCATGGATAGAATATATAAGATCAAGTCAGGATATTTAAGATATATATCATCTCAAGTATTTATCATTTCTATGTGGTGGGAACATTTCAAATCCTTTTGTTTAGCTGTTTTGAAGTATAAAATACATTGTTGTTAACTATAGTCACCCTACCCGCTATTGAACATTAGAACTTATTCCTTCTAACTTTATGTTTGTAACCATTAAACCACCTCTGTTTATCTCCTCCCCATATCCCCTTCCCAGCCTCTGATAACTATCATTCTACACTCTATCTCCACGAGAGCAACATTTTCTACTCCCACAAACAATGTCAGACAATTAAGTTTGTGAACTCATTTGAGAAAAGGTACTATATATCTCATTGTTGAATATCACTAGTGATCTTTGAGGTCCTCCCCTTGGGAAGCCATGCACTGTCACCAGCACCTAGCCCATCTTTCAAAGTAATTTTGGAACTGTTTTTCTAGAATGGCCATGAGAGCTGTCATTGAACAAAGTCTGACAGTTAAGTTCACAAACTCATCCTAGAAAAAATGCCACATACCTCATTGACAAATAATACTATGGTCAGCAGATGGCCAAGGGGAGTACTTCATTTACAGTGATATTCAGTAATGATGCATATGTAACACTTTTTCTAGGATGAGTTTGTGAACTTAATTGTCCAACCTCATATGAGTAAAAACATGTGATATTTGTCACTCTGTGCCTAGTTATTCCAATTAACATAATGACCTTTATTTCCATCCATATCACTGAAACTGAAAAGATTTCATCCCTTTTGAAGGCTGAATAGTATTCCATTGTGTATATACTACATACACCACATTTTCTTTATTCATCCATTGTTGGAAACTTAGGTTAATCCCATATCTTTGCTATTGTGAATTGTGCTATAATGAATATGAGGGGTCCAGGTATCCTTTTGATATACTAATTTACTGTCCTTTGGATAAATACCCATTGGTGGTATTGCTTGGTAATATAATAGCTCTATTTTTAATTTTGTTGAGAAATTTTCATACTGTTTTCCATAATGACTGTACTATTTTGCATTCACACCAAGAGTGCATAAGACTTTCCTTTTCTCTGCATCCTGGCCAGCATGTTATGTTTTGCCTTTTAATTATAGCCGTTCTAACTGAGGAAAGATGATATCTCTTTGTGGATTTGATTTGCATTTCTCTGATGATCAGTTATGTTGAGTGTATTTATTTTTCATATACCTGCTGGCCAATTA
This sequence comes from Nycticebus coucang, assembly GCF_027406575.1. NCBI lineage: Eukaryota > Metazoa > Chordata > Mammalia > Primates > Lorisidae > Nycticebus > Nycticebus coucang. Next base: position 147,475,145 of record NC_069804.1, on the reverse strand, counting down.
TATGTCTTCTTTTGAGAAATTTCTATTCATGTTCCTTTACCCAATAGTTTTTCTTATGATTATTTTATTTTATTTTATTTTTGCTATTGAGTTGTTCAAGCTCCTTGTATATTCTGGATATTACTTCCTGGCCATATGAATATGTTTCAACTATGTTCTCCCATTCAAGATGATTGTTTCCTTTTCTGTGCAGAAACTTTTTAGTTTAACATAGTCACATTTGTAGGGTGGCGCCTGTGGCTCAAGGGGTAGAGTGCCAGTCCCATATGCCAGAGGTGGCGGGTTCAAACCCAGCCCCGGCCAAAAAAACCCCCCCCCCCAAAAAAAAAACAAAAAAACATAGTCACATTTGTCTATTTTTATTTTTGTTAACTGTAATTTGAGGACTTAGCCATAAAATCTTTGCCTAGACCAATATCCAGGAGATTTCCCCCTAACTTTTCTTCTAGTAGTTTCATAAATTGGGGTCTAATAGTTAAGTCTTTAATCTGTTTTTTGAGTTAATTTTTATGTACATGAGAGATAGGAATCTATTTTCTCTACTCTGTTTGTAGATTTATTTGTCTGCTTTTTTATCAACAACATAACATTTTTATTATTGTAGATTTGTGATACATTTTAAAGTTAGATAGTATGTTGTATCCAGGTTTCCTCATTTTGCTCAGAACTACTTTGGATATTTGGGATCCTTTTAGTTTCACACAAATTTTCGTATTTTTTTTTCTATTTTGTGAAAAAATGTCATTGGTATTTGATAGAGACTATATTAAATCTGTAGATTGCTTTAAATATTCTGGTCATTTTAACAATATTAATTCTTTTGGTAGATGAGCATGAGATGTCTCTCCATTTGCGTCCTCTTTTTTTTCATCTGTGTTTTGCAGTAACAATGCTCTTTAAAAAAATAGTATAGGTGTACTGTTTACTTATCAGCATCTTAGTGTCTCATGTTGTGTAGAACATCATACTGCATAAGCTCAGACTGCTATGGTTCTGTGGTAGAGGTGGCCAGTTCTTCCCCAAAACAGAGCATCCTTTCTTCCTTAGTAAGATAAACATTGGTTATTATAATAGCTTACATATGGTCATATGAATAAAGACTACATCTCAGGCTCCTTTGCTATCAGGTATTATCATATGATTACTTCTTGAGCAATGGGATATGACAGAAGTGTTATATATGACTTCCAAGAAGTATTTTTTAAGGGTGGAGGTATAACCTTCCTTAGCTCCTTGCTCTTGCTCCTTTCTCTTGGTTAAAATGTGAATAAGATAGATAGAATTGAGACAGGTTTACTAGAAATGTATCACAATGTGTTTAGCCATTCTTTAATTGATGAACATTGAATTTTTTCTAAACACTTTACTATTGCAAACAATGATGAAATGCGCATTCTCATACTATTTTCTCGTACTCATGTGTATTTGTATTGGGTAGACACTGAGAAGGATAATTCCTAGGTCATATGATACATACATTTTTAAAGTAAAATTTCTCTTAAGATGACTGTATCAACTTATGTTCCAATCAATAGTTCGTACATTTGAAAAGAAATTAAATTTTTATAATATTTCAAGAATGATTCTAGGTACTATGTATGCTGAGGAGACTAAAACCAAGAAGTTTTATTGATGATTAAATGAATTTTCTTAAAAGGAAGTCAAACAATAGGCAAATAAAAATGAATCTCAGTGGTGGGGATTAATATTATAAAAGCTGTTTAGATAAGACCTATTTTTGAAAATGACATTTGGACTAAAGACCATATCACAGAAAAAGAAAATAAATATAAAAAAATAAAATAAATATTATTTCAGGTGATGGAAGCAGAAAATATGAAGGTGAGGAGATGGAGACAAGCTCATCTTGTTCTACAAAGAGAAATTCCAGTGAATTTGAAGTATTATCTGCAACAATAATGGTAGCATAAGATAAGGCTGAAAAAGTAGATAAGCTAGAGGTCTATGTGTTTAAAATAAAGTATTTTAGACCCTGAGAATGAATTGTTAGAAGAAAACTGATATCCGTGTCAAGGCCTAGGTGAGGTATGTTCACAGCTTATCCTGGGGTGACTCCAGTGGAGATGAAGAAAACTGGGAAAATTTTCACAATCTTAAAAATGTATCATATAATATTTTTCTAGTAGGTTAGATATTATATTCTGATCCTTCCACCTTTGCCAACATTTTATCTGATCAAACTATATAATTTTTGTTACCAATTGAATAGATTAAAAATAGTATATCTTGGTTTGAAAGTTCATTTATCTGATTACTAATGAAGATAAGTATATTTTTAGTTTTTATTAACCATTTTCTGTGTTATTTGCATGTTTAATTGATTCATAAGTGTTTCTAATCTTTTATATAAGCATTGGTTCATTACAGATTTTTTTTTAACTTTATTCAAATTAATATGAGGGTACCAAATTATACTCATTTCCAAGGTAAAATTTCATTTGTAGAAGAGCCCCTTACCCAGGGGGCGTGTTATACACCCTCACAATGGGCATAGTAGGTGACATTCTGCCTCATGTCCTCCGTCCTTCTGCCGTATATCTCCCCCCCCCACTTTCCCCTACTCCTGAACTGGACTATAATAGTGTTTTATTGTCCTTAGGAACATGTTATTGTTTATATATTGATTTCATATTAGTATGGAGTGCACTGGATATATATTTTTCCATTCTTGTGATACTTTACTAAGAAGAATGTATTTCAACTCCATCCAGGTAAATGTAAAAGATGTAAAGTCTCTATCTTTTTTAATGGCTGAATAATATTCCATGGTATACAAATACCACAGTCTGTTGATCCATTCATGGGTTGATAAGCACTTAGGTTGCTTCCAAGACTTGGCAATAATGAATTGAGCTGCAATAAACATTCTAGTGCAAATGTCTGTGTGGTAAAATGAGTTTTGTTCTTCTTGGTAGATACCTAGTAATGAGATTACAGGGTCAAATGGAAGGTCTACATTTAGATCATTGAGGATTCTCCATACTTTTCTCCCAAAGGGCTGTGTTAATTTCTAATTCCACCAACAGTGTAGAAGTGTTCCCTTCTCTCCACATACATACCAGCATCTGGTGTTTTGGGACTATGTGATGTGGGCTAATCTTGCTGGGGTTAGGTGACATCTTAGAGTGGTTTTCATTTGCATTTCTCTGATGATTAAAGATGATGAAATTTTTTTATGAGTTTATTGGCCATTTGTCTATCATCCTCAGAGAATTTTCTGTTCAAATCTCTTGCCCACTTATAGAGAGGGTTGTTTGTACCTTTCTTATTTTTTCATTTCAGTTCTCTGTAGATTCTAGTTATCAGGCCTTTGTCAAATTCATAACATGCAAAAATCTCCCATTCTGGGGGCTGTTTGCTCTGTTTGTGGTACTCTTAGCTATGCAAAATCTTTTTAGTTTGATCAAGTCCCAGTTATATATTTTTGGTGTTGCTGCAATTGTTAGGGCGGACTTCCTCATAATTTTTTTCCAAGGCCAATATCTTTAAGTGTTTTCCTCACACTCTCTTCTAGAATTTTTATTTTTTTTTGCATCTTAAATTTAAATCTTTTATCCAATGAGAATCAATTTTTGTCAATGGTGAAAGGTGCAGGTCCGCTTTCAGTCTTCTGCATGTAGATAACCAGTTCTCCCAGCACCATTTGATAAATAAAGATTCTTTTCCCTATTGTGAGTTTTTGTTAGGCTTATGAAAGATTAAATGATTTTATGCAGCTAGGTTCATCTCTAGATTCTCTATGCAATTCCCTAGATCTATGTCTCTATTTTTTGTGCCAGAACCATGCTGTTTTGATCACTATCCGCTTGTAATATAACCTGAAGTCTGGGAATGTGATGCCTCCAGATGTTTTTATTTCTAAGAACTGTATTTGCTATTTAGGGTTTTTTATGGTTCCATATGAATCAAAGTACTATTTTTTCAAGATCTTAAAAGTATGACATTTTTGCTTTCATGAGGATTGCATTAAATCTATAGATTTCTTTGGGTAGTATGGACGTTTTAATGATGTTGATTCTTCCCAGCCATGAGCATGGTATGTTCCATTTGTTGACATCTTCTGCTATCTCCTTCCTCAAAGTTTCTTAATTCTCTTTGTAGAGATCTTTCACGTCTTTTGTTAGATATATTCCCAGGTACTTCATCTTCTTTTAAAAGCGATAGTGTCTTTGATTTTGTTATTGGCTTCACAATTGTTGGTGTATATGAAGGCTACTGATTTATGTGTATTGACTTTGTAACCTGAGAGGATGCTATATTCCTTGATCATTTCTAAGAGCATTATAGTTGAGTCCTGAGCGTTTTCCAAGTGTAATATCATGTCATTTGGGAAGAGGGAGAATTTGATCTCCTCTGTCCCCTATTTGAAACCCTTTGATCTCTTTTTCTTGCTTGATTGAGATGGCTAGGATTTCCAACAGTATGTCAAATGGTGGAAACAGTGGGCATCCTTGTCTGGTTCCAGATTTGAATGGGAATGCTTTCAGTTTTACTCCGTTTAATATGATATTGGCTGTGGGTTTGTTGTGGATAGTCTCTGTCAGCTTAAGGAATGTTCATTCTAAGCCTATTTTCTTTAGTGTTTTTATCATGAAAGGATGCTGGATATTGTCAAAAGCTTTCTCTGCATCAATTGAAAGAATCATCTGGTCATTGTTTTTTATTCTATTTATGTGGTGTATTATATTTATAGATTTGCATATGTTGAACCAACCTTGTGCCTCTGGGATAAAACCCACTTGACCATGGTATATAACGTTTTTTAATGTGTTGTTGTATTCTGTTTGCTAATGTCTTGTTGAATATTTTTGTACCAATATTCGTTAATGATATTGATCTGTAGTTTTATTTTTTTATTTGGTCTTTTTCTGTTTGGGGGATGAGGGTGATATTTGCTTCATAGAATGTGTTGGGGAAGATTCCTTCTTTCTCTATGTTTTGAAAAAGTTTATGTGTTATAGGAACTAGTTCCCCTTTGAAGGTTTGATAGCATTCTGGTGTGAAACCATCTGGTCCGGGGCTTTTCTTTTTTGGAAGAGTTTGTATAATAGATGCTATTTTGGTACTTGATATTGGTCTATTCAAGATTTCTAAATCTTTCTCCTGAGTTTTGGAAGGTGTTGTGCTTCCAGATATTGATCTATCTCCTCTATATTTTTATATTTCTGGGAATAGAGTTTTTTGTAGTAATTGTTGAGAATTTTTTGTATTTCTGTAGTATTTGTTATTCCCCCTTTATCATTTCTGATTGTAGTTATTAGAAATCTTATTTTTCTGTTTCTGGTTAGTCTAGCCAAGGGCTTATACATTTTATTATTATTATTTTTTTTTTTTTGGAGTTTTTGGCCAGGGCCAGGTTTGAACCTGCTACCTCCTGTATATGGAGCTGGTGCCCTACTCCTTTGGGCCATAGGCAATGTTCAATTTTATAAATATTTTCAAAGAACCAATTTTTTGTTTTACTGATCTTCTGAATGATTCTTTTGTTTTCAATTTCATTTTGTTCTGGTCTAATATTGGTTATTTTATTTCTTTTACTGGGTTTAGGATTAGATTGTTATTCCTTTTCCAGTTCCTTGAGATGGCCCATTAGGTTATTCACTTGCTCTCTTTCTGTTTTCTTGGTGAAGACATGTAATGCTATAAATTTTCTTCTAAGGACTGCCTTTGCAGTATCCCCCAGGTTTTGATAGTTTGTGTCTTCATTATTGTTTTATTCCAGAAATCTAATGATCTCCTTCTTGATCTGGTCTATGACCAGCTGTCATTCAGCATAAGATTATTTAGTTCCCATGATTTTATTTGAGTTTGAAAATTTCTGTTGCTGTTGAATTTAACTTTTATTCTATGATGGTCTGAGAAGATATAGGGGATAACTTATATTCTTTTGAATTGGTTGATGTTAACCTTGTAAACTAAGATATGATCAATTTTGGAAGATGATCCATGGGGTGATGAGAAGAATTTGTATTCAGTTTTTTTTGTTTTTTGTTTTTTGTTTTTTTTTTAGGATAAAGCGGTCTATAAATGTCTGTTAAGTCCATTTGTTCTAGGGTCTTGTTTAGGTCTATTATTTCTTTGTTTAGTTTCTGCTTGGAAGATTTGTCCAGTACTGCCAATAGGGTGTTATAATCACCAATTATTATAGTGTGGGAAAATATCATATTGTTCAGATCAGTTAGGATTTGTTTTATATATTGAGGAACATTCAGATAGGGTATATAGATGTTAACTATTGAAATCTCTTCATATTGTTTCCCTTGACCAGTATGCAGTGTCCATTTTTGACTTTCTTTATTTTTGTTTGTTTGAATCTCACTGTATATGTATATAAGATTGCAACCCCAGCTTTTTACTCCTTTCCATTTGCCTGGAATACCATTGTCCATGCCTTCACTCTGAGTCTTATTTTATCTTTTGAGGTAGGATGAGTTTCTTGAAGGCAACAGATATCTGGCCTGACTTTGTATCTAGTCAGCCAGCCTATGCCTCTTTAAAGGAGAATTCAAACCATTCACATTAATTAAGAGAATTAATAGATGTGGCAGAGTTTTTGTCACTTTGTTTTTCAGAAGTCCAGAGCTTAATTTTATGCCTCTCACCATTGTGGAAGCTAGGCTTTGCTCTTTAATTTCTGGATAGGTTTACTTTGGTGGCATACCTTCCTGTTGATTGTTTGAGGGATGGGTCTGAGTATTTCCTGTACAGGTGGTTGAGTCATGGCAAATTTTCTCAGCATGTGGATGTCAGTGAAGTATTTGATTTTTCCATCACAAATGAAACTCAGTATTAGCAGGGTATAGGATCCTGGGCTGGAAATTGTTTTGTTTAAGAAGGTTGAAGATCAATGACCATCCTTTTCTGGCTTAGAAAGTTTTGGGTAAGAGATCTGCAGTCTTCCGTATTCTTTTCCATTTGTAAGTATTACTTTTCTTATGCCTAGCTGCTTATCATAGTTTCTCCTTCTTATTAACATTGACAAAATTAATTACAATGTGTCTAGAAGATGCTTTGTTTAGATTAAGTCATGCTGGGGTTTTGAAACTCGCTACTACTCATTCTGAATTTATATGTTTCTTGCAATACTTCGGAAGTTCTCCACCATAATGTCTTGGAGCAGAGAATTTTTGCCTTGGGGACCATCCTCTTCTCCTTCAGGAATCCCTATAATTTGGACGTTTGATTTCTTGGAATAATCCCATAACTCTCTCAGGGAATATTCTGTTCTTTTTCTCTATTTTTCTAACTCTTTGAATGGCTTGGGATAGTTCAAAACTCTTATCTCTTTATCTGAGATTCTTCCTTCATACTGCTCAACTCTATTTCTGAGGTATGCTACTGTATCTTGAAGCTCCTCAAATACCTTTTTTAATTCCTTAAACTCTGTCATATTGTTCCTCATTATGTCCATATCCTTGGTGACTTTGTGCCTTGGTGACTTTGTCTTTGAATTCATTAATTTCTTGAGACAACTTCTGAACTAATTTTTGGTTCTCTGTTTCCATCTTTTCTTCCATTCCAATTATCTTATTTTCCCTCCATATTCTACATTATCTTTCTGGCATTTCAGCAATTTCTCTGTGGATGGACTTCTCTGTTGTATTTTCTTTGATGTCCCCAGGAGGCATTGATCTGCTCTGCTTTTTCATGTTGCCAGAGTTCTTCAGCTAATTCTTCCTCATGAGTATTTTCAACTTCTTCCTCTTTTTCTCTTTTGTAATATGTTAATTATATTTTTTTAAGTTGAATTGTTAGGTTGTCCCTGATGAGTCCACTCCTCACCATTGCAGTGCCACTGCTGCACTAACAAAGGCAGATAAATGGTGGATCCACAGCCCCAAAATGTGTCTCCATGGGGACAAGAATCAGTAGGAAGTACTGGCCCATAGTTCCCATCAAAATTGCTCTGCCAGTGCTGGTTCTACTAAACAAATAAAGCTTACAAGGCTACCCAGCTTACAACACTGACCCAGAGTACAGGAGAGATGGTTCTGCACTGGGTACCATCTAGCCAATCAAGCACTGAGGGCTTCAGCTCTGTGGGAAACATGAGCCCAGAACTCAGACAAAGTCACTCAGGCACTAGGAACTGCCTTCCCAGTCAAACTCAGGGGACTACCACCCAGCAGGGGGGCAGAGGTCTAAAGTTAAGAGACAGTCAGGCACCAGGCACAGCCCACCCAGTTGAGCTCAGAGAGTCTCCACCCCATGGAGAATGTTAATCCAAAGTTCAGTTCAAAGTTACTTAAACCTGGGCCCCACCTACCCAATTGAGCTCAGAGAGCCTCCACCCAGTGGAGAGAGCTAATGCAAAGTTCAGTCCAAAGTCACTTATACCCTGGCCCCAGCCACCCAGCTGAGCTCAGAGAGCCTGCCTGGTGAACGCCTGAGGCCCAAAGTTCAGTCCAAATTCACTTAGACACCCACCTGCCCATCTGATCAAGCTCAGAGAAGAGGAAGGTCCAAAGTTCAGTCACAAGTCAAAGTCTGGAGCTCAGAAGTTGTCCTGAAGGGCCAAAAACAGACCTGCCTGAAAATTCCTGAGGAGCTGGAGATGGGTAGTTCACCCTCTCCTCACAAAAGCTTGGACTATTATGCTACTAGTCTCACGTTGCAGCTTGGTGGCTGGCAGACTTCCCTGTCTTCCCAGTGAGCTTGCCAAACACTCTGGAATCTACAGGTGGCAGTCTTTCCAGCAACTAGGGTGAGGGAAAAGCAGTCTGAGTGCTCAGGATTGTAGGAAAAATATTTAGTCTTTTGTACTAGACAGAATGGAGCCTAGTCTCAGTGGTAGGACCTCAATAATGAAGGAGGACTGGGACTTAGCAACTTCCCTCTCATGGAATAAGTTGAGGAGACTTTTGAACCCAGTTCGCTGGCTGACTAGTCACCCACCATGGGGCTCCCATTTGGAGGGAGGGGTCTCTTGACCTCTGGAAATTGGGCTCATACCTGTTGTTTTTCTTCGACTTTCTTGTTTCTGCTGCTTGGTTCAGCCTGAGTGATGTGTACCTCACACAGTCTTCTCAGTACAAAGCTCCTCTCCTTCAGCTTCCATGCACTTCAGACCAATATTTCTCCTTTTGGGCACAAGTCTCTGGCAAAAGCTGCTTCTAGTTATCCATCTTCCCACAATTCCATTAGACATGTTTAAACTGTTATATTTAGTTATATCAATCTTTTTAAACTATGCTTATGGTATTGTTTATTTTTTGCTAAAAAAAGCTCTCAAATTTAATGTAGATAAAACAATCCTCTACTGCTTTTAATTTTTTTGTCTTAAGAATATTTTCCCTAAAGGACATAAATATATTATCATATATATTTTAATTCATTTAATAGATTTTTGTTTTTAATCTATCTGCAGTTTTAGGTTTTTTTACTTTTTTTTTTGTTTTTTGGCCGGGGCTAGGTTTGAACCCGCCACCTCCGGCATATGGGACCGGTGCCCTACTCCTTGAGCCACAGGCGCCGCCCGAGTTTTAGGTTTTTGAATGTTATTTAATAAGAAACATAATCATTCCCAAATTGATAGCCATTTGTCCTAGGACCACTTTGCTGATTGGAAAGTGGTGGAATATGATTATACATCCAATTTCCATGTATTTTGACAAGCATGTGTCCCTTCCTGGCTGCTTTTATGCTTTACCAATACCACTGACAATTCCTGTATCAATAGAAAAAAATTTTAATTATAATACTTTATAATATTCTTTCATATCTGACAAGACAATGACTAATCATGCAGGTTCTAGAAGTAGATTGACTATATTTGAATTTGATTTTTTGAACTTTTTCATTCAGTGCATCGAAAAAGTCCTTTAGTTTTCCTGTTCCTTAATTTCTTCAGCTGTAAGATGTGATATAAGAGCTAAGAAAGCAAGAAGCTGATGTAAGCATACAGGAGCAATTCTATTTTTACTCTTCTTACATGTTCAATATTTAGGAAAAAAATATGGTTAAATGAGGTTTTATAGGTAAAGAATTATACCAGTAGATCCAGGTTTCACCCATGCACTTTTAGAAATTAGCTGCATGACTTGTAGAAAACCATTTAACCTCCCTGTCACTTGGTTTGCCCATTTTGTTAGTGAGAATAATGAGTCTTTTCTTTGTAACAGAGTTGTTGTGAAGATAAAGGAGGTAATAGGTGTAAATGCTTGTCTGAAAGCATTAAAGCTTTAAGCAAATGCATATTACTTAATAGCCTTAGTTGTCAAAAATTTTTAATTATCTTCCTCTGTGTAATCAGAGGACTGTGGTCATTAATGGACAGGTCATGGGTATAATAAAGCAATTACACAAATGGAATAGAAAACTCTCATCTCCTTTATGGTAGTTTATTTTTAAACTACCTAAAAAGTACCTAAAAGCTAGGTGGCATGCAACCACTGAATTGCAAAGCCCTGAGTTCAGTATAAAAGCTTTCCACTAGTTCAGGAAAAGCTTATTGATATCTTTGATCACTTTTCTCATTTACTATCAATTAATCTCATATTTTAGGAAAACAAATTGACAAGAATTTTGAAAAAGAATTCTTAATTTTGTAGTGTTTTAATTTCTACTCAGGTATTCACTGATCTAGCACAATCCTAGCAGAAAAAAGTTTTCATAAGATTTGGGCTCTGTTCATAGCCATCATTTAGTTTGGATTTTAGTTAGTTTTTTTTTATTTTTCAAAGTCAATTAAATTTTATTTCAACCAAAAATATAAAATGCAATGTCTTTTGTTTGTTTGTTTGTTTATTTGTTTGTTTTAATGGTCATTTCGAGAAGGATGTCAGAACAGTTCAAAAGCAGGAAATACTCACTGCAAAGTGGCAGCTTGTCCCACACCGCACAGAGCTTGCTGGGGCGCAGCCAACTCTGAGCATACACCTTGCAGTAGAGTATGGAAAGCTACCATCGTCTCTATAATCATATAAAGAGGGATGAGTGCAGAAAATGACTGAAAAAAGAGACAAGAACTGGTCAATTTCACAAGCAGGAATAATAGGAAATACAAACTAGCCAGTTTAGAAAGGACTCCAGCCTGAACTAGGTGCCCCCCAGCAAGAAACCATGGTAGGCCTTCAGATGCAAACTCAGGAGGCCCTGTCATGCCCTCGGAGAATCAGCACTCCAGTTCTCACCTGAATTAGAGCATACTACGCTACTCCTCTTCTTCTCAGTGGAGCTCACAGTACCACTCATCTCACCAGGCCCCTTGGTACTGACCGGCTCCACTCAGCTCAGGCCAGCCCAGAGCATAGACTCCAGCAATATGATGTCCGCATTGAAAAGAACCAAAAAATGCAAACTGTGACCCCATTTAAAACTTGTATGTGGGAGGAAAACTTTATATACTGAGCATTTGGCAGGACTGATATCTCTTCTTTATTAACTTAAGGAAGATCCTTGTGAAGTTTCCCCAGCACCCCTTTCCTGCATGTTTTCCATTGTGACTTCTCTGCTACAGCATCTGACCTAATCCCAGCACTTTTGTAACCTTCAGCATTTTTTGAAAGATTTCCTGGTGCACCTTTTTCATGCTGTAACAATCACTGTGATTTACCTTTTTGAGGTTCTTTTAATAGGATTTTAATGACTTAGAAAGAGGATTCCAGTGGTGCATAGTTTTATACTTCATGAACTGACTGAGATACATAAATGAAAATGCACCTTTTAAAAGCACCACATTGTTTGCACAGACTATAACTGTTTTGCTCATGGAAGTCTTAAACAGAAACTGTTACTGTCCCAAAGTACTTTACTATCATGTTTTTATTTATCTAGTTTCAGGGAAGGTCTAATAAAAAAGGACAAGTTGTAGGACAGAGGAAATCTACAACCAAAAACAGCCCAGATCTTTGCAGTGAGTATGCTTTATGCTATGAAGAACTGAAATACGTGGTAATTTTTATATAATTGTTCATATGGAACATAGTTTCCAGAATCATCTTATTCTGAATAGTATTCAGTAATTAAGAATTATAATTTTAACCTTCACATAGCTGAGTCTACCTTAAAAAGGGTTTCAAGCTCTTTGATAAAATATAGTCTCTGGTGACCCACACCAAAATGCTGAAGAAAATTATCTTTAAGGAGTGAAGGATTTCTTTAAGGAGTAATTTTGATCAAAAGATATGTTCCTTTCCTTTGAAGGAAAACCTTTTAGTTTGCATTGTACATAAAGTTGGCTTCTTTAAAGAACTGTTGGTTTCTTCATATTTGGGTCTATGTGAGTAACTCTCTTACATAATCAAGGGTATTCAAGTAGAAGCCTGCAAATTAATCTGCTTTTAAAATAAAGAGTAGTGCTTTCCATTTGTATTTGCATTAGACATAGAGTAACTATTTTTAAAGCATGTTAAAAATTTAGGTTTTATTCATATTTAATGTATTACATATGCATAATTTTGCTGTTGTTACTGAAACTTAATTCTGCCAAGAATCTTTTCATTGCACTGAACGGTCTCTTTTGCCCTTAGGAGAAAACTTAATAACTGCGCCTAAAAACTATGGGCAGATAGTATAAGACTATACTAGATAAAGTGAATATTTGCATTTCCATCATCTACGAATTAGTGGCTAAGTTCTTTCTTAGCTGCTTTCGGGAGTCCTTCACTCCCTAGAGCCAAGAGGAAATGTAAAGACTTAGAGCTCCCATTGTAATGTGTGGGACAAGTAATTTGTGTTCTTCTGACTGCTACTAGCAGCACCAGCCTTGTTTTAATTGTTTTGCTAGAAGAAAATGCTGATTGTTGTAAATGCAAATTACATGCATTTTTAAAAACTATTCTTTGTGAACTTATCTACCTGGTTATGATATGCTGGGTCCATACACAAGTAAAATAAGATTTTAAACAAAAGCCAGTATACCTTTTGCACTATTGATGTGATACTGTAGCCAGCCAAGACCTTTATTGATCTAAGCATAATAATGTGTATTAATAATAAAGATTGTCTAGTGACACTCATCAAGACTAAAGATGAAGCAGGTGACATGTTCCATTGGAAGGAATTTCTGATCATCTTCATAGTATTTTACCCCTTCCATTTTTTTAAAATAGGAAATTAATGGCCCTTTGCATAATGGAGCTACCTATATAAAGTTCTGTCCTGTGCCCCACGGCCTCATGGAAAGAAATAATTGAAGTCTGTTATAATGCTTACATTGGATAGCAGGAATTCCCTGAAGATGAATTTTTGTATTATAATTGAGAAAAATACCTTTATTATTACATTCATCACTGACAACAACATAAATTTATTAAATAGCATTTCCTAAAAGTCCAGAGCTACTGGGCAACAGATGCTCACTGCACTCTCAACCTGTGCACAGTGCTGGGCGGAAAACACAAAGGGCAGGATGCACTTTCTGTCCTCACAGAGATTATGGCCAATTTGGGAACCGTAAGCTTTCGTGGGATGTCTATGCCACATGATAATATGAAGGTCCTTTTGAATTTTAGTTTAGATGAATGATGTTGAATAACAAGAACAAAAACAGACAAAAAAAAGGTAGTCATTATGGTAGTTCCTTTGTCTTTGTCATCTTTACAACCAGATGTATTAGCATTATGTGAATACAGATAAATTCCTGGTATGGTTCTGTGCACATATATTTTTTTAGCTATTTTAATGTCATACCAGCAGAGAAAATAAGCACAAAAAATGACTTTGAAATTTATATTTGGTTAAACAATAACTTCTGAGTGCTCCATGTGTATTAGGCACCATGCTAAGTTATCTGAGATACAAAGAAAAATAACAGTTTCTTGCTTTTAGGAAATCCTATTTAATAAACTCATGGTGTTGTCAGTGATGAATGTAATAATAAAGGTATTTTTCTCACTTATAATACAAAATGCCATCTTCAGGGAATTCTTGTTATCCAATATGACCATTATAACAGACTTCAATTATTTGTTTTTCCATGAGTCAATCATCTGTTTTGCCATTCAGGCTTAAATGTTGGGTGTCTTCTTTGACAACTTGCATGATTTAGGCACAGGGAGAGTAAAATTCTGTTAATTCTTTCTTTATAAAATTTCTAATTTCTCATATCTGCCCTTTCATTTGTATATCATTTTATTTTTTCTTGGGGTTTTTGGATTTCAAATGTAGAGGCTCAAGTCAATCATACAGTTCAATCCATAGCATGTTATCATCACTGTTAGACCCTTCTTTAGTTTTATTTCACTTGTGTTTTCTTATTTCTTTCTGCCTTGTCATCTTTTATTTCCACTTCCATCCTCTTTTCCCCCATAGGAATTAGCTTTAGGCCACTCTTTCTCAGTAAGTGGTTTATATTTGTATGCTTTGCATGAAAATGTATGAAAATGTTATTTTTAGTAGCATTTGACTATTCACTTTTTATTTGTATTTAATTTTAGTTTTTATTTGTATTAATTGTATTTTAATTGTAGTTTGTTCACTACAATTTTATGTAGTTTTGTATTTGTTTTTACAACCATTAGTATTATGTTTTAAAGATCTAATTATGTTCTATCTTACCTTTAGTTCATTACTACAGATTGATGCATAGTATTCCACAGTATATGAGCATTAAATTATTATTTAACCAAATAATGGACCTCTAATTTGCCATTAACTCTGCTTCCACAGGAATGTTGTCATGTATATCTTTGTGTGTGACCTTTTATGAATTTTTGCATATATTACTCTTGAATATTAACCCAGGAGTGGGATTGGGTCATAGACTTTGGATACAGTTTATGCTTATTAATTCAATGTATTCAACAGAATGTCTGTGCCAATTTATAACCCACAATGAGGTATCAGGCGTTATTCTTCTTTGCCAATATTTGTTTTTCTCAGGGTTCTAATGCTTATTCGTTCTTACTCATGTGCTCTAAAGCAATGTAGGTTGATGTTTAGTTTAAAATTTTCTGATAATAAATCAAATTGAAATCAGTTTTTATTATGTCTGTTAACCGCTTTCATTTTCCCTCAGTGATGTGTCTATTTATATCCTTTGTCAAATTATATGTTGTTTTAGCCAAGTGTTTTATTTTATTTGCTAGAGTTTATTGTAGATATTAACCCCCTGAGCTTTTAACATTATAAAGATTTCTAAATTTTTTACCTAATAATTTTATTCATGGAATCCTTCATTAAGAGAAATCCTTAAATTTTATGTAGTTAAATACATTAATATTTTACTGTATGATGTGTGCATTTTGTCTTTTGTTGATAAAATTATCCCTAACTTAAAACTAAAAATTTATTTTATTACTTTTTCTATCTCTTTTTATACTTTGCCTTTTCATAGTCAAAAGTGTAATACATGTGGATTTCACCTATTTATATGGCTTGTGATATTATCCCAGCACATTTTCTTTTTCTTATCAATTTTATAAAAGTATAATGAACATATAGTAAACTGTATATATTTAAAGTACATATGTTTATTAATCTATCTCTATATTGATATATTTATATATCACTCTCTTTATCTCTGTATCTATATATCTTCCCAGTACATCTCACCACAATCATGAACCCTGGAAGATTCTTAAATGCCCTTTGGTGATTTTTTTTCCCTCTTATCATTTCCTAACCTCTTTTCTAAGGCAAACAATTGTTCTTCTCTCTGTTACTGTAAGTTAGCTTGCATTTTATAGAATATGTTATAAATTGAATCATATGTTATGTGATTTTTCTGTCTGACTTCTTTAAATTTGCATAGTTCTTTTAAAATTTATATGGTTTCATGTATCCTTTGTTCCCTGCTTTTTATTCTTAATCAATATTTCACTGTACAGATTTGTTTATCTATATGACTACCTATTTTTTATCAATTTATAAACATGTGAGATGATTTTAGTTTGACTATTACAAATAATGCTGTTTTGCCTATTTGCTTATAAGTCTTTACATCAGTGGTTCTCAACCTATGGCTCATGACCCCACTGGGGGTTGAACAACCCTTTCACAGGGATTGCCTAAGACCATCCTGCATATCATATATATATATATATATATATATATATATATATATATATATATATATATATATGTTACGATTCATAACAGTAGCAAAATTTTGGTTATAAATAGCAACAAAAATAATTTTATGGTTGGGGGGTCACCACAACATGTGGAACTGTGTTAAAGGGCCATGGCATTAGGAAGGTTGAGAACCACTGCTTTACAAGGACGTAAGCTTTATTTTCTTTTATGTAAACGCCTTGAAGTTGAATGATTGAACCATGTAGATGTATGTTTAACTTTTTAAGAAACAGCCTAACAGTATCCAAAGTGGTTGTGCCCTTTTATTTTCTAAAAAAACAGTGTATGAATGTTTTCTTTGTTCTACATTCTGCCCAGCAGTTGGTATGACCAGTTTTTTTTTTTATTTTAGTCACTCTGATAGGTGTGCAGAAGTACTTCATTATAGATTTAATTTGCATTTCCTTAATGATCAATAATGTTTAACATTTTGTATGTGCTTATTTTTAAACCAAATATCTTTTTGTGAGAAGTATCTGTTAAAATTGCTTGTCTCAAGAACCTTCAGGAGGCTCCATGGGAAGAAGTTGCAAAGCAGAACTTCTAGAAGGAATAAGGTATTTGCAGAGATCAAACCCATAGAGACTTGGAATTCAGTTAAAAGGGTAGGTGGAATGGTTTGTTTCTCCCTCCCTCCCTCCCATCTTTGAAACTTGGTGAGTCCCCAAGCTGCTGGAAAGACTTTCTATTCACATGAGCCCAGAAGCTGCTGCTGCCAATAAGCTGAACTCTCCAGTAAGCTCCTAGTTTTCCCCATCCAGGGAAGCTCCCATCTCTACAGACTGGAGACAGGACAGCATGTACCATATTGCTTCTTCTAAACACTATGCGCCTGTGTCCTCCCCAAGGGGCTTAATCTCCTCAGGTTTCATCCTGTCCATTCCCTCAAAGTCATTTTTGAACACTGACCCAGACTGCAAGAGCCACAAGGATCCAGTGGTTCCCATATGATCTGCGTAACTCCAGTGTTTGGACATTCTGGGTGGGCAATCTCCCGGAGGGAGGGAAGAACACAACCAGAGTGCTAAATTTCCTCCATCTAGATTCTTTTTCTCCCCTACCCCTCCCTGACCCATAGCTGCCAAGAAACAATAAAGTCACAACAGTGAAGCTTCCATAGAGAGTGGTGCTCAGATCCTTCCTCTTGGCTCCTGCAGCAGACTGAGGGGTGCTCAGACTGTGAGCCTCCTGCCTTCTTCTGATACTGCTTGATGGTACCTCCATCAGAGTGACACATGCCACAAGGAAGAACAACATTAAACATGTTTGGGAACCTATGAGAAACTTGGGACTAGAATGCTTCTCCCTGGTATGGTTAGGGATTGATTTGGAGGGGACCCAGGGCTGATCCTATACCTCCAGGTCTCAATCGCATTGAAGGGAGATTTCTGAATTAGTCTTGGGAGGCGATGGTGCCCACATAGATTGAAGGAGAGTGCAATGTGCATCCTAACTGCAGTGTTCTCATAGGGTATCCCTCCACTCACAGGAAGGCCATGATGTGAGCTTATGCCAGAATTCTGGGAAAGGAAACTACTGGCCTACATCACAGTTATGGGAGAGATTGGCTGGCTTGAGCTGATGTCTAGTGCCAGACACAAGGGAAGAAACCACAAATTAGGGGAGAGTGGAAAGGAGTAAGACCTGCTTCAATCTGGTACATTGTGACTCTCAGATGGCCTCACCTACTAAATCAGACTTCATGGCTTGGTGGAGCCACTTCAGCCCCTCTCTGGTGGCTATATTCAGAAGTTGAGAGCAGACATTTGACCCCTGCTGAATAATATCTCTTGCCATATTTTGTGGAGGTTGAAGGCAAGCTTGCCTAACCTAGCACTTCCCAGCCTCATTCCCCCGATCACCTCTACTGAGGCAGAAAATAAGGGCCCCACTCATCACCTGGGGTATTCAAGTGCTTCTCTTAGGGACTAGAGCTGGTTATAGGACCTCAAAGCAACACTGGAGCTTATTCCTTCCAGAAAGTGCCTCCTATTGGCAAGAAGGTCAATTTTCATGCCCTTTACAGCATTTACTGATTTGATCATACAGAGTGTGGCTGATTTTCAACCACAAGCACCATCTACTGTCTCAGAGATACAAATGGGTATGTCATCATCTAAGAAAAAGAATATCCAAAAATAAGAAACAACAAATGCTCTAGATGAGAAGGAATAAGCAAAAGAACTCTCAAAGTATAAAGAATCAAATTGAAGAGACACCCCCAAAAGAAAACAACAGCTCTCTAGCAATGAAAACTAACCAAAATAAAAATATTAAAATGAAAGGTAAAGAATTCCAAATATTGGTTATTGCTAAGCTCAATGAAATTCACAAAAAAATAGAAAACTAACACATATAAACCTCAAAAATAAATTCAGGAAATAAATAAAAAATTCACTAATAATACTGAACTATAAAAAAAATCAAGTATAACTTCTAGAAATAAAAAAATTCATTGAAGGAAATACAAAAGTAAGTGGAAAGTCTTAAGAATAAACTAGACCAGGGAAGTGGTGGGTTCAAACCCAACCCTGGCCAAAAACTGAAAAAAAAAAAAAAAAAAAAAAGAATAAACTAGACCAGGTGGAGAAAGAATCTCTGAGCTTGAAGACAACACCTTCAAATTAAATAAGCCAATCAAAGATAAAAAGCAGAATAAAGAGGAATGAACAGAGCCTACAAGAAATATGGGGTCATGAAAAGGGTCCAAATTTAAGAATTATAGGCATCACTGAAGGTGAAGACAAAAAAAAAAAAAAAAAAAGCACACACACACACACAAAAGGGCTGGAAAACCTCTATTTTCCGTAGTCTTTCTAGAAATTTACATGTTCAGAAATAAGAAGCTTAACAAACACCAGGGAGTTTCATCACAAAAAGGCAATCACTGAGTCACATACTCATCAGACTAGACAAAGATTAAAATGAAGGAGGAACTGCTGCAAGACACGAGGTTAAAAGTTAGGTAACTTATAAAGGAAAATAAATTAGGCCAACTGCAGACCCTCAACTGAGACCTTCTGAGATGGAAAGTAGTGGGGCCCTAAATTCAGTATTTTTAATTAGGATAATGGCTATCCTAGAATTTTGTATCCTGAAAAATTAATTTTTCCTATATGAGAGATAAACAAAGACTTTTTTAGAGAAGCAAACACTGAAGGAATTTGTCAAGACCATACCTGCTATCCAGGAAGTACTGACATCTACATTATACATTGGTTAGCACATTGAAAACCCATCAGTGTAAAATCAACTAGAAGCTAATGCTTGGAGCTAATATATATATATATATATTATATTATATATATATATATTATATTATATATAATATATATATATTATAGATATATATATATAGCTAATATATATATATATTATAGATATATATATATATAGCTAATATATATATATATATATCTTTGTCTATATATATATATAATGGCTCAAAAGGAAAAACAAAGCAACAAAATTCCACCCAAAAGGATGAGCAGAAATGCAACCCACTTATCAATTCTTTAAATACAAATGGCTTGAATTCCCCACACAAAATACATAGTCTGGCTGAATGGATTTAAGCCAAATATTTTTGTCCCTAGGAAACACATCTAATGCATAAGGACTGATACAGACTCAAGGTGAAAGAAATATTCCATGTAAATGAAAATCAAAAGAAAGCAGGTATAGCCATTCTCATTTTAGGCAGCATAGATGCCAAATCAGCAATAGTAAAGAAAGACAAAGATGGTCATTAAATAATGGCAAAGGAAGCAATTCATCAAGAAGTAACAAAAATCCTAAATTTTTATGCACGTAATACTGGAGAGCCCAAATTCATTAAACATGTCATACTAGATCTAAAAAAGTGATAAACAGAAACATGACTGCTGGAGATTTCAACATCCCAGTGACAGAACTAGACAGATTTTCCAAGGAAAAAAAAATAAACCCTGGACTTAACTGAGACTCTGGAACAAATGGGCCTATTAGACAATTATAGAGCACACTACCATAAAACTACTGAATATGTGTTCTTTTCATTACCTTGTGGAATATTCTCTAAGATTGATCATATCTTAGCCCACAAAATAGGAAAAATTAAAAAAAAAATAGAAATTATACCATGTACTTCTCTGACCATTGTGAAATAAAAATAGAAATCATCAACAACAACAACAAAAAATCAATTCTACACAAAGTCATGAAAATTAAACAGCCTACTACTAAATGATTATTGGGTTAAGGAAGAAATTAAGATGGAAATAAAAAGATTACTTGGACTAAATCACAAAGGGGACACAATTTATCAAAATCTCTGGGATTTAGCAAAAGCAGCCCTAAGGGGAAAATTCATAGGTTTACATGCCTGCATCAAAAAGCAAGAAATATCACAAATTAACAATCTAATAATATGAACTAAGGAACTAGAACAGGATAAGTAAATAAAACCCAAACATGGGAGGGAGAAAGAAGTACCTAAGGTCACAGCAGAACTAACTAAAATTGAGAACATAAGAGCTATTCAGAAGGTCAGCAAAAGTAACTCTTGTTTCTTTGCAAAGATTAATGAAATGATAAACTCTTGGTCAGAGTAACTAGAAACATAAAAATAAGATCTCTAATAACTTCAATCAGAAATGAGAAAGGAGAAATAACAACAGGTACCAGAGAGATACAAAAGATCATTGCTGAGAACTACAAAAAAAAAAAATGCCAGAAATTTGAAAACATGGAAAAAATGGATAAATACCTGGAATCACACCACATCCCTACACTCAATCAGAAAGAATTGGAAATTTTTGAACAGACCAATATTAAGCACCAAAATTACAAAAAAAAAAAAAAAAAAAAACCTTTTAAAAAAGAAAAGTCCTAGACCAGATAGTTTTACACTAGAATTCTACCAAACCTTCAAAGAGGAGCTCCTACCTATATTGCAGAACCTATTTCAAAATGTAGAGAAGATAAGAACCCTCCCCAACACATTCTATAAAACAAATATTACCCTAATACAAAAATTAGGAAAGGACACAACAAAAAAGGAAAACTATACACCATTATCAATGAATATTGATGAAAAATGTTAAACAAAATACTAGCAAACAGATGCACCCAATTTTATCCTGGGGATGCAAGGTTGGTTTGTTATATAAACCCATAAATGCAATTCACACATAAATAGAAGCAAAAACAAAGACTATATGTTCCTGTCAATGGAAGCCAAAAAATGCATTCACCAACATTCAGCACACTTTTCTAAGAACACTTAAGAAAATAGGCATAGATGGGGCATTTCTTAAACTGATAGAAGCCATCTATAACAAACTCATTGCTGATATATTACTGAAGGGGGTAAAACTGAAAGCATTTCTGTTCAGAACTGAAACCAAAGATGTCCACTATCACCAGTGTTATTCAACAAGTGTTAGGAGTTCTAGCCAATGTCATTAGGCAAGAAAGGATTTAAAAGGTATTCTAAAGGGGACAGAGGAGGGCAAACTGGTAACTCTTTGCTGATGATATGTTCTTATACTTGGAAAACCCAAAGGCTCCTAGAAGTGATCAAGGAATCACTTGAGGTACTTACATCTTGAGGTACAAAGTCAATGTCTACAAATCAGAATCCTTCATACACACCAATAACAGTCAAGCTGAGAATTCAAAGACATAATACCTTTCACAGTAGATTCAAATGCAGTGAAATAACTGGGAATATATCTAACAAGAAAAGTGACATATCTTTACAGAGAGGACTATGAAACCCTGAGAAAAGAACCAGCAGAAGATAGAAGCAAATGGAAGCACATACCATGCTTATGGCTGGAAAGAATCAGTTATTGAAATGTCCATACTACACTATGTGCCTGCAGATTTACTGCAATCCCCATCAAAGCACCAAGATCTTACATTGAAGAACGTGAAAAACAGTATTTCATTTCATATGGAATCAGAAAAAAACAAAGAGCCAATGAAATTTTAGGAAATAAAAGCAAAGCTGGAGGCATCACATTCCCAGGCTTCAGGTTATACTACAAGTCTACAGTGACAAAAACAGAATGGTACTGGCACAAAAATAGAGAACTAAAATAGATGAACCTACCTACATATCACCATCTATGCTTTGATAAACCAAACTATAGAGTACACTGGGGAAAATAATCTGTATTTAATGAATGATACTGGGAGAACTCATTAGCCACATGTAGAAGATGGAAACTAGACCCGTACCTCTCACCACTTACCAAAATAGACTCTCACTAGATAAAAGATTTAAATTTAAGATGTGAAATGATAAAAGCTCTAGGAAAAGTTTGGGAAAAACTCTTGAGAAAATCAGTCTGGGAAAAGATTTTATGAAGAAGACTCCCTTGACAATTGCAGCAACCCCCCAAAATAAATAAATGGCACATCATTAACCTAAGAAGCTTCTGAACAGCTAAGGGTACAACAACTTACAAACAATTTTCAGAATGGGAGACGACATTTGCATTTGTGAATCTGACAAAGTACTGATAACTAGACTCTAAATACAAATCAAACTAATCACGAAAAGAGCAAACAGGCTATGTTAACCAATTAGATGAAAATATTTCAAATTGTATATAAAACCAGCACATTGTACCCACAATTGCATTAATGTATACATCTATGATTTAATAATAAAGAAAAGAGCAAACAGTACCATTTCTAAGTGGGCAAGGGACATGAATAGAACTTTCTCTGAAGAAGACAAATGAATGGCCAATAAATATGTGAAAAATTATCATTGTCCTAATCATCAGAGAAATGCAAATCAAAAACACCTTAAAATGTCATCTAATCACAGTGAGGATAGCCTACATCACAAAGTCCTAAAGGTTCAGATGCTGGAGCGGATGTGGAAAGAAGGAAACACTTTAATACTGCTGGTATGATTGCAAACTAATACAGCTTCTATGGAAAGAAGTTCCAAGAATCCTCAAAGAGCTCAAAGTAAACCTTCCATATGATCCTGCAATCCCATTACTATGTACCCACTCAGATGAAAAAAAATCATTTTTCCATAAGGACATTTGCACTAGAATATTCCTTGCAGCTCAATTCAGTTGTCAAGATGTGGAATCAACTCAAATGCTCAACCACACATGAGTGGATTAATAAACTGTGATATATGTATACCATGAAATACTATTCAGCCATGGAAAATGGAGACTTTACATCTTTTGTATTAGCCTGGGTGGAGTTGAAGAACATTCTTCTTGAAAGTATCACAATAATGAAAAAACAAGTATCTAATGTATTCAATCCTAATATGAAACCAATAGATGAACATCTACATGCCCATACAAGAGAAAAACAAGAAAAAAAGAAAGCACAATTAAAATCAAATCGAGGATGAGGAGGGAGGAGTAAAGGAGGAGAGGAAAGGAGAAGGATTGATGAGCTCTCAAGTAATGTGCATAATGTAAGGGTAAAGAGCACACAGCACATTTCCAGGTGAAAGGCTTAACTACAACTTGAATTTTGCCAAACAAATGCAACAATATACCTAACCAATTTTACCCTCATATTAATCTGTTATTAAAAATACTGAAGATTTATGAAATAAAATCTTAATTAATAGAACTCTTGTTAGATTAAGTAGAAATATTAAGAAAGGATCAAAATAAGCTCAATCAAACATCGAAAGGAGATACTACAACTGGTAGCACAGAAATTCAAAATATCATCTGAGAATATTATGAATTTTTCTATATACATAAACTCAAAAATTAAGAGTAAATGGACAAATTCCCATAAACACACAGCCTCCCAAGGATTAATTAGAAACAAATAGACTCCTGAACTAACCAATTATAAGCAACAAAATTGAAAAACCATAAAAAAAATCCCAACAACAAAACACTCTCCAACCAGATGGTTTCACAGTTGAATTGCATCAGAACTCCAAAGAAGTGTTGGTACCCATAGTGTCAAAATTATTCAATAACTTCAAGAAGGAAGAAATCCTCCTCTACTGACACTAATAAGATGGTATTACCTTCATACCAAAGCCAGGAAAGAACACAACAAAAGAGAAAAGTATATGCCAATATCCCTTATGAAGATAGATGTAAAAATCCTCACTAAAATTTTACCAAAATGAATTGAGCAATATATCAAAAATAAATAATCCATCACAACCAAGTGGGCTTCACTCTAGGGATGTAAGTATCGTTCAACATATGTCAATCCATAAATGTGATTCACCATATAAACAGGAACAAAAACAAAAGAACATATGATCATCTCCATAGACACAGAGAAAGCATTTGATAAAATTCAGCTCCCTTTCATGATAAAAACTTTCACCTAACTATGCATAGAAGAAATACATCTCCAAATAATAAAAGCCATATATGACAAAACCACAGCCAATAGCATAACAAATGGGGAAAAATTGAAAGAATTTTCACTTAGATCTGAAACTAGACAAGGTTGTATACTTTCACACTTCTATTCAACATAGTCCTGGGAGTCCTGGCCAAAGCAATCAGAAAAGAGAAGAAAATCAGGGATATCCAAATAAGACAAAAGTGGTAAAATTATCACTCTTTGCTGATGATATGATCTTATGCCAAGAAAACCCTAAAGATTCTGCCAAAAGTCTCTGGGAATTGATAAACTCAGCAAAATCTCAGTTTACAAAATCAGTGTACAGCAATCAGTTGCTTTCATTTATGCCAACAACAGTTAAGCTCAGAGTCAAATCAAAGACTCAATGCCATTCATAATAGCTGTAAAGAAAATAACTATAAGCAACAAAATTGAAAAATATGTCTCACAGTTGAATTGCATCAGAACTCCAAAGAAGTGTTGGTACCCATAGTGTCAAAATTATTCAATAACTTCAAGAAGGAAAAAATCCTCCACTACTGACAGTAGTGTATCAGAAATGTATTTAACTAGGGAGGTGAAAGATCTTTACAAAGAGAACCATGACTCACTGAGGAGGGAAATTGCAGGTTACATAAACAAATGGAAAAACATATCATGCTCATGGATTACCAGAATAAACATTGCTAAAATGTCCATTTTACCTAAAATGATTTATAGATTCAACGTAAACACCATCAAAATACCAATGCTGTTTTTACAGATCTAGAAAAGATAATTGTACATTTCATCTGGGACCAAAGAACAGCCTGAATAGCCAAAACTACCTTAAACAAAGGGAACAAATCTACAGTTATCACTTTACCAGACTATAAACTCTACTTCAAGGCTATAGTAACCAAATCACTATGGTATTGGCACAAAAATAGAGATATAGACCAATGAAGAGAAAAGAGAACCCAGATATCAAACTATCCATGTATTTCCATCTTATTTTGACAAAGTAGACAGCTATATACTCTGGGGAAAATAATCTCTGTTCAAAAAATGGTTCTGGGAATATTAGATAGCCACATGCTGAAGAATGAAAACAGCATCCATTTTTCTTACCATCGTGTAATTAATTCAAGATTGATTAAATATTTAAATCTAAGACATGAAACCTAAGAATTCTAGATGAATATGTTGGTTAAAATTCTTCTAAATATCAGCCTAGGCAAAAGAATTAATAAATACCCCAAGGGCAATCACAGCAAAACCAAAAATAAACAAATTGGACTTTGTTAAATTAAAAAACTTCTGCACAGCTAATGAAACAATCAACACAGCAAATATACAACCTACCCAATCGGAGAAAATATTCACATTCTATACATTCAATAAAGGGCTAATAACCAGAAATTAGAAAGACCTCAGGCAAACAAGCAATAAAAAAAATCAATCAAGTACATTAAAAACTGGGCAAAAACCATGAAGAGAAGCATTTCAAAAGAAGATAGACCATGGTCTATGACCATGGTCAACAGACCACGAAAAAATATTTAACATCACTTGCTAGGAGAATGGGGACCAAAGACCCCATTCTTAGCAAGGGAAAACACTCCCAGAATAGGGGAAAAACAGAAATAAGCTCATCAAGGCAGAATAAAAAAAGTATGTTTAGTGCAACATATCTGTTGGATTCACCCATATTGCTGTATGTATCAGTTGATTCCTTTTTATTGTTCTGTATTATTCCATTGCATTAATATACCACAATTTTTTATTCATTTTTCTGCTGAACATTAGAATTGTTCCTACTTTTAGGATATCTTTAATAAAGTTGCCATAAACACTTTGGCTCATGAAAAAAAGAAATCTGATGATAAGCACCCAATCTCTTCTGCATTGCAAGGGTTTCTAGGCTTCTGTTGAAAAATCTGCTATTTGATGATTTTTTTTTTTGCAAGTGACCAGACACTTTTATTTTTATAATTTCAGAATTTTTTACTTCACATTGATTCTAGATATCTGATGACTACATTTTTTGATGAAGTCCTTACAGTATATTTACCTCAAGTACTCTGAACTACATCTCTAGCAAGACTGGGAAGGTTTCCCTCAATTATTTCCTCAAATAGGGTTTGCAAACTTTTATTTTCTCCCCTTTTTTGGAATACCTAAACTTGTAACTTTCAAATGATTTACATAATCCCATAGCTCTTCAAGGCTTTGCTCATTTTTAAAATTCTTTATCTGACTGGATTAATTCAACATATCTCACTTCACGTTCTGAGATTCTTCTGTTGGTCTAGGATATTTTTGCAGTTTTAAAGTGTATTTTATAATTCCGTCAATGAATTTTTCACTTCTAGATGTTCTGTTTGGTATTCTTTAAAATGTCTATCTCCTTAGTAAATTTATTGTTCATATACTGAACAGATTTTCTTAATTCTTTATATTGGTTTTCAGATTTCTCTTTGATCTCATTGAGCTACTCTACAATCCATAGTTTAAATTCTTTATTTAGCATTTTGAAATTTTAGTTTTTATTAAGTTCCACTTTTACAGAGCTAATGTGATTCTTTTGGGGTGTCTTAACATCCTGTTTGTTTGTTTTTCATACTGCCAATATTGTTACACTGGTTTTCTGTCATCTGGAGAAACAGTCATATCTTATTTTGAATTTACTTTCATTTGAATGAAACCATTTTTCCTCTTGAGGATGTGACTATAATGTATATGGAATAGGGTCATTTGGTTATGCTTTGGGTCCCTTCAGGGGTCCAAGGCTCTGCCTGAATTCCTTGATCATATGTAGCCTTAGTGTGATGGTTTTCTCAGGTGCTGGTTGTAGTAGCAATGTATTGGACATGTGAGTTGTCTCAACCTCCTACAAAAACAGGAGGGGGAAGTTCTCAAGAAACTTATTATATCCTCAAGCACTGTCCACTTATGTTATAAGATTGTACTGGGTTTTGCGCAGTTTGACTTCCAGTCCAGTAGGTGGCTTTTGCTATAGTGGTAGTAGGGTAAATACTGTATTTGATCTTTGTTTACCTAGAGAAGCTCTCCAATGCTTGCCTCAAGCCATCAACTATTCTAAGGGATGAACAGTGGCCTGGGATCTGCTCTTAGCCCCTGAGGGATGTGAAGCTGGGTGGAGCTAGAATGGACTGGCCCACACTGCAGTCCACCCCAGTGGCTGGCAAAAGTACAAGTCCTCTCACAAGGGAGTTCTGCATAAACTATTGATATGCATCCTGTGAGGGTATGACTGATACATACAAGTATAGTTAGGACCAGCAAGATCAATAGCCTCAAAGTAAGTGATGTACTATAAGAAAAATATAGAAGCAGTAAACCAGGAATTTAAGCCCAGGATGCTGATACCAGAAAGCAGAAGTAATGCCATGAAATGAAGCACATAGTGCTGCTGAATATTTTTATCAAGCAGAAAAGGGAATGATCTGAAATGTAGAAGACAAATACTTAGTAACGATGATACCGTAAGGAAGATTTTCATGGAAATCTCTCAGGGTCCAGACTTTTAGTCTTACTTATATAAAAACAGACTCACTAAAAGCTTGTTTATCTTGTGTTATAATAGATGATATTTTTAGTGTAAACCAAACAAAACACCAATGGTATAAATAAAACAAAAAGAACTAGCCTTGCTTGGGTGTTAGAGAAATTACTAATTTTCCTAAAACATATATTTGTTGACAGAAAATCCTTAAAATAATATGTTAATGGTAGAAAATCTCAATACCATAAGATAATGAGAATGTAAGTGGTATTACTTATTTTCAGGGATGGGCCAAAAAATGTGATTGAACATTGAACACCTGTAGTGAAACTTATTGAACACTTATTGAACACCTGTAGTCTCAATTTATTGCCCTTGGTAGAGTGCTGTGACATTACAGCTCACAGCAACCTCCAGCTCTTGGGCTTAGGCAATTCTCTTGCTTCAGCCTCCCGAGTAGCTGGGATTACAGGTGCCTGCCACAACACCTGGCTTATTTTTTCTTTTGTTGTTGCAGTTTGGCTGGGGCCGGGTTTGAATCTGCCACCCTCAGTATATGGGGCTGGCACCCTACTCACTGAGCCATAGGCACTGCACTGCAAATATATTTTTTCTTTTCTTTTTTTTTTTTTTAATTTTTTTATTAAATCATAACTGTATACAATGATATGATTATGGGGCATCATACACTCACTTCATAAACCATTTGACACTTTTTTATCACAGTGGTTAACATAGCCTTTCCGGCGTTATCTCAGTTACTGTGCCAAAACATCTACATTCCACATTTACCAAGTTTCGCAAATACCCCCGTAATATGCACCACAGGTGTGATCCCACCGATTCCCCTCCCTCTACCCACCCCCCCCTTTCCCACTTCCCCCTGTTGTTAAGTTGTAGCTGGGTTATAGCTTTCATGTGAGAGTCCCAAATTAGTTTCATAGTAGGGCTGTGTACATTGGGTATTTTTTCTTCCATTCTTGGGATACTTTAATGCACTACACCTGATAATGGAAAACATATATGACAACTGCCAGATCAAAAGGTTCTAATACTATTTTATTTTTAATAACATTTTTTCTGAATATAAAAGCAATTGATAATCACAATCGAAAAATCAGAAAATATAGGAAAATACACAAAATTAAATTATAATTCCTAATAATACCACAATCTAGAAATAATTAATGTGTGCATTTTGGTGTATAGCTTTCCGTATTGTTAAAAAATTATTTTTGTAAAAAGTTTTATGTTCACAGCAAAATTAAGAGACTATTATGGAGGTTTCCCAATATATTATTTTCCTCCATACCAAGCATAGGCTCCTGCATTGTCTATATTGCCCTCCAAAGTGGTACATTTGTTACAATTGATGAACCTACATTAACACCTCATAATCACCTAATGTGCACAGTTTGCCTTAGGCTTCACTATTGGTCTCGTACATTCTAAGAGTTTAGAGAAGTATACAATGACATGCATCCACTATTATAACATAATACAGAGTAGTTTCAAGGCCCTAAAAATTTTCTGTGGTCCACTTATTCATCCTTTCCTTCCCTGTAAATTCTGGCAATCACTGATGTTTTTATTGTTTTTAAGTTTTACCTTTTCCATAGTATCATATTGTTGGAATTACAGAATATTTATCCTTTCAGAATGACTTTCTTGATTCAATAGGTATTTAAGATTTCTTCAGGGTTTGATAGCTCATTTCTTTTTAGTGTTGAATAATATTCTATTGTCTGGATGAACTGTACTTTATCCATTCACCAACTAAAAGACACCTTAATTGCTTCCAAGTTTTGGTATTTATGGACAAAACTTCTGTAAATGTCCAGGTATAGGTTTTTGCATAGAGGCAAGTTTTCAACTCCTTTGCATAAATATGAAGGGGTGACAATTCTGGGTCAATGGTGATATTCTGGTCAGTATGTTTATACTTGTGACAGACTGACAAATTGTCTTCCAAAGTTTTATGCCATTTTGCATTCCCACTAGCAATGAATGGGAGTTCCCATTGCTCTACATTCTCACAAACTTTGCTGAGTACAAGAAAGCAAAGAATATAGTGACACAGGGCAGGTGGCACTCT
The DNA here is from genome assembly GCF_027406575.1 of Nycticebus coucang. Taxonomy (NCBI): domain Eukaryota; kingdom Metazoa; phylum Chordata; class Mammalia; order Primates; family Lorisidae; genus Nycticebus; species Nycticebus coucang. The sequence goes on along the minus strand of NC_069804.1, from coordinate 147,445,152 downwards.
GGCTCATGGTGGTCTAGGGCTGGAGAACCAAGTGCAGTGGAGAGGGGCAAGAGCAGCAGAAGCCCACAGGTTCCTAGGAAGTTGAGGGAGACTGTGGTACAGTGCACGCTGCTTCCCAGCCAACTCTTCTTTCCCCTTATTTCAAAGTATAGTACCAACTGGTGTGAAGCTGCCCTCCCCAACACACACACAGTTTCTGAAACTGAAAATGACCATGACATAGGGTTCCCCCATTCAGGTCTGAACAGGGACCCCCATTTCCTAAGCCTGAGAAATTTCACGTAAGTTTCCTAGGACTGGGCAATTTCATGAAGGGTCCCCTGATATTTTGCCCCAGCTGAAGAGACTGTATCCATTCATTAATGTGCTCATTCACTTTGAAAAAGTTTTTTTTCACCTACAGAGTCCTGGCCAAATGTAACTCTCAAGACTATATATATACTCCTAGACAAAGGACCCAGGCTGAGACTTTTGACTTGGGTCTTTCTCTCTGCTAGAAGGTCTGGTGTATTTTACTCCTTCTGTATTTATTTCTAATAAATCCTATTTTACCATTTATCTGTGGTATGTGGATTCATTCCTTGAATGCCCAAGACCAAAGATCTACTGAAGAAAAAAATTCCGGTAATAGGAAAAAAAAAATCCAAGATAACAGAACTAGATTAGTTAGGGCTTTATAAATCATAGTCAGAACTTTGGCTTTTACTATGAGTGGCATAAGATGGAAATACACTAAACAGTTTTCAGCAGATAAGTAACATGATCCCATGTTTAACAAGATTACTTCAGTTGTTGCATTGATAACAGATAGCAACAAGGTTAAGATCAGAAGCAGAAAGACCAGTTAAGAGTTTATTTTTACAACCCAAGCAAGTGATGATTGTTGCTTGAATCAAGCTCATAGCTATATGAATAGTAAGAAGTGACTAAATTCTAGCTCTCTTCTAAAGATTGATTGGTAGTTTGGGTGTGTTGTTTGAGAGAAACAGGAAAAAAAGACACCAAGAGTTTTGATTTGAATGAAAAAATTAATAACGGAATTTGGTACAGACTATTTAATGCACACATGTTCTTTAATTAGAGATTGGGAAGATTGAAGAAGTCCTTGGTTTGGGGGTTCAGGGGAAATAGTTAAGCACTCAGTTTTGGACAGATGGAGGTTCCCATTAGACATTCAAGAGTCAAAATTAGGTAGGAGCAGAGATCAGAAAGCCAATGCATAAACTAAATTAGTAGGAAAGTGTAAGAGGGGGTTACATCCCTGGGACCCCATCCTCACATTGTTTCCAAAACTTAAACCTGTAACTTATTTATATGGGTGTTAACACACTGTAACCCTTATTTAATTCAAACCCTCATCAATAAAATAAAATAAATAAATAGAGGTTAAGAACAAACCTGATAGGCATCTTAATTAATATAACTCCTTTTTCCTTCATTCACTGTTCTTTGGGATTTCCTAATAACTGCTTCATAACCTCAGATGATTTCTCAGAAACAATTTCTACAGAAATGTAGCCAGTCCCATTGCCCAAGTAGTTCTTTGGACTTCCAGGTATATTGGCATCCAAATTCACATTTCTGTCTAAGTCCTCTAGGTAATACAAGAGGCATCAGTATTTTCTTTGAAAATAACATAAATGCCATAGAACCCTTAAAGAGTGTTTTACTTGATCATAGAGAAACCTCACAAACATGAATCATCAGAATAGTTTAAGACAGGATGTAATCAAGTGTTAAAGACTTTAGTATAAATAAAGGCTGTGGGAGGCAAAAAGGAGAAATTAGTGTGAGCCAACATTGTAATATTCTTGTGAAATACACAGGTTGTAATTGATGTTATGGAAATGGGAAAAATGGGTATTGAGAGATGGAAGAGATACTTTTTTTATAAACATTTATGCTAATTTTAATACCCTGGAGCCTGAAACTGGATTAATCACTTCTTATTTGCTATGGAAAGAAAGGGTCACACATTTGGGGTTCCCCTATTTATAATTTCCTCCAGCTTTCATTACCTTTAATCTGTGTGTGTTCAAATGTGAAACTTTGTTACATTTTTAAAATTTATTTTTGTTATTTTAAGTTAAGTTCCAATAATAGCCCTGCAATTCAGCTAAGCAGTCTAAGGTGTGATATGCCAGAACTAATCAGCACAGATTATTTTTTCTCACCATTTAAATTTATTATTTTTGATTCAAGGTTCCTTGCACTGCTGGTTGCCAGATATTTACAACTTCAAGAACTTTTAACTGTGAGCCTATTTTATATCATGCGCTATGCTAGGTACATTATATAAAAATACTTATTCAATCTTCATAACATTACAATGCAGAAAATATTTTCCTTCATATAACAGAGATTTAAACTGAGTTTACAAGAGGTCAAGGGGTTATGTGAGTATTACGTGAGTAACAAGCCAGAGTTATATCTTGATGTTTATATTTTTTGACTACATCTTTCTATAACATGGTGGCATTCATTTCTATAACTTCAATAACTAAATGTTTATTAATCTAATAGACACTACTAAATATTTGTTAAAAAAATTAATGAATAGATTAATTTAAATGGTTTATCATATGAATGATGAGCGCTATTCTAAGCTTTGGGATATATCAGTGAATAAATGGACAAAAGGTTCTGCCTTCATGGAGTTTACACCTTATGGATAGAAAATATAAAGGATGAGATAGAATATTATAGGGCAGCTCCTGTGGTTCAGCACCTGTGAGTAGGGCACCAGCCCCACATGCCAAGAGTGGTGGGTTCGAACCCAGCCCTAGCCAAACTGCAAAAATTAAAAACAACAATATTATATAGCATTGACAGAAATAAGTGCTTTTGAAAAAAGAAAGAAGAAGGTTATCTTTTCAACTCTATCAGACACTATATTCCCTTTTTATAACAAATATTTTACTTCACTATCCTGAAATGAAATTCAAAGCTAATAAAATCTATATCTACACATAAGTTAAAAAATATAATGTGCCATGTATGCCCTAAAGGATAAATAAAAAGTGATATGTAAGAAAATAATCTATATTTCAGTAGATAAAATACTTAAGCATAACTATACTAGATGTAATGAAACTACTGGACACTTGGAATCACCATGAATATGACATTTATAAATGAAAACTAAATGGAGTATTTTATTAGAAATGTAAGCATTATTTCTTTAACATGGTGAGTAATTAAGTCAAACAAAAAATGACTATAGCATTCCCTTAAATAGCATTGTACTTAAATTCCTAGAAAGCCATACCCCCAAGATCAGTAGGTTCTAGATAAAGATAATTTTAAATACTTTTTTTTTTTACCTATATGACAAAGCAAATATAACCAGAAATAATACATCAAGTCTTCGGTGTCTCCACCTAGTAAATGTAATATGGAATCCTCATGATTTTAACAACCAAAATACATCCTCAACACATTTCTCCAATGCTTACTAAGTGGTGATACGGCCCTCAATTAGAGCTACTATTGGAAATAAGATTGCTTCATTTTCTTCACCTCTATTTACAGTCATACAACTTTCAGGTAATTTGGCTTGTTTTACTATTATGAAGGAGACCGGGTTTTCTTTTATGAACATTATTAGGAGGGTAGAATCATGATGTTCAAAGCATTTTGAAGGCTTGGTAATAGAGGGCCCTAGGTGTCAATTAACATTTAATTTTTTATTTCAATTTATTTATATTTGAGCTTAATCACATTTCTAGGGAATTACCACAGTCTCATCAATAGTTGTAATCTCATTCTTACTGCTTTCTGTTCTATAAATATAGCAATGGCAACTCATATGGTGTATAATTGAGGGTCACACTCTTTTGGAATTTTCCTATAATGAGTAATTAGTTTAACTGGCAAGAAATGAAAAGGCAAAAGAATAAAATAGTACAATTTCTGGCCTAACACCTTTAGCAAAGTGCAAATAATAATACAGTTGACATGTGAACAGCATGTGTTTGAACTGTGTGAGTGCACTTCTGAGTGGATTTCCTTCTGTTTCTGCCATCCTGAGACAGCAAGACCAACACCTTTTCTTCCTTGTCCTCATCCAAATAAATCTGAAGATGACAAAAATGAAGACCTTTTTTATGATACACTTCCACTTAATGAATAGTAAATATATTTTTCCTCATGATTTATTATTTTCTTTCATAGCTTTTTTATCATAATAATACACTACATAATACTCATAACATACAAAATATGTATCAAGGGACTGTTATGTAGGGTTTCCAGTCAACAGTATGCTACTGATAGTTAAGTTTGTAAGTTACGTGAAAAGCTATATGTGGATTTTTGTACAGGGGATTGGTGCCTATAACCTCTGCATTGTTCAATTATCAAATGTACTGGAAATATTGTGTATTTACTTTTTAAAGTGATATTTATGGCTAAGAGTATTATGTACTCACACTTCTGTCCCCAAATGGGGAGAAAATAATACAAAAAGAAAATTAGAGGAAACTCTTGGAAAACAAGTAATAGCACAACTAAACATGAGGGCACAAAAAAAGGGTAAAGACAGGAAGAAGAAATGATCCAGATAAAGCTCAGGAGAGTAGGGTCTGGGACCCAATTATTAGCAAAGCAGGTTTCATAAAGTCTAGACATATATCTCTCATTGATAGAAAGATCAGTCAGAAGTATCTCAGATGGTTGCAAATTAGTAATTTAAACTAGGAGCTACAGTAAGATATCTGAAGGCCAGAGAGAAAGAATATAAACGAGCTGCCCGGAGGGTGAAAACGGTTGTTATGGAAATTTGCTCATATACATTTCGATGTGCTAAATTAGACTCAAATGAGCATTTCTATTTCTACTTATCAAAATCATTCATTTTTCAAATATGTAGCGAATGACAAATATACATAAAATACTGGGTAGGTACTGATTATACCTGGAAATAGTTCCTGTTGGCTAAAATGCACCCTGGAAAAGATTATGACAAGAAATCCTAAAAGAAAAAGTTCACTTGACATAGTTCTTATACCTTCAGAGACACATGGAGAAACTTATCAATTTAATGGGAATATCTAGGCTGTGATCATCACAACTACTTTTCTATTTTAATACATGCACCCAAATTTTCATTCAGTTTGCTAAGCACCTTTTATGTGCCAGACACTGTTCCAAGAATTTGGGATCTATCAGTAAAGAAAACAAAGTTCCCTCCATTTGGAGCTTAAATTGCAGAAGAGGAAAAGAAATTATTTTAAAACATGTTGAAAAGTTGATTATATGACTTTGCTATAAAGGTGTAAGTAATATAGAAAATGGAGACTAGAGAAGGAAGATGAGGAGTTCTGGGAATGAGAAAGTATTTTTCAATGTTAAGTATCTGTGAGGAGCACAAGTGAGAGGGATAAAAAAAAGGGTAAATATTGGTTTGAGATTCCTAGCATGCTTTCAGATAGGATTTATGTAAAGAGAACTTATACTCTAAATTACAGACGCCTATTGTCTCCTTAGAGTTTTTCTTTCAGTTGAAATATGGCACAGATTGGGCGGCGCCTGTGGCTCAAGGAGTAGGGCGCCGGTCCCATATGCCGGAGGTGGCGGGTTCAAACCTAGCCCCGGCAAAAAAAAAAAAAAAAAAAAAGAAATATGGCACAGATGTAGAAATATTATTTTAATCTCTCTTTTCTCTAAGGCAATTCTTATATCACGTTTAATTCTGAGCCCCCAAATCAAAATCCAGAAAACTTATTTCAGTGCTTTACTTGTTCCTAATAGAGAGAGTTCCTGATTTATGATGGTTCAACTTAAGACTTTCTTGCTTTACACTGGTGTGAAAGTGATACATAAGAAATCATTCTTTGATTACCAATAAAATCATTCTGTTTTCACTTTTAGTACAGTATTCTATAAATAACATAAGGTCTTCACCACTTTATTATAAAGTAGGTTTTATTGCTAAATGATTTTGCCCAACTGCAAGCTAATCTAATTGTGCTGAGAATATTTAAAATAGATGAGGCTAAGCTATGATGCTCAGTAGGTTAGGTGTAGTGACTGCATTTTCAGCTTATAATATTTTCAACTTAAGATCAGTTTTAATCAAGCTGTAACCCCATTGTAAGTTAAGCGTGTGTAGTGAGAACTCCAAACTCATTCAGGAATTTCTTAGTTTTTTTTTTTTTTTCATTTTTATGTACTATGATATGAACTCCCATATGAAACAAAAAGACAAACATACAAGGACAGATTGAAAGCTTAACATTTATAGGTGCTTGTAAGAAAGTTTCGTATATTATAGAGTTAACACAATTCTCAAAGAGTATAACTGGAAAGAATCAAAACAGAAGGAGTGGTATCTTTTTTTTTCCACAAGAGGATTATATAGCTATGGGTCATAATATTTGTGGAACATATTTCATTATAGTCAAAATTACTTGAGCTTCTCCTTATACTGAAATAGAAAAAGTAGTCATAATAGTGATTATCTAAGGAAAGAATTTATTAATATATAACCCATGTATAAGAAAAGCTAGATGCTAACCCAAGAAACAAACTGAGAAGGTCCTAATCTCTAACCTCTGGCTGACCTTAGGGCTCTGCACAACCAAGAAGTAAAAATTAGGGCAGTATTATAAGCTTTTCATCAGAACATTTATGGTGTGCCCTAGCACACAGAGCCCATTGACAAAGATTGGAAAGGTTGACAATGCTGAAAGAAATCTTTGTCCAATCAGTAGCCAACCAATTACAAACTTCAATGGCCATATATGACAATAACAATTTTACAGATTTAGTAAAATCACTAAACAATAACAGCAACAAAAACAAAAATCAGAAACAAACAAAAAATGTTATAGGAAATTTAATTTCTAAAATTACCACATTATATTATTTGAAATTTACATGTTTAACAAAATATTAGGAGACACACAAAGAAATAAGCAAGCATCATCTGGCTGGGCATGGTAGCTCACACCTGTAATACTAGCACTCTGCGTGGCTGAGGCAGAATTTTGAGACCAGCCTAAGAAAGAGTGAGAGCGAGCCTCTACTAAAAATAGAAAAAAATTAGCCTCTTTTGTGGTTACAGAAATATTCTAAAATTAAATAGTACTGATAGTTTTACAACCTTGTGAATATAATAATATCACTGAATTAAAGACTGCATTTTATGTGTGTGTGTATATATATATAGTATCTTTAAGAAGTTGTTATAAAAATAAATAATTATTTAAGAATGTAGGTGAGGACTGTTGGGAGTCCAGAACACGGACTCAAAAGAGAAAGATTTTACAGTGTTTATGCAAATTTAAAAGTCCTAGACACTGCAGCTAATTAACCTACCATTATTTGATTTATTAGGAAGGAAGAGTATAGGAAAGAATAATGCATGAAGCTAAAATAGAAAGTTAGCATTAGAAAATTGCATTCTATTGGTGAATTTATGAACTGGGTGATCGTGATAGCAGCACTGAATAGACACTTCACGTAAGATGGTACTAGGCATACACACTTATAAATACACATACAAACTCATAGAAATGTATACGGATACACCAAAAGATATGTACAAGAGCATTTACAGTAATAATAATAAAAATAATAAATAACCCAAAGGTAAATGGTAAAAATACTATCCAGTGACAAAATTTAATATACTAATGTTGTATATTATAATTTTACAATATGGTAAAATTAATATATGGAATTATATGTCAGGATAGAAATAAGTTATATAAAGGAGAGAAGAGGTAGTGATTGGGAGGTAACACATGGGAGACAGCTGATAAACTCGTAATTTCCTGTTTCTTGAACTGGGTGATGGTTATATATGTGTATTTACTTAGGAAAAGTTTATTGAGCTGTATATTTAGTGCTGTCCTTTTCTGTATGTATGGCACTCTTCAACTAAAAAAGAGAAAAAAGCCTGTGCTAGAGTTTTTAATCATAGAAAGAATTTTAATGTACTCAAATACATCCAATTTGAGCTCCATAAAAGTATCAAACCAATCCCATTTTTTTTTTATTTTACATTATTTTTTTTTTTTTATTGTTGGGGATTCATTGAGGGTACAATAAGCCAGGTTGCACTGATTGCAATTGTTAGGTAAAGTCCCTCTTGCAATCATGTCTTGCCCCCATTGGTGTGTGTCACCAATCCCATTTTTTAAAGGAGGCTCTATAGCATCAGTTATATAAAAGGTTACATAAAGTTACATAATTCTTTCTTTCTTTTTTTTTTTTTTGAGACGTTCTCACTCTTTTGCCCAGACAAGAGTGCCATGGCATCAGTCTAGCTCACAGCAATTCAAACTCCTGGGTTCAAGTGATCCTTCTTCTTTAACCTTCTGAGTAACTGCAACTATAGGCATCTGCCATAACGCCCGGCTCATTTTTTTTTTTTTTTCTATTTTTAGTAGCAAAGGGGTGAGGCGTCTCTCTTGCTCAGGCTGGTCTGAAACTCCTGAGCTCAAGCAATCCTCCCCTAGTCTCTCAGAGTACTAGGATTACAGGCATGAGCCACTGCACCTGGCTTACAGGATACTTCAAATGCATTTTTTTCCCTCAAAATTCAGCTGCAAGATATGTTAAGAGCATATTTAGTTAAATCTGAAGTGTAAATATTTTTTTTAGAGGAATTTTGGATTCTTAGATTACTGCCAATTCTAATGGATCTCCAATTTTCAGGGCAAAGTGTTGCTCTTCATGATTAATAAAATGGAAAGCTGGAACTATCTATGACAGAATAACATTTTCGAATTTTTTTACCTTAGGAAAAGTCACTAATTTTAAGAATGTTTCCCAATGAAGTGACAACAATCAGGGACATTTTTAGCCAATCTAATAAACAAACAAACAAATCCGTTAAACTAGGCTTTGGTATGAGTATTTAGGTCAACTTTTTCACTTGATATTGATTAACACTGTCATCAGAAACATAAAAATTACACTTTCCATCAAAGCCATAGTTATTCTGTGTCACTCAAATTCTCTCACATAAAAGATAACTTCTGTGTGATTTAGTTGTTAATTTAGAAGAAGCCAAAGTGGATACTTCTGAGGTATTACAATTAATTTGATTTTTTTTCTATAGAATAGGATATATATATATATAATATATTATATATATATATATTCAGAACTTAGGATCACATAATTATATTCTCTCAGTCATGGTATCAAAGACTGGTTATATGGAGCCTTATTAATAGGTTCATATATGTTCTGTCCTGAAGATTAACTAGTCTGAGTAATTTTCATCACACGGTTTTTAGCACCATTATCATTATGTAAGGAATGTAGCTTCTACCTATATCCTAGAAACAAGTAATCTTCAAGTTTACATCTGTACATAGTAGATAGCTGGTAGCAGAGACTAAGAATACCAGTCAAGTTATCTAAGGACTATAAGGTTGCTAGATGTCAAGGCAGGACAGGATCTGAAAACCAAGTGGCTCAGGAAAAGAGTAGAAAATAAATGATTACCAACAAGCAAGCTATGGTTCTGAAAACATGAAGGTTAAACCAGTTGATTTCAATGATGATTCCTTAGTGACCTCAAAGCATGACAGACATGATTAGCTAAGAGAATCAAGGTATAAAATTGTATATAGTCAAGTGGTGTGTCCAGGGATTTAAGTACAGCATGAAGATTTGGGTTAGAGATACAATTGCAGGCCTGATGAAATGAGCATAATGTGAATTCTGAATAAATAAACTGGAATCAAACTTCTCCAAAGTATTGAACCAGATAGTATTGCTACAGAAACATAAAAATAATTGGTGTGTTCATTGCCAAAAAAAATGGAACTTACAAGTAGAAGGTCTGACAGTTTTGAAGAGGGTTTCAGGTAACTGAAGCCTAAACACTATTAAGAAAGGGTTAGAACCATCAATCCAGAGAGAAGATTTTAACACATAAGAATTTTCAGATGTATTCTGCAATGAAATAATTTAATTTAACTTCTCTCTGACAAGTTTTAACAGCATACAGAATAAGCTTAATTTATAGAGTAGACTGGAAATAGAAAATCAAAGTCCTGTCTTAAGAGTTAAGCAATAATTCAGAATCTAGGAAATGAGATAGGTTAAAATAGTGACACCCAGAAGACTGAGCATAAAATGAATCTGGTTGTCAATTTTTAAATTTTATTTTGGTTTTCCTGATAAGTAATATCATATTGAGCCCCTCAAATGACGAAATAATTTACATCTCAGTGAGCTTTAAAGTTTATAAAGTGCTTTAACTATTCTTATGGATTAAATATTTTCCCCTAAAATTTGTATGTTGAAATCCTGTGCCCTGAAATGATGACACTAGGAATCTTTGGGAGGTTAATCAGATCACAGGGGTACATCTCTGGTGATGGTATTAATACCTTTATAGAAGAGGCATTTGAAAGTTTGCTTGCTTTATCTCTGCTCTTTAACATGTGAGGATATAAAGGCATGGGCAAACCAGAAAGTGGGCCCTCAACAGACACTGGAATTGCCAGCACTGTGATCTTGGGAATCCCAGCCTCTAGAGTTGTGATAAATAGATGTTATTGTTTAAGCAATTCAGTCTATGGTTATTTGTTATAGTAGCTTCAACTAAGAAAACTATAATCTCATGGGAAACCTTGGATCTATAGATAAATGTTGAATAGTATTTGCACCTGGCAAATAGAGTGAAGCAGGGTTATTGAAATTATAAAGAGGTCCCATTACACATCTAGATACAATGGGAGAATAATTTTGAAGACCTTCTTTCCCTTTCTGTGAAGTGTTTTATCAAAGATTTCCTCCCACTTTCATTTTTGGCAGTATGCCTTTTCCTTTTTGATTTTTAGAAGTTCTCCATATATTTCTGGGCAATAACTACCAGTAGGTTATATTTATAGAAAATATTTTCTCCTAGTTTGGCACCCATAGCACAGTAGTTATGGCATCAGCCACATATACTGAGGCTGGTGAGTTCGAACCCAGCCTGGGCTAGCT